>NW_004955448.1:11509422-11552101 GCF_000276665.1 Chinchilla lanigera | reverse complement strand
GGGCGAACGAAGCGCCGCGCGAGCCCCAAGCCTCCCGCCCGGGGCCCGGAGAGAGGCGGGGCCCGCGGCCTCCTGGAGGACGTCTCGGCCGACAGCGACACACACGCTGCGCCCGCCTCGTCACCGGGAAGCTGGCGGGCTGGCGTCCCGACAGAGCGGCTGGTGCCCCGGACCGGCCTTGCGGCTCTCCTCCGCCTCAGGATGGCGGAAATCCATTAATTTAAAGTGCAGTTTGAGGACAGGAATAGTTGAAGACCTTTAATTATTTAAAGGTTAATTTGGCGCAAAGGTTAAATGATGACTCTCTTCCCGCTCCATGAACAGCAGGAGGAGGAGAGCAATTCCACCTCATCGCTGGACTTCCGTGCGTGCCTCCGAGAACGTCTGCACTGCGCTCTTCTCGCCTTCAGTGCATCTTACACAACAAAGCGCACCTTAAAAGCGCGTGTGGAAATGTCATTCATTCATGCACAAATGAGTTTGTCTATTCGTTTATATTTTTTACCCTTAATTTGAAAGCAGGTAGAGCTTTGTCTGCCAAACCACCTCCTCTGTTAGAAATGTCCCCTTCTGAGAGTTCCCATCCGCCACTCTGTATCTAGTCGGCACACGTTGCCATGGTAGCACCGGGTGGCCCGCGCCTCGGAGATGCCCCCTCGCCCGAGACCCCAGGGCCGAACAGGCCGTGCGTCCAGGGGACACTGCCGGTCACAGCTCATCACAAACAATTGAGAAGCCGAAGTACATCTGGGCATTCTCAGGGTGAGGAGCTATAAAAACGGAACTTTCGGTATTACCTTTTTTTTTTTTTTTAAATAGATTTTCTTTTCTACAGCAGTTTTAGAGTCACATAGATATTGGGTGGAAGGTAAGGACTTGTCCCGTTATGCTCTCTCCCCCTTACACAGGTCTTCTCCCTTTTCTGTAGCTACACCCAACTCCAAATTCAGCAAGCTGGTGACTGACTTTCTTGTTCATCGAGAGTCGGGCCTGTCTGCATTTTCTTTGGAATGCCTCAAAATAGGATTACATGTGTGCACATGTATACACATAAATATATCTATTTTAGCCTCTCTCAATTCTACAATGTTCCTTCCCACACCTTGTGAAAACCTTTGGGGATGATACTCATTTCCGAGTAGTCGTGAAGTGTCATGCACTATATAGCTCGTATAACTCTTATTATCTAATACTGATTTCAAAGCCGGGCCGAAGTTATGTTAACAGTAAACACTTTTTATTGGATACATTTGTTTGCGTCTCGTCCTGAATCAGGGCTGGGCGTTCTTGTTCCTAACGAAGCAGCGGTGCGTTAGCGCCCCTCTCCCTTACTTCTGTTGTGTTCTGGTCCTGCCCTCTGCCCATGAACTGGCGTTCTCCTTTCCGTGCAGAACCCCCACCAAACAGTTATGCCAGCTCAAAAGCATAAATTTCCAGAACAGACACTAGAATGGAAAATGAGTTTAATCAAAAGAAAAGAATAACAGCAGGCTCACAAGTTTAGTAACTACAATATATTTATTTTTGTTTTAGTCTTGTCATCAAGGATGAACTTTTAGCTGTTAATTTTGTAGACAACACAGATTTCGTGACTGTAGAACACGTCAGTCTCCACAATGCTAACTGTACCCCAGCACACGCCAGAGGGACCGGAGGACAGCCCGCGCGTCTGCAGTGATCGTGCACGGCCGTATCTGAGCTCAGCAGGGCCCTCACTTTGCTTCGGTGTCTCTCAGAGACACATACAGAACAGCAGGACTAAAAACCTTCGAAGAGCACCAAACCCAAAGGGGTCTGGTCGAGTTTCCTTGTACCACTCAGGGACAGTTTTCAGAGCTATTTACCAGGAAATCTGATCGATTTGAGTAGTTTTTGTGACCTGTGATTTAGACCTGTGACTTCATAAACACAACCTGGAGATTCCTAAAAAAATCTACTGCTAATAGATTAGGGATCCTGATACTTTTTGTAAACAATCCCTTGTGATTTCTGAAGTAGAAAGAAATGGTGATGGAATAACTTCATGCTGTTGAAATGGGTAGAAATAGAAGCTTATACAAAGAAAGTCACTTTCCAGATTCAGTAGTGTAAAAGATCAGGATTTTTGAGATATGCTACCACTCATGAAAAACACTTCTCAATAAGGGTATATTGTTCCCTCCTCCTTTTCCTACTCTCTCCCCACCCATGTCTCTTTTCCTTAATAATTGGGCTCCACCTGTGGTTTTAATCTTACCAAATAAGAAATTGATTTGTCTTAAATTTCCTTTTAAAAATTCTCATGATCAAAATCAAAACAACAAAAGGCCAACTTCCAATCATAAGATATTCTCAGTTTCTTAGCATTCACTCTCTATTATGTGTAGGGAAAGAATTATTCTAATTCAGTAGTCTTGTAACGCTGTAGGGAAGATGGTAAGACAGGCATGGAATTTAGAAAGAATTCAAGGGTCTGGTAGTTAAAAATAGAAGTCCAATATTTAGGTTTTTTTCCCATTCAGAAAATATATGTTACTGTTCTCTTGTTCCATTTTGTTTTGTTGCTATTCTTGTTCAAAATACAAAATTTAAATTCCATACCTAGACCTTGCAACGTGTAAAGTAGCAATGGGCACTAAATTTATGTTTTTAAGACATCTGGCAGTTAGTCTTCTATTTTTGTTTGAGGTTAAGAAAGTAACTGTACTCCAGAAGTATATTAAATTTCACTATAATAAATGTGTTAATTTATGTACTCAGAAATATTGATTTTAAATATTCTGAGTTCTCTTTTGGGGCGTGAGATTGGAGCAAAATTAAAAACAAAATGTGATATCACGCATGATCTCAAAGGACTTCTACTTTAATCAGACAATTCATAATGTAAAATGTGTTCACGCAAAAAGAAAGGTAGAACTAATGGACAAGGCACTGGTTAGGGGTTGGCGTGGGATACCCAGGTGTAAAATATGAAATAGGTCATCAGAAATCTGGATTATCGGACTTTATCACACACAGGTTAAACTGTCTCTCCACCGGAGCAGTTCTGCCCTCGAGGGCTCTACGTCTTAACTCCCTCCTCCATCCTTGGGGAAGCAGGTGACCTAGTAACCCTGAGTACTTAGCTGAGGCAGTTCGCTTGGGTGTGAGCAAGATAGTCCCAATCTCGGAATTATTCTATCCTGTCCTAGCCTTACAGATCTAAGCCAACTGGAGAAAATCACGAAAGACGCTAATTTTCATTCCATTCAGCCAATGCCAAGTGTTATCCTGTTGGTCAGGTCCCCACTGGACACTAAGCCCCAGAAGGGCCGAGATGGCACCAAGCTGCCCACTTCTGGAAACATTCACTCAGGCCCTGCCTGGCACCTGGTAGGTGCTCAGGAAGAAAACGAAGGAAAGACTTGCTCGTGGGAAAAAAAGGGTGACTTTCCCAATGAAATCTGCTTATAAAGTAGCTAAGCTGCTATGAGGGCAGTGAGGCTTATTTAAAAAAAAGCCCTCATACATTTTGCTTATAGGAATTATGCATAGGAACAGAGTTCACACTGGGATCTTTTGGAATTAACTCTTTAATGACTACTTTCTGGATTTGTCAGAATAATCATTCTTGTAGACTCACTAACATTTCTCTTTTGGTTTTTGTTTTCTTTTTCCTGGCTGTTCAGGGGAATGTTGGGTTGTTATTAAAATACATCTCACCTCTATGACCTGTGTAAGTGCAATAAATCAAAATTATTTACTTCAGTAATTGAACACTAAGCTGAAAGACAGTGTGGGAGGTGTGAACGTTTCAATGCAAAGACTTGTTTGAGATAAATTAAAGGGCAAACACTGCTTTTTAGAATAGAAGCACAAGTTATGGGCATTTCCACTGTTGTATTTATTATTCCACTTTCTGAATATACATACGCCTGAGATAAAAGGACAGTCAAAATGATAAACACACAAAGCCTGTTTAATTGTAGCTTTGGAGTCTAAATAATGTCCCAAGATGCTAGATTTTCCCTGTGTGGCAGGATTCTTTCACTGTGTCCATTAAAATGATGAGAATTTAAAATTTATATGAGAGGCATCATTCTCTTGGGTTGGAGATGTTTAGTAATCCCTTCTACAGTACTCATTTTTCAAAAATGAACAACAACCAAAAAAATGAACAACACGTCTCTTTGCATTATATGAAACAAGAATATTAAATTACCCTGCAGTTCATTTTCATAAAGTTGTCTGTTATAAATTGGGTACTTGCTGTTATTTACATTGGGATCTGAAAATTACCAAGATATTTAAAGGCTTTTAGTTGTACCTGTGACTAAGGTGATAAGATTTCAGTTTTATTGGGCATTCTAAAATGAGAAAATAACCACTTGGTTTATTTTAGTATATTTTAAAATTCTAAAAAAGGGGGGATTTCCTCTTTGAAAATGCAAAAATTCTAAAGACACAGGGCAAAACCACATTTGGAAAGTGAATGGAACATAGAACAGAAAAGGTGTTTAAGATAGCAACAAAGAGAAGATTAGCCGGGGATATAGCTCAGTGGCACAAGCGCCTGCCTGGCAAGCACAAGGTCCTGAGTTCGATTCCTGGTACCAAAAAAAAAAAAAAAAAAGAGAGAGACCATTTATCTTTCCTCTTTGGGAAAAAAGTGGAGTAGGACTATAATTTTACCCCCTTTCACTATTTAAAAAACAGACTTCTTTTTAGAGTACTGGCTAATTTCTTGAGTGGTAACACTTGCCTTCTACTGACCTATGTGCAGGTTTCAAAATTCACTATAAATACAGCCTATATGTGGTAAAACTCTAGTAATCCACACTTCTGATAAGGAACTTTCATATTTTCATGTCTGCTTATCCTATATCTACCTGTACCCCCAACTTCTTGACTTTTACCTTTGCTTCTGCATAGTCACATTTGTGAACTGTCTTATGACCGCAGAGGATGAGGGAAGGTGTGGCCGAAGCCGCCCTCGCTAGCACGGCCGGCGGTAACCCGGGCAGGGCTCCTTCTCCCTCCACATCCCCCACAAGCCCTCCCGGCCACCAGAGCCTGCAGAGTAATCTGCTTGTGCCCAGACCGAGCGGTGCTGGTCCCCGGAGGTTTTCAAAATTAATTTGGATTTGGCAAGTGTCAGAAAGGGTTTATTCTGTGGTTAATGCAGACTACAGGCCTCCTAGAAGTGGTGGAACTGCATCTCCAAGTGTAATCCATTTCTGTGCTTCATGCTCCCTTTCCGGAGCAGCTCTGAACCGTGGAAATACCTATGTGGGTTTGTCAAAATGAAGTTACTACATGTCATCCTGAAAGTATTTAACTTGGATTTATTAAAATGATTGTACATGTGATGCTGTAGTCATTACTACACACATAAAAATGATCGTAATTAACTCCTAGTTTAACAGCGGTGAGAAGAACAAACACGAGACAAAGCAGTATTACTGAGAATCAGCAGAAATTTTACATATTACGAACATACTTTGAAACATAGGTCAAATGAAAGCCTCACAGTACCGCCTGTCCCTTCTCTCTGCAGTCTGCACCTTTATTTTTAGTTTTTAGTGTTTTAGATAATGTCCAGAAGGTGGGCATATTCCCAAATATATGAACATAACTTTACATTAACGTCTTTACCTCAACTTCACTCCACCGTAATTTTTCATCCGTTATTTGGGGGTTACCCGTCATAGCTTCCCAAACAAACTGCTCAGGCGGACAGGGGCTGTCAGGAAGCTATCACAGTCAAGCCTTACACTTTAGGCAAGCAGTAACTTGCCAGACTTAACTACAGACACAAATGTGAAAGGCAGGATGACACTGGGCTGGAGTTTTAGGACACGGGAACCCTAGCTGATTTCAGATTACTTCACTAGATATGGAGAGAATGGAGGAAGGAATAAATAGTTTACATTTCTATTATTATACAACAGATAACTTAAAAGAATCTAGTTAAAATTTCAAAAGTGAATGAAAACTAAATGTGTATTTTTCCTGTTTTATTATTTCCTCTCGTTTTTATTATCACATTGTGATGAAACAAATATTTTGATAGCATCTGGGAAGCAAGGATAGAATTTAAAGGGAAACTGAAAGCTTCTGCAACGAATGTGAGAACTGCCTGGCTAGTTCTCATTCACGTGCGTGGAGGGAGACGGTATCTCTACACAGTTTCAAGTACAGTTGTTGGACTTTTGTTGCCAATGTGAGGCCACCGGTAGTCATATTAAATTCTATGTTTTTAACACTGCTTCTGTTACAAGTCATCTGCTTAGGTGAAAAGACTAGCGCTTCTAAGACGCGAACTGTACTGCTACTTCTAAGAGTCATGGTGGATGAGAAAACAAAACTATTTCAGTAGCCCAGAGGCTTCCAAAGCGAGTTACGTGGAAACAGGAGTTCCTCAGAATGTAATCAGGTGCCACGCAAAAACTTCGGTGGTCAGACTGATGTGGAAAGCACTGAGCTAACACCTCACATGGTGTTCGCCTCTCCTCCGAAGGGTATGTGAACAGGGATTTCAGTGAGCTTATACACTTTCTCAGAGTACGTTTCCAAAGATCTCTGACCCTGAAACCCTGCTTTTGGGGAAGAGAACCCTTGGAACTCGTGTTCTGTGGAACACACTTCGCGGAACGGGATGCTCCTACTCCTGCAGTGTGCAGCAGACTAGCTCCGAAGTCGGGGTGATGATTTGTGTCCTGTCACGTTTCCGGAGCTGGATCAGGAGTGCTGGTGTGGCACGCTAAGGCAATGTGGGTAGACTATTAAGGGAAGATCAGTCTAATGGTAGGTCAACAGGAGGAAAAAAATTTCTGAAATTACTGAAAACTAAATTTTATATAAATTATATATTCTTACACATTCAAATGTACAGTGAAATGTTGCCCTTTTTTGAATGTAAATGTCCTATTGACATAGTTTCCAGAGAATTAAATCGGCCAACAATTCAAGAAGAAAAAAATCAGGAAAAGAAAGGTATGCCTGGCAAAGGACAAAGTTATCATTCCCTTTGTAGATCCTTCATGAGCTCCCAAATAGCCTACTGATCCAACCCAGCAGTGTAACCTGTCCCTAGAACCGCCTTCGATAGGACTGAAACGATGAGGCCATCACTGTCATGCAGTCCTGTTTGTCGTTTGCGCAAAATATCAGAGTCATTCCACTTGCACGGAATAAGGCATGTTTTAAATTATACAGCTGTATACGCTGCTCTAATATATCAATCTCTGTGTGATACTCTTGACATACACAAGATTCAAGAGGCCAGTGCCTTCAGTCCACAGCAAGAGAGAACGTGGCCACTGGGGTCTAATAACGAGCACATACGCACACCGACGTGCATTAGGACAAAGACCAGTTAACGTCTCAGGCAAGCTGGTCACATAAAAAATGCAGGTCTTGGGATCTAGTTTTGAAACATTCTAGATAAGTATAGTTTATTCCTATCATTAAAGAACTACAAATACAGTGAATTGAAAAATCTTGCCCCCGGGCCCCCGCCCCGCCCTACCCCATCCCATTTCAAGAGTACACGTTGCCAGGGGAGCAGCCGCAGAGCAGTGCGTCTCGGGGATCCGGGCTTGGCGTCGTGCTGGGGCTTGTAAGCAGGTAGTCATCCCCAGCTTCCTTCCTAAGACTGCAGAACCATCCCAAAATTTGGCACCATTGCACTATTGGCAATTCGAACTCAGACCAGCTGGGAGTCTGGGCAGCCTCGGGCGACACTTCCAAAGCTGTGGCAGTGCTGTTCAGGGAAGCTTCACGCGCAAACCTCTGAAAAATCAGCTTCTCCGCCAGCGTCCCACAGGGCAGCCCAGCCCGGCAGCCGGGGAAGGGCGAGCGGGACGGCTGCAGAGCACCGGGAAGGGATCAGAGTGCTCTGATTTGATATGGAACTATTCATCAAGCTGCTAATATTTTGCTTAGAACGTCTATCTTTAAAAAGTCTACAAGTCGTATTAGAGGAAAAAGTGTAAGATATACACTGTTTGAGTAAAATTACAAATAAATTAATTCTACAAACTAAAACTTACAAGATGCCTTATGGACCTCACTCGCAAAGTTATGTAACTTGTGCAGTCAGCACTATGTTTAGAAATTTTGCTTGGCAAATAAACACTAATTTCCTAATTTGGTAGCTTTTCTTTTTTCAACTTCACCAAAACTTTATTATTTTTATTTTAGACATTAAAAATGACTGTGGAATTAAAGCACATCTTTCCTTTATTATTATGCTTTTTGTGTTAAGTGAAAATAAAAAAAGGAAAGTTGACTGTGGGCAGAAAATGCAGGACAATGAGAAGGGGGGCAGCGGGGACGCCAGAATCAGAATATCCTAAGTCTCCAATGCACTCCGCACCTGGCCTGACTGTCGTCACGACTACTGACCACAGCTGGCACTGTGTCCCACAGTCCCCTTCCCGTCCGCAAGTGCAGTACAAACCTCCAAATGTTTGTGTACCCGAAATGGGTACTAAAACATTTCAGGGCTAAAAAATCAATAACCAAGATTCTAATTCTAACGCTGGAAAATATAGTATACAAAAGAAAGCAAATCTCTTGGGAAACCATTATTAATTCTCACTGCCATTGAAGGGAGGTAAGTTCTTGGAAGAATCGAGACAGACTGTCGTCCTTAGCAGCGCGGGTTAAACCCTTCAATCTCCCGAGTCCGCCCCGGGCGCAGCTTTGGGAAGCCCTGCAGTGAAGAGGCAGAGGTCTGGGACGCTGGGCTGGAGGTGGCCGGTGTGCAGGCCTTCCAGAGCGCACAAGGACGAGGGCCCGGTCAGCACAAAACCATCCCGGGGTAGGAATACAACAAAAATTTTGTGTGGTTGTTTGAGTTGCCTCAGGCAGACAAAAAAGATGGCCCAGAATTTTCTATAAATTAATATATAAAATACTGAGGCCAGGAAAAAAAGGTAATTTTGATGGTAGGAAAGGAAGGGCAGTAAGACAGCCAGGCTCTAGAACAGCTCCAGCCCACTGAGAAATGTGGGGTCTTGTCTGAATTCCCAGCCACCTTTGCTACCACTTTACACAAGTCACCCCTCGGGGTCCCTCTCAGGCCATGCGGAGCAGTTTGCCCCGGCCTGGGGAAGGCTTCTCGGCGTGGGCAGAGGTTCCTTACCAAGTACAGAGGCCACGGGCTCTCTGCTGGTGGGAACCGGTTGCCGCAGCTCACCACCGAACCCTGAACTCTGATGGCGGGGAGCCACACCGGTTTCAAGGTACACACTGCATTTCCAAGGCGCTGCTGCTTCCAAAGCTGCTCGAAAGACATCTGAAAGCTCCTAAGCTTGGGAGGGGGAAGCCGCAGGGAAGGAGCTGGCGCTCCCAGCAGGGTCGTCATCTCACCAGCTCACTCCTTTCCCTTCCAGGGCGAACAGCCCACTTTCCAAGGGGCAGTGGGAAACATGCACCAGTTTTCCTCCTCCTACCCTTAAAGACGGAGGGATTGGCATTGTGATCCGCTGCTTTGTTCCCCCCAGTACGGTTTCTTGGTAAGACACGAGGTAAGCTGCAGCGTCTGTTGAAGTGAACAGCTGCCTACCGCACACAGGAAGGTGTCAGCACGGGGTGAAGTCATGCCGGCCGGGAAGGAACACACAAAGGTGGGACACGAGTTACTGCCTAACACAGGGACCGAGGGGGAGCGTTACTTCTGCGGTGCGGCAGCTCTCCGACCTCCTCTCCCCGCCTCCCTCAGGCTCCAGGCGCGGCGCACGAAGGACAAAGCGTTCCCAGTCTGCTCCGGGCAGGAGGACGAAGCACTCCAGCACCGCTCCGCCCCTCAGCAGGGCTGCTGCTGCCTCGCCCCTGACTCACAAGGGACACGGCGGTCTGTCTCTTGTAGGCGGCCTGCCTTGCCCACCACGGAGGAGTGGCCCGAAGGTCGGGGCCTGGAGAAGCTGCGCGGGGTCTGAAAAAGAATCTTAAAAAAGGAGAATCCATGGCACATCTAACATGCACCTCGTGTGGGGATCTAGAACTACCTATTTATATATTCTGGACTTGGGTGAAAGAGCTGGGAAAACACAACGGAAACACTTTCCAGTCTCGCAACTACATTGGCCGGGGGCACCCTCTGCTCGTCGTGAGCACAGACCTAACACCACCAGGCAGGGGGCTGTGTCGGGGTGATGATCCTAATTACAAGTCCCACACCTTGCGCTGCGATGACGGGAGCAGTGTGCCGGAAGTCCTTCAGTCTAAGCAGCCGAGGCCCCGACGGGCTCACTGCTCTTCCGTTTTGCTGCTATTCCTGAACTTCACCACCATGACTGTAATGTTATCAGGGCAACCTCTGTAGAAGGACTGTAAAACTATGCTCTTGGCCCCAAAGTGAGGTTCATCCAACCGCTCCTTGATAAACCGAACGGCTTCTTCATTGCTGAAAGCATCCCACAGGCCATCTGACGCCAAAATCATGAACTCGGGCTGCAGCTTGTCCAGGTCAAAGGTCAGGATATCTGGGTCTGGGATGACCACGTTGAGATTTTTCAGCGGATAGTCCCCCAGGGATCGAGACATGGCCAGGATCCCCTGGACCCTCCACGAGCCATTGAAACTGATGAAGCCACCTGGAAAGACAGAAGGAGCCCATTAGCGCATGCACAAAAGGCTGACCCACTCCGGGTGAGCCAGGCTGCAGGCACGCCCCTCCGCTGTCGCTGCCGGGACCAAGCAGCGTCCTGCTGCGTGGCTTGGGAGCTGCTACCCCACCAGCAGAGCCTCATGCCTTCCTCCTTGGCACCGCTTCACAACTGTCTCAGTAAGAACATCAAGGGGAGGGTACACGTAAGGAGAGGGCATCAGCTCTGACAGTGCCACGGCAGCTGAGCAACTGACAGCGGAGAGCACTAGGGTGAGGAGCAGAGTGCAAGTAATGCAGAAGGCACCAGAGACATCGCTGGAATTACCATTTAGCCTGAGGTTACCCTGTGATGTGTCTATACAGATCTAACAGAGCCTCAACTTGGACTGGGATTGAGGGAAAATACATTTTAGTACACTCATTAAAAGCTCAGGGTACACTATCACACCAAGCATGGTGGTGCTTGCCTGTAATCCCAGCACTCAGGAGGCTGAGGCAGGAGGATCCCTGTGAGTTTGAGGCCAGCCCGGGCTACATAAGTGAGTTTAAGGCCAGCCTGTACTACACAGTGAGACTATCTCAAACAAAACAAAACAAAATAAAACAAAACAATAAAAACAACTACCCGCCCCCCGCAAAAAAAGCTCAGGTCAGATTGCCAGGTCTTATTTGTGTCTCAGGTCTGGCTCTGCGACTATGAATGAGATATTTTCTCTCTGGGCCTCAGTCCTCCTTGCTGCAACATGGGGACAGTGTCTACCGCACCATGTTGTTATGGGAAATAAAGGGCTTATTCCACGGAAATCACAGTGCACCGTTACGAACACAGTTGTTTTTAAAGGACTTACAATCCTGTTCATTCGCGCATTTGTCTGATACTAAATATAAATCTTTCCTCTGTGGGAGGCAACTTGCAGAATATGAAGCTATACAAGATACAAAGCCTTCTCTGAAGAGGTAAACAGCAGAGATAAATCGCGTGCGCTAGTGCGATAAGCACAAGGCGCTGTTCTTTCAGGGGAGCCTCGCGCTTTCGAAGTGCTACAGAGTGGGGACAGAGGGGTGGTTTCTGGGCCTGGCGCTCGGGAAGGCACAGACGTGAGAGCTGGGCTTGGCGTGATGCGCAGGGTTTCGAGCAAGTGCAGCCCAGTGCGCAGGAGTCTGGGCTCGGGAACCGAACAGCTCTGGGTTTGACTCTGGTCTCACCTCCCACTGGCTGTGGGTCCGTGTACACACGCTTCCCTGAGGCTCCAGACTGTCGGCCGTGACCTGAGGATGACATTCTCATCCTCATACGATAGTTAACGGGAAGAAGTACAGAAAGCGCTAGGCCGGCCCTGGCACAGCGCGAGCACAAACGAACAATGGCTGACAAAGAGCGCAAGGAGTGGAGACAGCGAGACCGACACGCACAGCGCTGGCCCCGACTGGCTGGGGCGTATCGTCACGCAAGGCGAGAGGGAGCGAAACGCCCTGACGCAAAGGCTGGGCTCAGGGAATACACATAAAAATAGTAACCCTAACCGCTGCTCCCTAAGCCCTGCTATACTTGCCCCGTCTACCCTTGACCAAGTTACAGAAGAGATCAAAGCACATGAGGTGAGCTGCCTTGCAGACGGTTTCCCAAAGAATCACCACAGGTGGGGCGGAGGGTGGTGGCATGACAGCAGGAGACAGTGAAACGGCCGTGACCCTCCACGCGTACGCCGGATGTGATGAGGGCACTCCCAGCTGTACCAGGTACACACTGCTGCCTGTGCTTACGTTCATCTCAAACCCAGACGCACAGCAGACCCTTACGAGCAGACAGTGCCGTCATAAAAGAGAAGTCAGAGGACTTCACTCATGTCGCCCGGAGCTTATCGAGGCTCGAGAGATGCTGCGAAATAATTATTTGGTCCATCTCATCAGCAGAACACCTGACCAAAGCTTCCAACCAGAATTGTTCTGCATCTCAAGCAGTCCCTGCAGCAAGGAGTCATAATAAAATCCAGTACTTTTTGGCTCCAGTAGTGCAGCTCCCTCCTGTGAAAAGTCAGGCGTTCGTCAGGTTCACTTAATTTGCTCACGGGTAGGAAGCCGACCTGCAGAGCTGGAGAGGCGATCCGCAGACTACTGCAGACAGGGGCCCATGCTGGTCGGAGACCAGTGTGTGTGGGCGCGGACTCGCTTCCTCTGTAGCTGCTCATGAGACCGTCAGCCTCAGGGATGAAGGAATTCTTCCCTTCCACACAGATAAAGGACTCTCCCAAATCTGATTATGAAAATACAGTAATGAACCGATACTCCTTCTTGCAGTCTGTGGTCACACATTATCTCCGTGAAGCCTAGATGGACCGCCCAGCTCAAAGCTGCAGCTCCTGACACCCCATCTCCTCCCTGCTTTACGTCCCTCCACGGCGGTGATCACCCTGTAATACACTACCTTACTCGCTGTTTTTAGTTAGTGTCTATCCACTCCCAGCCCTGTGCCAATATCAGAATGCAAATTTCATGAGCGTGCCCGGTGCGGCGGTGCAGGCCTGTAATGTCAGCACTCAGGAGGCTAAGGCAGGAGAGTTGCCGTGAGTTCAAGGCCAGCCTCAACTACATAGTGAGACTCTATCTCAAAAAACTACAAAAATAAAAAATAAAAAAGGAATTCCTGAGAGATTTCTTGGGGGAGGGGAGGCACACAATGATGCACGGATAAGCGCCTGCTGTCCCTTGTCATGAAATATTTACCTATGTCAGTCGCTGAGGTAGGTGCTACCAGCGTGGAGATGAACAGCACCAAGCTCTTGCCTTCAAAGAGCTCACGGGCAGGAAGGCAAGACAGGTACGAGAGCTTTGCGCCCACACTGTGACAGCTGACCCAGGAGACCGCAAGGGCGGCTGGGAAAGACAGACGGGCCACCCAGACGGGGGAGGTTTTACCGTGGCGTGACACAGGAGGGCCCCGAGAGGACACCCTGCCGTGGAGTCCTCAGGGACGAGGAACTGTCTCCCCTGAACAGTGGGGCAGGTGCCCGCAAGGCACAGAGGCATCCAGCAGGGGTTCCCAGGGAAGTGCGTAGTCTGACGCGGCTGGAGGAAACGGGGCAGCAAGAGGTGAAATGCACAGGCAGCTGGGGCCCGAAGATCTTATTCGTCCCCGAACGCCTTTGGCCTTTGCAGTCTCTGGCCACAGAAAGGGGCAGATCCCGTGGCCATTTACCTCATAGGGAACGGTACAAAGCCACGCCACAGCTACTTCAGCAGCAGCCCCTCTAACGAGCAACCGACCGCTGGGTAACAACGTTTATGCTCTTCCCAGCAGGTGCCCGGCCCCCCGCACGGGATGGCAGAGGCGCCACACTCACCGGCCCTCTTGATGCGCTTTCTTTCTTTCAGTTGGTAAGGCTTGTGATCGTGAGACAAGGGGATGGCGTTTCCGTCTTTGTCACACAGGACCCCTCGTGAGTCGCCCACGTTGGCCACCGTGAGGTCTTTGTCCGACAGCAGAGCAATCAAACACGTTGTCCCTGAAAGAGAAGAGAGGCGGTGTGGGCGGTCAGCAGCGCGCTGGGGCTCGGCCGCTCGCCGCGGTTCCTCGGCTTTTCCGTCATTAAAGCTGCACCTGCTGAGTGAGAATTTTACCCGAGCTGCTCTGGGAAAATCTGCTCAATTCAGCAGCACTGAGCAAGGCTGACAGTCAGTCACCTCCAGCACGTCTGAGTGTCACCGAAATAGCCTAGGGTGAAATGGCCATTTTCCTAACTCTGCTTCTGCTACTCTTCATTTCAAAGCATGAGATTTACAAGGATTAGGAGAGAATCAGAGTCAGTCTGAGGCCCCAGACAGCCGGTCCTTATTTCCTGCTCCTCCGGTGTGAGCTCCTGAGAAGTCTCGGCTGGAAGAGTACCGGTGGGGGGAGAGGGCGGCGCTGTGACTGGCGCTGTGACTGGGTTGCAGGGTCAGGGGAGGCAGAGCCGGCCTGTACCGTCTGCAGTGAAGTCTGGCGGCCAGGAACAGGTCGGCTCCAGATGTGACGGGGCGGGCCGGAACCTGACGCAGAAAAACCCAGAGTGAGGCCAGAGACTGGGTCCAGGCAGCTAGAGGTGGGGGGTGGAGGCGGTCAGAGTCTGAAAGAGAGAGGCTGATCTGCTTGTCTGGAGCCCACACAAGACATAAAAGACAAGCGCTCCTCAGTCTATTATTTTTTTTTGGTACCGAGAATCAAACTCAGGACCTTGCGCTTGTCAGGCAGGCGCCTGGGCCGCTGAGCTGTATCCCTGGCCCCTCAGTCCCTTTTGAAATGAGACGTGATAAAAGCAAGCAGAGTTGGTTGAGCTATCTGACCTATTAGAGCTCTCCTTTTCCTCCTTCTCTCCTTTCTCACGGTATGTCATTGTCAACAGGAAGTATCTGCTGACATGTACAATGAATTCACCTCTTGTCTCAAACTGATAGCTTCTTTACTTGTTATTCATTAATTTGTCATTAACATTTCCCTCCTCATTAAGAAGGCTCCATGCAATAATAAGACTGCATCGAAATAGCTCTTTAATCTTTATGAAACAACAAAAAGACTGGTTCTTAAACCAAAGTAAGGCCTATATATTGCTGTGGCACGATGTTTTTAATTCTTTTGGGAAGACACCAAGAAAGGGAATAGCTGGACATCTAGACCTAGTGTTCTGAGGAGTCTCCACACTGATCTCCACAGTGGCTGCACCAGTTGACACTCCCCCCGGCAGTGGAGAAGGTTCCTTTTTCCCCACAGCCCGCCAGCATTTGTTATTTGTTGATTTTTTGATAACAGTCATTCTTTCTGAAGTGAGATGGAATCTCAGTGCTGTTTTAATTTGCACCTCTCGAATGACCAGTGGTGAATATTTTTTCAAATATTTATTTTCTGTTTCTACCTCTTCATCTGAGAAGTGCATATTTATTTTAGATGCCTATTTTTGGATGAGATTCTAAATCTAGGGGAGGGTCTGATTTTTTTGAGTTCTTGGTACAGTTTGTAATAGCTAAACCCTGGAAACAGCCTAGATGCCCATCAGCTGATAAATGGATAAAGAAGATTTTTTTTATACAGTGGAGTACTACTCTGCCATAAAGAAGGATAAACTTGAGACATTTCTAGCTAAATGGATGCAGCTTGAAACCATACTTGTAAGTGAAACACATCACACATGTTCAAATACTGCGTGGCTTCTCTAGTTTGAGAAACCGAAAGTGTAAATAAGAAGCAACATGCACAATGGATATTGGGAATTTGGAAGAAAATGTTCAAATGAGAAAGGGAACAGGGAGGGGAGAGGGACAAAGGAAAAAAGGGATAAGAAAAAATAATAGAAGGAAAAAATGCAAACAAAGCTTTGTAAATAAAGAGAAGAAGAGGGTTTGACGGGAGGAGAGGGGAGTGGGAAAAAAAGCAGCAGCAAGATGTATCATGTACAGGTGTAAACTCCCTATGATGAATGTTATTTCATATAACATTTGTGTATCTTTTTTTTTTTGGAGACAGGGTCTTACTACACAGTTCAGGCTGGCCTTGAACTTATTATGTAGCCTAGGCTGGTCTCAAACTCGCAGTGGTCCTCCTGCCTCAGCCTCCAGAGTGCTGGGATTACAGGCATGCACCACCACACCCAGTTTATGTATATCTAAAATGTAGTAATAAAATAAAAAATTAAAAAAAGAATATATAAAGGTTGTTATCAAGAGCAGGGGCAATAGTTTCAATAATTAACAAGTAAGTTATTATAGTTCCGTTTGTAAGCCTATTCTTAGGCCTACTTAACTGAAAACTCCTGTGATAAGAAGTGCAAACATGAAATGTTGGTTAATTCAGGATTTCTACAATGAAAAGCCTTGCAAAAATGAAGGAGAAGGCAGAGACTGACCCTAATCTCACGGTTATCAAAGAAAATTTTTTACGTCTTTAAAAAAGCAGATATAAGAATGAAATTGTGGCTAAGAAGGGTGGCATATGCCTGAAATCCCAGGTATTTGGGAGGCTGAGGCAGGAGGATAATAAATTTGAGGCTAGCTTCGGCAATTTTAGCAAGACCCTGCGGGAAGGGAGCTCAGTATGAGGGTCAATTCCCAGCACAGCTGGAAACAAACCAACAAAAACCAAAATGAAAATGTAGACAGGAAAATTCAAACGACAGGAAGCTAGTCCTAGTTTCTGATATTGGCTGCACGTTGGTCTACAACGACCCTTACTTCGTTCTCAGGTATCTGAGGTGTGAAGATGAGTAAGACTGGGTAGTGTCCAGTGCGACCTCAGCATAGATTCTCCCAGTGAGGCGTGTTCTTGGAGTTCGAAAGGTGAAACAGAAACATTGCTTTATGGGATGTCACCTATCTGTGGGCAAAATCCAGGGCCATTTCTCTGGGTCGGGCCCTTCTCCCTCTGTGCTGCCTGGGCGAGCATGTCCCTGGCTTTGGCCTCTGCACCGTGCAGGGGTGTGTCTCCAGCCTGATGACATCCCTGAGGGCCATACCAGCTGCCTGACACGCATCTTCTGCCTCTACTACAGGAGTCCCGGGAAAGGCGCTGGGGCCCCCATGAAGGAAGATAAGGGACCCCCTGGCTGAAGAATGGGCCCCTTCCCCTCCCCACTTCCGCCAGGGCCGCTCGGCACCCTTCTGTACCACACTATCAGGCATGGTGTATTTCTTTTTCCCTCCCAGGGAGGGGCAGAGGAGTCGTTACTGCAGCTAGAAAAAAATTTAATTCTACCTGTGATTAAGAATCGCTGAAGCGTTTTAAGCAGGTTAACACCAAAATGAGATGTGTGTTTTGAAAGATCACGCTAGTAGTACCAGAAGATAGATAAACTAGAAGCCATTAGAACAGAGAGAATTAATGAGGGTCTGAGTTAAAACAGCAAACAGAGAGACAGAAGGTAGTGGGAAGACTGTCAGATCGAAGGGGTGCGCCTTAATGAATGAGGGGAGGGAGCGTTTAGAAGAGCACCTTTGTCAGCAGGTGGGAGAAAGTGGGTGCTCCCGGAACCGGGACGGGAGAGGCTGTGCGCCGGCGTGTCTGGCAACAGCTTCCGCTTTCACTGAGAGACAGAAGAAAAAAGACGATGGCTTCTTCCGTGGGATGCTGCATGACTTGTGGGTAGCTGGCCCATGTGCCTCCCCGAACTGTGGCGGCACCGTGGAGCCACGAGGGGTGCTCAGAGTCCAGGCCCGGAGCAGGGGACGGCAGAACACAGAGGCTCAGCGCGCGGCTCTGCGGACCGCAGGCGGTTGCTGAGCCAGCCTGGAAGTACCCTGGCCCTGCTCAGTGAGACAGTGTCTCTTCTGTCAGGGACTCTTTGAGTCAGGTTTATTGCTGCTGTCTCTGTAATAGCCTGGTTGACTCAGGGCCATGGAGTCCCAGGGGGCTCGCGGATAAGGGCGTCAGTGTGACTGTATCGCCGTCCGCGTGCTGTTCGATACGCCTGGAATGTACGACCTGCTTTTGTCAGGAACACAGATCCCATTGTTTCTATGGGTGAACTAAAATTCACTTCACCATGCGATTTCAGTGAGTAGCTCTGCCCATGACTTTTGATAGAAATGTGCATTTTACGTTTTTCTAATCTAAAAAAAGCGAGGCACCATGGTGACAGCGGACGCAGGGGTCAGTGTCAGTGGAGGGGCGGGCTCAGGGCAAACCGCAGGGGCCGCGCTGAGGGTGGCAGTGCAGGCCCCGCCTGGCCTGGGAAAGCAAGTTTTCAAAATGAAGCCATTTGTATACAAGCGCTCCTGATTCTTACATTATGGCAAGTTTCACTTTACAAAACAGGGCAAGCCATACAAGACGAACCTGTGGGTCAAACGGGCTGGCAGAGCTGCCTAAA
Organism: Chinchilla lanigera; assembly: GCF_000276665.1. NCBI lineage: Eukaryota > Metazoa > Chordata > Mammalia > Rodentia > Chinchillidae > Chinchilla > Chinchilla lanigera. Next base: position 11,533,693 of record NW_004955448.1, on the reverse strand, counting down.
AATGATTCTCCGCACTACAGCTGTGAGTTACAGTCGCCATGACAGTAAGTCTGCCACACAAGTTCTAAAACATAATCGCATTCATTCAGTTTTCAGAACTCATCGGACCAGGAGTATCACACCCATCCAGGTGGGGGTGGTCACATGACGCGGGGGGGCGAGGGCAGCACAGTGGGCTGTGGTTTACAGCTGGGGCAGATGTTTGCATCACATCTCATGGCTGCTTAGCTGCCCAATGACCGCACATCGCCCGCAATTTCCTTTACGTGCCTCATCTACGAGTCTCTGACCCGTTAGACTGCAAGTCCCCTTCCGGGCCAGAACAACTGATGCTCATCGCCGCACTCATGCAGCAGGCTTGGTACAAAGCACAGACACGCTGCATGAAGGGAAGGGCCGGCAGTGGGCAGGGGTTGCTTTTCAGTGTACGCCTTGGTACCCCACACACTCTCACTATGCAAATACACACTTTTATTTTCAGAAAACGTTGAGTATTATCTAGACGAGATGTGGGGCCTTCATGTTTTCTTCTTTATACTTTTCTGTATTAAGATTTTTTTTTTTTACTGGTCTAGGACTCAAACCCAGGGCTTCTCACATGCCAGGCAAGCCCCCTATCAAAGAACTACACCCCCCTCCCAGATGGATGTTATATCGTATTTAAAATCATAATTTATAATGCTTCGGGAAAACAGTAACTGCATGAAGCATACACAAGATATAAAACAGAAGAAAAGAATAACAATTTTGGCTACAGAGAATAAGATGGTATAGACAGGAAAGGGTCCAGAGGAAGAGCAGTGGCCATAATGACAGTAGCGCTTTCAGCAGTTCACGTTCAGGTGCCGATTCACCCATCAGGGCCGATCACCGGTGTCACAGTGACGGGCAAGAAGCCCCAGCTGCCCTTCGCTCGTCCCGCACAGCCTTGCTGCTGAGCGGTATCCCCTCATTCTTCTCAGCAGGGGCGCTCTGCCCTCGGTGTCGATCACACCCCCTCTTAGAGTGTGTACTCTGCCACCGCCGCGCTTTCTTTAGGCACACAACTATAATTTAAAAATCAAAATCATGAGAAGCCTTATTTTATAAAAGTCTTCCTTACCACAACATTTTCGTGAGTGAACGACAGCACCTTGCTGTTGGGGTGACGTTACGGGTTAAGAGTGGAGAAGGCTGCACAGAATCACCGCTCTCTGAGAGCCCTGCTTAGAAGCGCACGGGGACTCAGCCACGCAGTGCCAGCCTGCTCACGCTAGCACATTCCCTTCTGACACGTTAAGTCTCCTGTGTGAGAATAAGGAAAACTGGCATTTTTTTTGGGGGGGGGGAGAGAAAGAAATTCGGGGCAGCGGAGAAGGGGTAGCGAGGGACGAGGAGAGGAGGAGAAACCGGAGAGAGGAAGGGAAGTGGGGAAGAGAGGAGAAGACGCAGGCGCACCAGCACGGGGCGCGCGCATGCGCACACACACTGCCAGGATTTCCGTGAAGGCGCTGCAGCAGTCACACGACACGCAGCATGGCAGAATCAAGACGTTTACAGGGTCAGGAAGAGTAAACAGGCTTATCTAGTAAAGATCTGACAATGAACGTTGGTTCAATAACACATTTTCAGGGCCTAGAGGCATCCAGGCCTGGTAAGTGACAGAAATGCTATCGGTGAGGAACATACTGGAGAGAGTAGGTGACGGCGGTCACTAATGAAAGTGTCACATGGGAATGATAAGCTCGCTGTCAACAGAAGGTTCTGGTGCAGCCCACAGCCAACACTGTGATCGGTTCTGTCCTGAAACACAGACTGCGCACCGGCGGCTCCAAGGTAAGACTCTTTGGTCTGCCTCCCGCATCTGCATGGCGCTCCGCAGGCCAACCTCGGGGTGCTTGGAGCATTTCATCAGTCCTTCTTCTCACAGTGAACGCCACTGCGCAGACTTGTCAGGGATGCTATCTGGTCTGGGAGATGAACCACTAACGTCTGATCTTTCCTTCCTGACTCCTTGCCTCTCTTGTTTACTCCTGAGTCCTCACATCTTGCCTGGAACCTTCCTGGAAACAGGCCCTCTTGGGGAGGCCAACGCGTGTGGCCCAGGGAAAGACAGTCACCTGACGCATGAGTCTATCTCTGGGTGTGAGGCTAGTACATTAGCTATGAACCAAGACCTCCACTGCAAAAGGACTTGCATTAAAGGCTTGAAGCTATTGTTACGCTGAGGGACTTGACAGAAATGGACTGGAAGGAGACCTGTCTGAGCAGGACGTATACAGCCCAAGTGGTGAGAGCTGCCAGATACTGAACATAACCGTGTGTCAGACGACACACTTAGTTCTTGGATTATATAGTTTATTTAATCCTCCTAACAGCCTGTAAGTACCACATTATCCCCATTTTCCAGGTGATGAAGCTGAGAGTAAGTGATGCTCAGATAGCTAACGAGGGGCAGAAACTCACCAAGTGTATTGCCAGAGTGTTGTTTTCAATCCTCAGACAGGCACTGCTAGCTGTTATTTAATGTTTTGTGCCAATCAGAAAAATCGATCTCTTCCTTCAGACACTTTACTAGCATCTCCATAAAAGAGCCGTAGTACATATCCAAAGTGACAATGACCACAGTGAAAAGGGCGCCTCCTACATCTGTGAAATCTAAGCACACACAACAATACGGGCAATGCTGCCTGCGGGCTGTACCCCACCCTCACTAACCCCAGGAAGAAAAATGCCTCACGATAGGCTGAGTCAATGAGAAATTTGAGCAGAATGGCTTATTACAGAGACTGTTAGCAGCCATAATACTCAAATGAAACACTGACAACACATACGAGACCAAAGAATATATTACTAAGAATACATTAAGGTCTATGAAGACCTAAGGCACCAGGATGGCAGACTATCTTTGTGGGCTTCTACAAAACAGTGATGGATACACTTTTATCAGCAGAAAGGCTTCTTTGAGTCCCCTCGTCTGGGCAGGTACTGAAGAGCCCCCTGAGTGGCACATTCCTGGGCCTTCCTTTGCAACCAAAGTTGCCACCGCTTCCCCTCACCCCAGGCTACAGAGCAGAGTGGCAGAAACACTTTGTAAGAGGCAGGGCTACGACACTGACGATTTTCTTTTTTGTCTGAGATTTTAGCATAAGTAAAAATATCACCTATTGCATTTGACTCTGGCTGAATGTGAGGCAGTCAGCTGCGTGACAAATTCTATGACTTTAAACTCAAGTGCTCGGTTTAGGTATACTTGTGTTCTTTGCCAGCAAACACAGTCCCAATAAGATGACTAGAAGAAATAAGAACTAGTGTATGAAAGTCAGAAAGGTCTTTTCCATACATGAGGTGTGCTACCCTAAATCTGAAAGAAAGGCAAATCTCAGTGGAGAGAGGAGTCATAAATCAAGCTTTCAGGATCTGATGGTGTACTCACTTAATTTTTACTCTTCTCCAAACCTAACGTGCGTACGCATAGGCCATCTGACTCTCACGAAGACCATTTGAATCTGAAATGTTCTTCAACTTCCCATTTCAATGTTTAGCTCACACCTGGCTGCGGACTGCAGGTATGGTCCCTCCTTTTCAAGTAGTTTCATACTTTCAAGTACGGACTTGTTCAAGAAGGCTGTGTCCTAGTCAACTGACCGCGGGGACTGCGAGGTCTGAGAAAGCCACGGCCGGGCCTCCTGTCGCAGATGCCCTCAGGTGTACCCCAGACGCGACTACCTGGAGGCACAGGCTTCTGTGAGAGTAAGTAACACACTTCTCACAACTACTGCTGCCACTTCCTTCAGACTACAGCACGCTGTGGAACTTGATCTGTAATTATACAGTCACAGCCTGAACTCCAAGCCTGGTATCTTTCAATGATAAATGAAATTAATTTCATGGTTGCTTTGATTCTTCCTACGTGGGCCAGAAAAGCACCGGCTATATTTTTTCACATCTTCTCATTATGTGAAGATCCTTCAGAGTGGTACCGCACTTCTCTTTAGGATTCGCAGCGTATTGTAAGTACTGTCTTTGCTTCTTTATGAATGCTACGAGAATGGGGGGGCAAGGAAATTCCAGAACTGGGTTTTATTAAAAGGGACATTTGTCTTTTAAGTGAAAAGACAAATGAAAAAGAGAGAGAAAAGGGGGGAAAAGGCTGAAAACAAGAGCACGGCGTGACTGATCTGGCTCTTCACAGAAAAACATACTTTCATTGGCCTCGTTTCCTCTTAGCATCGGCCCCCTTCCATAGTTTTAATTAAAACAAACCTGGCTTTGAGAGTATTCAATTACTGGTACTTAAGAGGACGCACAGCTGAATTCTGTTTACATTATATATGTGTCGGTAGGATGATATCTAGAGGTATACATTGAAGTTCTTGCTCCTTTACATTTATATGACCCTCCTCTATTTAAGCTGAAGGACTCATTGTCCCAGAAAGGATTAGAACTGCTAGGGCCAAAGCGCAGAAAAACAAATAGCTATGCTTAGCTTTGGAGTTGTATAAACTCATAAACAGACAATACTGTCAAGAGAAAAATCTTTTCGAGTGATCATCAGTCAAAGTTCCGGACTGGTTAGTACAGAGGCATATGAAGACGAAACAAATATCAACATCCAAGTCAATGAGTTTGTTCCTCCTGCTCTCTGACCAGTTAGGCTGGCCAGGCAAGGAGAGGGGTAGGTAGCGGGAGACAGAGGAGAGGAAAGCAAGAGGGGATCTTGGATGGGTAGATCTCCAGAATCTTATGGAGCTCAAAGCATAAAAGACTTAGCTGATACCTTTTAGGGCACAGCCAATATATCATAAACCTGTTCCAGTAAGAAAAGGCAACAGCTGAATGAGAAGCTGGCTTGGACAGTCCAGGCAGAAGCAGGGAGAACTGCCAGGAACTGCTGGGCTCCACCTCAGTGAGGAATACCAACTTTTGGGAGCTTCAGCGCTGGAATGAGTGGGCCTTTCAACCACAGGCACTGCAGCGTTGGGTCACACAAATGGCTGCCAGGACAGTGACAACATCCTGACACATCACCTCCGGGGAAAGGGGCAACAAAACAGGAACTCATCCGGTAATAATTACACAAAGAACCTAACAAAATCATGACATTGTGGAACATACTTTGAGATAAATGAAACAAAATTTCAGCATCTAACGTAATATAAACTGAAAGCTAAATGATGTTCAGTTTAGGGACATTATAGACAGCTAAATTAAGTAGAAATATTATAGGCAGTCAGACAGGGCTGAGCCTTCAAGCTCAATGCAGAGGACCACTGAGGCTGGAGGTGCACTCACTGAAGGCCAGGCTTCCAGAAAAAGAACGACTCACCCATACACTTCCCTAGGGACGAACAGCAGTGACCGATATTCTAAGTAGGCGTCAGTCACCTGGGGCGGAGGACCAAACCTCCTTACCCGCCCCTTCCAGGAAAGTCCTTGTCCGTCCCATTGTACTTGCTATGAGACTTGTTTCCCCATCTGATCCCTATTTAATCAGTACTACCCTAGTGACTCTACTTGCTGTATACTTATTTGTTGAGCACAGTTTTGTCCCCCCTCACACCCATCCTATGGTTTGCCATTGGATCAATACTACCTAAGTGACTATACTTGTAATTTTATTGATTGGTTATAGTTCTCTCCCACCTTAAGCCTGCCTCACCTCATTGCTTTGCTCAATAAAACACCACTGAGAAGCAGGGCTGGTGGGTAGCCCACTTTTTGGGTCCCTTTCCGATCCTCTTAGACAGAAGCTTTCTTTCTCACCATAAATTCTTCCTACCCTTAACCTCTGTTGTCCCTAGAATTCATTCCTTGGTTTTGGAGAACATGACCTCGGCGTTTCAGACATCTAGCAGGTTGGGAGGTCCATTCCCCTTTATCAGAGAGATAAATCAAAATTACATTTCTACATATGTCTATGTCATCAACTATAACATGTAATGTGTGTATGTCTACTGTATATTACATATATTAATTTTTTGGCCTAGAAATTATGAAAATCAATTTTTAAAATGCTGTAACAGTACCAACATTGTTAGATAACCAAATGTGGCTTCCCTCTGCCACTGAGTGAGTTTGTGCAGACCCATTATTGAAGAATTCTGGCTGGAAGGCAAAATAGTTTCCAAAGCTGAGTGTGCCTTTGAGAAGCATGCCTTTGGCAGGTTATGTAGTTAACACAAATTATTTCCAGATGATCTTTTCTGTCCCAACAGAGCGGAAATACTTCCATCACCATTTAAAGGAACAAAATAAAGATCGCACAATTATGTACATTTGAGATAAGTGAACCCTAATCTGATTTAGACTGATTTAATCCAATAATTATTAATTGCCCAGGATGTTTTAGGTTCCATGGACTACGAAAGTGACTGAAAGCTGTGTCTCCAGGAAGGCTGCTGCCCTAATGACCTGATAAAATCCTGAACTAAACTCGATCTGGCCCACCTGAACACAGACCAAAACGTGGTATCACATCACTGCATCTATAACCCAGAAACAGTCGTATTACTCCATGCAGATGGTCTTTTTCTTTTCTGTAACTCTTACACCTCACTCTCCTATGTCTAATAACAACACAGGACCGGATGCACTGACTGAAAGTTATGCTCCTGTCCCCTCATCCAGTGCTCACTCTGTACAAAGATCAGCCTTGGTGCTGGGGCAATAAAGATGAATACAGTCCTTACCCTGCGATGCGTACTGCCCTATGCCAACACAAAGCCAGAAGGACACTGCCCAGCGTGGTAAACGCTGTGACAGTGCTATGAAAATCTAGGTGTATGGTAGGGTGATGGCAGAGACGGGGACTGGGCTCAGTGTGAGTGGAGCTGGTGGGGGCGGGAGAACTGCAGGGGGGCAGTGGGAGACACGTGAGGCCTTAATTCTCTCTTGAAAGAGCAACAGATAAGGAGTTCACATGGCTCCTGGCACAAAGAAAGAAGTAAAGAATCCATAGAATAATAATGCATGAATGAAGCAGCTTTTTAAAGGGAATTTCTATTTCATTTTCAAACAAAGAACATACACTTCTTTATATTCTTTCACCCAATAAGACCAATTCTTGAAAAACAATTTTTTGGTGCTGGGAATCAAACCCAAGACTTCATGTTTGTTAGGCAGACACTCTTACCTATATCTTTAACCTCTTGAATTTTATCCTAAGGAAATAATCACAGATGTAAGCAGAGTTTTACACACAGTGGTGCCTCAGTTACCGAATTTACTGTTTTATGATTCTGGGGAAGATGACTGCATTTGTGTTTGTCACCCAGTGCGGAGTTGTGCACAGAAGCAAAACACTTGGCCAGACGCTTCTGTTTGCAAACAGAAGCATTCGTCAACAGAGGCGTTACTGTACAAGGACTGACCTCATGGAATTCTTTAAAATAGGAAAGCAATGAAAATAGCTAAAATCAGTAGATATATGATGATAAAATGCATACAATATCCAAGTAACAAAGTATAAGGACAAGATAGTTTCTGAAAAGCATATATTGTCATGAGAAAGTGCTCATAATATGTTAAGTAACAAATGAAACAAAAACTGAAAATTTTAGAACTGTATTGACATTTTACTAACAAGAATTATAGGGGCTGGGGATTTAGCTCAGCGGCAAAGCGCCTGTCTGGCAAGCGCAAGGTCGTAAGTTCGGTTCCCGGTACCAGAGAAAAACCAAAAAAACAAAAAACAAAAAAAAAAAAGAATTATATACAAATCACTCTAATTGCATTTAAATATTTATGTGTATAAATATAAAATATTGGTTATTAAAGTCAATTTAGATTTTTGAAAAGATTTTTTTCCAAATATTTCCAAATGTTTATCAATCAAGGACTCATTAGTAGTTTCTTTCAGCAAAGAAATAGAAGACAGTAGATCAACTATGTTAACTATCCTGTATGTACATACATACAAAATTTCTCCTTCTTTCCCTTCTCTTTTCCCACATCCCAGCTGATCAATACTGCATGTCTCTATCTGTTTTCATGAGAAACCACTTTGGAGATGTCAGTATGTAATACAACAAGCATTATTAACTGCCTACCACTTTGTAACTTGGTATTGTCTGTACTGCTCTTTTGCTATTTTGTAGAAGGTTGTCTGTCTGTTAATGTTTTTCTTTTATTTTTAAAATAAAAAAACCCAAAAAACAAAAACCAAATATTTCCAAATGATCTACATATGTTAGTCATTTGCAGAAACAGCTTCGCTTTTACTGTGCTTTTTACTTTCCTGTCCCTTGGATTTTGGACAGCTTTTCCCTTCCTGCTGAGGTCCTCTTCTCATCATGTACAGTGACTGGACTGGAATTTTTGTTTAGCTGGTCAGCAGTCCTCATTGGACTAACCTACCATGTCAGTACTTAAGGCCATAGCTATGCAGATGAGACACTGATAAAGCTTCCCGCCTACTAATTTTCCATTTTGGCCATTTTGGCAGTTTCAGGGGAGGAAGTAGGGCATATCAGGCCCGAGACTGATGACGGGGAGACTGAGAGGGCTCTGGTGGGCTGACAACACTCTCCTGTGATACCACCACACCACACGGATGCTGCTGCCCAGGAAGGGACGGGGTGGCCACAGATGGCAAGGGGAGAGTGGTGGGGAACGGAACAGGCTACGTGGGAGGGGCACGCTGCACAGGGAGCCATGGCCTGGGAGCTCCAGGCCTCAGGGCAGCGGGTGCTATGGATCTCACAGCGCACATGAGGCTCACGAGGGGATGGGGCAGCGGTGATTGGGAGGAAGAGTTACACAATGCTGGAATCTCAAACCAGACGTCAGCTAACAACTGAAAATGATATTAACTAAATACTACAGTAGGGAAGACACTCCACTACTGCCCACATGTATGTGATCTTATTAGTTTTTACACAGTTCTGCAAGGTACATATGATTACTATCACTGCCCTTACCCGTTCTAAAGATGGAAGCAGCGGCTCACTAATATCGCATAGCTTTTGGGCAGAAGAGCTGGAGTTTGAACCCACATCTGACCTTTTAACTCAACTTTCTAAAAATTTCTCCCATGTATAGAACTGGAGGCAGTAAGGTTTGGTAGCAAATAGTTTTGTTTAAGTTTTAAAAGTTTATCTGATTCCACTAAAAAGTAATAGAGAATAATATACTGACTAGATGTTCAAGCTCAGTCCTTTGTAATGTAGTACACAAATGTTACATAAAGTATTTTTTTAATTGTTTTTGAGCTGGGTGTTGGGTGCATGCCTGTAATCCCAGCACTCTGGAAGGCTGAGGTGGGAGAATCTCAAATTCAAACCTAGCCTGGGCAATCTGCCAAGACCCTGTCTCAAAATTTAAAAAAAAAAAAAAAAATGGACTGAGAATATAGTTCAGTGTGAAGGCAATAGGTTCAATACCCAGCACTAAAAAAAAGTTTTTGAATTCATAGCTAGGCTGGAAGATAAGTAGGTGACTTCTTTGGAGGCAGAGATAAGACAAGAACATAAAGCATGTAAAAAGCCCAGGAAGTGAGGGAGGGTGGCTGCTTAGCTTGGAAACACATGGACGACATACTCCTCTCCCAGGTCCACAAGACTGTCACTATGGGAGGCGTTCTTAGGGTGTTTACAATGCAACATTCCCAGTGTACTGCAGAGATGCTTGCAGAGCCGTCTTAGTCACTTTCCTCATTTCTGTGTCGCCGTACCTGACACCCAGCATTAAAGGAGGAAAGGTTTCTTTAGCCCACAATTTGTAAACGTTTCAGTCCATACTTGGCCAGCTCCAAGGCAGGTGGGCAACAGTTCATGGCAGCAGAAGACAGCAGAAACAATGAGAGAAAGAGAGGGAACAAGCCTCTTTCTGTCCCTTATATTGTACGCAGGGTACCTGCCCTAGAGCAGGCATAGTGCTCACACCCTCGATCCCAGCACTGGACCGTGAGTCAGTCACAAACTCTAGATTCAGCCATCTCTGAAAAGCCCACACCCCCCTGACTGCATGAGACTTTGGGTGGGGGGCATTTAGACACAAATCATAACAAGAGTCTTAGAGTTTCCAAAGCGATATCAAACACTTCCTCCTATGACTCTGAGCAACTTTAGTGATTTTCATTTATCAAATGAGGCAACAAGGCTACAGACTAAGACATCAGCATTGGTGACTGATTTCAGCTGCTCACTCCAGTACTCCAGGCATCTCCCCAAACATCGAATATGTTCCAGACTGCTACACTGAGGCTCTGCGAAATGAAACACAAGGGTCTCTATTTCCAAATGCAAGGGTTTCTATTTTCCAAGTGTAGGGAGCAAGCCTCTGTAGTTACCGTCCCAACAGTTTAAATGGGACTTACAGCTACATGAATATGGGTATGTGACACAACCGATAAAGGGACGGGCCAGCTCAGTTAAGAACAGCGAGGTTCTGTAATTACATATGGAAGACCGCTCCGAGTAGCCTGAAGCCCCTCTTGACCTCAGCGGCTTCACATGTGGACTGCAGGAGGCACCCTTTGAGCTGAAAAGAGCACGTCACAGAGCGCAGCCTCCATTTATCCGAACGCTGTTTCAGGATACCTGGAAAGCTCCTTTTCTGGTGGACAACTGAAAAATGAAGCTTCCTACAGCCCCCACTGACCTTCTGGATCCACTCTGTGTTTAACTGGTTTCTCAAGGTAGTTTTTTTGTTTGCTTTTACTTGCTACCAGTCTGTTTTCCAGGCAATTGTAGTCAACATCTGACTTGAATAAAAAGCAATGTTTTTAACCATTAAGCATGATTCATGTAACTGAACTTTGCATGGGGAAAATATGTCTATCTATTTTGCTTTCTTAGATGCACTGAATAAGCAAAATGTTTTGGGAGATTTCCCTTACACAGCATTGGTCTAGACTCACAGACAGCACAAAATTGTAAGGCAGGAGAGAATATGAGGAGGGAGGGCACCTCAGTATGTGGTTTCTGGAGTTGGTGTGGCCTTGCATAGCTCTTGAAGAAGTTACAAGCCCCAGGGTGGCATTGTCCCTGATTTGCTAGGCTTCTGTAGCTCTAGCTGCAGCAGGATTCTTGCTGAGCTTATGAATGATGTTTTTATGGCCTCTGAACTCATCTGCTTGCTAGCCTGGAGGCTGAAGTTATTCATTCATTCAGCAGGCATTTAAACGAGCATTTTCTGCTATGCCAGGCAATTTGGCATGTGCTGGGGACTCAGAAGCCAAATATGCAGTCCTTAGGTGAAGAAATAACAGTTTAATTAGGGCTGGGGGTAGACAATAATAATTCTGTTATGGTTTAAACAGACACAGGCAAGCACAGGAACTAGCCAGTGTGTAAGCTGAGTTTTGATTGATGACTAGCGTTAGCCATACAGAGTGGGTGAGGAGGAAGGCTGGGCTGTGTGTATGCGTCAGTATGTGTATAGATGCGTGGTCGGAGGTTGAATAAATAAATGAATGAGGAGATCGTTTTTTCTCTTCAGTTCTTGAGAAAGACTTTTGATGATGACTAGGACATCTGACTTAACATGAATCCAAGTATACATCAAATCTCAATATGGAAATAACTGACATTAAGAAATGTCAAAGCTCTTAAACATTATAGAGTTGCAATATTAATGGAGATGTACATAGCATTTAAGAAAACTGCGTTTAGAAGAATATATGAAAAGGAAACAAATTCTCAATCTGATTTCTGAATGGTCATAAATCATCCACATGGGATTTTCTGTGATTACTTAATTAACAGTGAAGATTCTGACCATATGTTATAGTGCCCAATTACAGTACTGCTGAAAGTAAATTATCATACTCAATTTTCTCTTATTCTATTTTCAATTCATATGTTTAACCTTATGGAGAGTCAGGAAATATGTTGCTTTTACTTGCTTGCAAATTTAAGCTAAAAGGCAATGAAAAACTCCCAGCTGAAAGGATATTAAATTAAGAACATATGTTATATCAGTCCTGAGAGTAATGGCTGAATGACATCTAGCTGAAAAGTTTTATGAAAGGAGATGGAGTATTTTAGCACTACTTAAGAAGTAAATCTCCAAGGCCATAATGTAGAAATAATTATCAAACTATGCATCATACTTAAATATTAATAAAAATGCTGAAGTGTCACGTCTTGACAGAAACATCAATGCCAAGAGGAGAGCAAAGAGTTCTCCAGACATAGAAGAAAGTGTTTCACCAAGCACTAACAATTGATCACCGAGTACTTTTCAAAGTATGGTCAGGAACCGTGGTCTTGGAGAGAGCACACAAATGGAAGAACACCTCTTAGCCCAAACTTGACAGATTTATAGCCCGTTTCCAAAGGGGACAAATGGTGCCTGAGATCCAGGATCACCGTGGGAAGCCAGCTTTGAAAGATTCAGGGCTTGTAGGAGTCAGACTGTAGCATTTATATTGGAAAAGTTTATCTGCTTCAGATTCTAGCTTGACCAGCAGGTTATTTCAATGTTTTCTACCTAAATTTGCCAAATGGCAAAGTTATTTTGCATAATTTAAAATATGATGAGGTGCGAGTTTGATGAAATTCCAGGAGAAATTGAACCTTGCAAGTTCTAGTTCTAGAAAAGCATCAGACAAAAAACATATGCTTCCTTCTTGCTGCTTTCCCATTCACTCACCCTATTTCCTAACAGGGCGGAGCGCCAACAACCCAGATTCTTTTTTCATGAGAAGAGGAAGAATCACTGAAGAAAGTGGAAGAATCTTCACATGATTTTCAAACGAATTACCAGAGAAGGGAGTCTAAGCAATAATATATACCAAGCATATGGGCTGACAATAAAGAATGAAAATGATGTCAGGATGGAATCACTTTGACTTTCTACAAGAAAACTCTTATTTCACTTACCATAAATCATTTATAAGCAGCCTCTACTATAAATCTGTATGAGGTAATGTGATCTTTTAAACCATAGTTATCATACAGCCAGATAATAAAAATCTGGGCCAACAATGATTTTTAAGACAGAGTTTTGCTTTGAAGACTGGCCTCTTTTAGGAGTCAAAAATGTGGGGCTTCCTAGAGAACTAACATTCAGAGATCAAGAAATACAGTCCCATGAAATTTCAGGGAAACACTTCTATTCTTTTATTCTTGGCAAGACAAATCTACTTGTCCCTTATCATTTTAGCCTAATGGGAATTGCTCAAAATCACAGATCTCTGCTGTGAAAGCATCCTTAAATTTGTAGCATTAAATGCAAGTGAGCCCATCCCTAGCACTGGTGGGAGGGGACGGGGTGAGGCAGGGAAGCAAGTGAAATGCCCTAACAATGAGGAAACATGCGCTCTTCAACAAAAACAGCTCTATAGCTCTGCAACGTCTTGGATGTTACCTGGTTTGGTTTCAAGAATCAAACTCTGCAAATATAAATGTAAATTGTACCATTTATTGAAGGTTAATAACAGCTCACATTTACTGAGCATGTGCTCTGTCTTTAGCACTGTTCTAAGTGTTTTACACACACTTACATAATTGTCACATCAACTCTAAATAATATACTCCCTGTATTAGAGGTGGAGGAACTGAGACACACAGCAAGTAATTTACCCAAGGTCATATAGGTAGTAAGGACAGAGGATGGGATTTGAACCTGGTCAGACTGGGCTCCAAGGCTCATGCGATTAACATTCAGACAGCTTTGCTTTCTTTAGGTCCTGGGTTTTCCCTATATTACTGTTCCATATATACACCTGTAATAAGCCACTTCTCCATGATACGAATATGGTATGAACACAGTATCTATAAAGATACATCAAGGCAATGAATCTATCAGATGAAGATAATCAGGAAAAATCTACTCTTCCACACCACCTTGAATAATTAATGTTGCCCCAAAGTGATTTTTAAATTTAAGGTAGAATAGGCCAAAGCAGATTATGTTCTTTTTGTTAGAAAGCTGTGTCATAGCTTGACTTGGAATTGTTGGTCTGTTATTTCCCCTACATTTCTGTGGCTTTAGGTAATGAAAATAAAAGAAGACATCACACATGCAGCTCCCTAACTGCAGGCAACCAGCAAGTGCTGAAAGTAGAGGCTGAGCTAACAGTGACCCTTTCTGAATATGTTTGACTGTAAGCTGACAAGTACTGCAAAAAAGACATAATTTGTTCAAACTTCAAGAACATTTAAAGATAGCAAAATCACCTATTAGGAATGTGCAGTAACTCAGATAATTGAAACCTAGAGTCATTTTAACTGGTTTTCTTGGCAAAGATTGTCATTTATGAACAGACATGAGCTGATAATATTTACTTGGGAAATAAACCAATCATTTTGACACGGGGCAAGCTTTAGCCTTGCACTACCTATCCCATTTATGTAATTTTAATCTTGCATCTCCTACTTTTTATTCATTCTTTCAGCAACTATCTCTATATCAGTACAAAAGAGACATTATAATTCTAGCTCTATGCCTTCAGGCAAACAACCACTCTTCTGCTTCAGTACAGCAGTATATATTAAGATGCATAGGTATTACTCAATGGTTATTTATCCCGGATTGTTTTCTTTTTAAGCTACTGGAATTTACAAGGCCACCTCTGTTGCTAAGGGCATACCTGTGGTTCTTCCTGAACTTTATGCCTTAGTTGCTCCAGACCTCTTCCTTATCGAAGGATATCTTCCACATGTTGGTACTTCTCAGCAATGTAACCGGACCTGTCTGAGCTTCTGCTGGGTGGGAATTTACCGGTCATCTACAGCCATTCTGAAGGTATCAAAGTAGAAGTGTGGTGCACACTCTGGGTCCCTTTTTGGCAGGGAGGGGAGAGAAGGCTGAGATGAAGCTTACTTGCCTAAAATTTCTTTCTCCTTATTGTATGGAACTTTTCTCTGCTACCCTATTCCTTTTCGAAGGTCTGATGGCTTACACCAAAAAAGTCCATCACAAGAACTCTGGGAAATGTCTTTTTGCTCAAGGGAGATTGTTTCTATAATCTCTGCTGTGATTAGAATATAGTTAGGCACATTACAGACCTTCTTTCTTTCATGTAAACTAAGGTATGTTGATGCTATATATGGGGATGATATATATGGCTTTGAAAAACATATTTGGAAGCCAAAATATTTGGAGCTTGGGCCCATCTGCAAGTCTGAAGTCTGACTCTGACAAAATACCCCAATTCCCACTTCTGTATCTCTTAGATAAGAAATGTGAATATACAGTGGTACCTCGGTTCACAACCTCAATTCTTTCCACGGTTCCGGTTGCAAACAGAATTGGACGGGAACCAAATCAACTTTCCCCATGAGGTCAACATTGAGCCTAGCCACTGAATTTCATTCAGGCCTTGTCCAATTCAGTTTGCAACTGACTGTGGAAAGAATTATGTGTGCGAACTGAGGTAAAGGTGACAGGAGGAGTTCAATGTCTTAGTTAATTTGTGCTGCTATAATAAAATACCTGAGATTGAGTAATTTATAAAGAACAGAAATTTATTTCCCATAGTTCTGGTGGGGTTTTTTAATGGCACTTCACATGGTGGAAAAGATGGAAAGACAAGAAAGGGGGAGAGAGAGAGAGACAGAGAGAGAGACAGAGACAGAGACAGAGATAGACAGAGACAGACAGAGACAGAGAGAGAGAGACAGAGAGAGACAGAGAGAAACAGAGAGAGACAGAGAGAGAGAGAGAAGAGCAAAAGGCACTAGGTACTTCCTTTAAACTAATAATGTCACTAATTCGATTTTTATCCCTTCCTAAATGCCCCACCATTTAGTACTATTATACTGGTCTTCAAGTTTCAACACAGCACTTTGAGGAGACATGCTCAGACCACAGTGGCTGCTGATTGGGAGATAACGGGGAGAGGTTACTGTGAAGTGGAAAGTAGAGACGGTCTGTAGGATTTGTCTGAGATGAGCGTGAAGTAACTTACAGTCTGCTCCCACGGCAGGCAGAACTTTCCACAGGCCACTTTGGTTGCAGTCTTTCCTCTCTGGTTGCCCAGAATCTCAGGGAGGCCATAAGACGGTGGTTGGTGGAGTCAACACCAGGATATAACGAAGCCATGTCATTTTATAAAACAGCCACCAGGGCTAGGGAGACAGCTCAGCGGCACAGTGCCTGCCTGGCAAGCACAAGGTCGTGAGTTCGATATATGGTACAAAACAAACAAGCAAAAAACCCCTAAAAAACCAAGCCGCCTAGGTAGAGAGATAAAAGGTTTGCTCTTTTTTGGTTCCTCCTGTCATTATTGCTTTATATTCTAGCAGGAAGGTAGCAAAGAAGGGAGAGATTCTATGGGGTGTGTATTAATAGTATTAGCAGAGAGCAAAAATAATTCCCATAACATAGTATTTATAAAAATGAGTTCCCAGAGGCAGTGCCAAACAGAAAAGTCAAGAAAATATGATTCTAATAAGATTTTCTTTCTGGTGGTGCTGCTAATGAGAGTAGCCTTTCTCCCTCTTCACTGCTGGAGACTGAACCCAGGACCTTGGGTGTGCTGGGCGAGTGCCATATGATTAAACCCCACCTCCATCCTGAGAAGGTTTTAGACATTTTCTTGAAGTCTCTTTAATACTTTCAGACAGTACTTCTGATATTCACAGCAGAAAGAAACAACATCCTGCCTGCATAAAGCTTTCTTCTTCTTCTTGAAGTTTAAAGGGCTTTCAGTTTGCTTATTTATTAAAACTTTGGATATCCTTATTAAGTACTCAGGCTGAGTGAAGGTGGATTTCACTCTGGCATCATTAGTGGAAACACCGTGAGCTTTCAGGTGAAATGGGTTTCACATCCTAGCCCCACAGTTTACTAGCTGTGTGACCTTGGCAAGTTATTAGCCCTGCAAAATCCAACCTCCCCATTTGTTCCCTAAGTCCGATCTTTCCCATAACTGCCTGGAGAGTTGCTTGAGTGGATAAACTGCAACAACTGATGTAAAATGTTGGCCACAATGGGCACTCAGGAAATGCAATTTCCTCATCCGTCAGGCTTCAAATTCACACCTGCCTCTTCATCGGTGAGCTACATCACGTTACATACGGTAGTTAGGACTTCTTGGTTTGTACGCGTGACTGTTCTGACGTTAGAGTTGAGGACAGGAAACAAAAGGTGGTGTGATCACTAAAGATGCTTAAAGGCACCAACGGTGTAAAACCACAAGTGCATTACCTGTGATGAACTGGACTTCTATTAGTGCGGATGACCTTCCTGAAGCCACACTAACCACAGTTCATTAAGATGACTGCTGTAACACCCAGCTGCATGTTAAGGAGCCCAGCCTCACTAATTAATATTTCATAGGGCATGCACACTGGCCTTCTCTCAGCACCCTGGTAAGTTTTTATTAATGACTGCAGCAGGCCTGGAATACCCTCTCCTAGCATTCTGCCCCTGGGGAGCGGCTTTGGTCCTTAGTGCCCAGGTCTCTGTTTATTCTTGTGCGAGGAACACTAGGGAATAGTATGAGACCCTGCTTTACGGCATGGGTGAGATCTCAGCACAGCCAATGCTGGCCCAGCCTTTCCTGTCTGTTTACATGCTGCCGTTGAGCTGATTTTCTCCTAGGTTTCTGGGCCCCCTCTTCCTTTTGTCCTTCCCTACCTCTGCTCAAGTCTTCTCACAGCTTACTTCACAGAGGCTTTGCCCTCCGCTTGTTCCCCAGATGTCCCCTTTCTCATCTCCTGCTACATATGCTTTCCTAGCATAGTTTCACTCACATCCACGTATTCATTAAAACACTTGCCAGGACACTTATGGCTACTAAATCTGTATTTCCAGCCCTTGTGACCAACCTATGGTGTCTCCGCATTCCATTTTCCTACAGGGACTCTAAACTCATGGTCAAAAAAAAAATTCTTTGCTTTAAACTTGCTTCTTCACTCATTCAGCCTGAGTCACACAATGACATCAGTATTTATCCAAACCCAGAGACCCACAAGTCAACACCGACACCTCCCTCTATATCCACAACCAATCATGTGGCTAATTCTGTCACTTTCTGATCTCTGAAATGTCCTTTCCTCTTGGTCACTTTCTATTATGAGATAAACAGAGTGATTAAAAGCACAGGCTGTGGGCTTCGCTATGTGGTTGAGCAAGGACTTCAGCTTTTCTAAGCTTTAGTTTCTTCACCTATAAAGTGGGCATAACATCTAATTTGTTGTATAGACTAATGAATGTTTGTTACTGGACCACAGAGGGCCTTCCCTATAGTTTTATTCAATTTTTCATGTCTTCTCAGCTTGACTGGTGTTATAACAGCAAATGGCCTCCCCAGCCAGTATGCTTCAGTTTCTTAATTGCCCAGGTGATAGTTCCTGTTCCAGTTCCAGATGCTCCTGTCTCTTAGAAACAGCTGGTCACTGTATAAACCAACTGGATTGTATAAACCAATCCCCACTGGACAGGCCACTCTGCCTCTGTACTTCCTGCTTGCTTGTCCCATATAAGCCCTAGACCACCAGAGATCAGGGCCTGATATTCTGGGAGTGATCCCAATCAGTGTCCATTGACACAAATCTGCCTCCAAAACCTGGGTGTCGCTTTGGTGTTTCTGGCTTCCACAGCAATGTGTTTTGCTAACTTGAGGGCACATAATAATTGACACAGAGGGCTTGCTGAACCCTAGATTGTAGATCCCATCCCAGAAAACTTCAAGCTATCAGGTGATGCTGACTGTAGTTCCTAGGCCTGTACCTTAAGTGCACTGACAGCTTAAAGTTCTCCTGGCCTGAAATCTTCCTACCCTCACCCCACCCTTCTCTACAGTGTTGTCAAAACTACCCTTCTAAAACATTATACAATCTTTACACACAAATTGCTTGAATTTTCTAGAAACTGCTAAGCACGTACTATGTGTTAAGATATAACTCTAAGCGCTTAACATGAATTAACTTATTTAAAGCTGAGAACAGCTCTGTGAGAGAGATAACATCTCTGTGTCAGAGAGGGGGAAGCCAAAGCTTAGAGTTTAAGTAACTTCTCCAAGAGCCAGTGGTAGTTAAGTTTCAGAGCCAGGATTTCGTCCAGATCCCAGCCCATAGCTCTGGAGTCCAAGATCTTAACCACTATCTTCACCACTTTTCTACTCCTACTATTTCCTGCCTAAAACAATCCTCTGAAGAGAGAAACTGCCTCCAGAATTTAAACCCACCCCTTAGCATGACCTATTCAACCCCTAAGCTCCTTTTCTTACTCACTATTTGGGTCCCTGAACTCCAGTCATTACAAAATCTTGCTAAGTATATTTTCTACTTCATGAAATACCTCTATCAACCTCTATTGGACAAACTTGGCTGAAATGTTACTTCCCCTGAAATTTTCCCAGCTATTCCCCACCAATTATGGATTAAGAGCCCTCCTTTTATGGAAGGGTTCAATAGCAGATAAAAGAAAGCATAAAAAAATCAGTCTCATTAAAGATACATCAATTGAGACCTAGTTTATAAAACAAAAAGAGACTACTATAAAACAAAAAGAGACTACTATGTCATTCATCCTAAGAGCTCAATGAACTCCAAGTATGATAAACTCAAGGAAATCCACTAAGATATATCATAATCAAATTGTTAAAATCCAAAGACTGAAAAAGAATCTTGAAAGCAGTTAGAGAAAAACAACTCATCAGATATAAGTGAGCCTCAATGATATTAACAGCTAATTTCTCATTAGGAATCCTGGGGATCAGAAGGCAACGAGAACACAGCCACTGTGCTGAAAGGAAGAGGGTTAACAAGAAATTCTCTGCCCATCAAAATGATCCTTCAGAAGTGAAGAACTAAGCTACTCACAGACTGAAAAATGAATTGTCACATGAAATCTTATAAAAACAAAAAATACTAAAGGCAATCCTTCAAGCTGAAATGAAAGACACCAAGTAGCAACTTGAATCCACAGAAATTGATGAAGAATGTCAATAAATGTAACTAAATAAGTACATGATAGACAATAGAAACATTTTTAACTTTTTCCTATATAATTTAAATGATAACTGCATAAGGCAATAATAGCATAGAGAACGATGGGTGAGGAAATGGAGATACACTAACAAAGCTGAAATTAATAAAAACTATTTTATTTTTTAAAAATTAATTTTATTTGTGTATTTTAGATATACATAGTGACTGTATTCATCATAGGGAATTTGTACCTGTATACATCTTCTTTCTTCTCCAATACCCTCCCCTCCCTTCAATCCCTCTTCCCCTTATTCACAAAAGCTTTGTTCCCATTTTTCCTTCTATTTTTCTTTCCCCTTTCTTCCTTTCCTCCTTCCCCCTCTTTGTTCCCCTTCCCATGTAAACTTTTTTTCCCTACTTCCCAGTACCTATTCTACATTTTGATCCTTCCAGTTTCTCATACCACAGAAACAATGCAATGTTTAAACATATGTGTCTGATTTATTTCATTTAAGAGTACGGTCTCAAGGTGCATCCATTTACCTAGAAATGTCTCAAGTTTATCTATCTTTATGGCAGAGCAGTGCTCCATTCTATAAAAAAACTCCACATCTTTATCCATTCATGGCTTGATGGGCATTTGGGCTGTTTCCAAGATTTAGCTATGACAAACTGTGCCACTATAAACGTGGGTGTGCACATATTACTGTGGTATGATGCTTTTAATTCTTTCAGGAAGATACCAAGAAGGGAAATAGCTGAGTCTCATCCTTTCTGTGGCAATGATCATTTGAATGGTCACCCATAATCCAGCTCTTTCTCCCTGTGCACAAGCTGCCTTCTGTCACTCAGTTCTAGTAGGGACATATACCCAAATGCAGCGAAATGGAGAAGAGTGCAGAGAAGAGCAATAGCAACATAGTGTTATGGTTTGTGTCTGGGTGTTTCCCCAAAGCCTCATGAGGCCATGGGGCAGGCTTTTAGAGTTTGACTGATTATGGGTGTGAGAGCTACAGCGCCCTGGGGTGGATAGTTTGCATACATAAGGGAGAGGAAGAGGCTGCTTGCCGCCATTCCTCCCTTTTGTGCTTGTTGCTTTTGCTGTGTTCTGCCACCTTGAATGGTTGTCCTCTGCCATGTGCCACTCTGCCTTGTAGCCAGCCGAGTATGGACTGAAACCTCCACAAACTGTAAGCTAAATAAACGTTTCCTTCCTTAATTTTGGGCATCAGGTATTTTGTCCCAGCAAAGGGAGGAAAGTAACCAAGACACACAGTATCTACAGTTAAAATCTGGATGGCTAAGTGATCACTGTGAAATAAAACAGAAAGGCCCAATATAGGAGGACCTTTATGTGAAGTGAGGCAACACAATCAGAAAAGTTAATTCCCAAACATAATGACTTTCTATGGGGACAGACTTGATCTTCTGGATATTTACCACACAGAGCTATCAACTAATTTCTGAATAGTGGTAAAAAGACAGCCCTTGATTCAAAGGCATTAAATACACACACACACACACACACACACACACACACACATGTTAACCAAAAGATGTATACACATTTCAGTGGTTCACTATAGTAACATCACGTTGAATACTGCTTTGAGCACCAGTTGTAATTATAGAGGCCAACGGTAACTTGTATTAATCTCAAGATGTCTCAGTAAATTTAGTATTAAAATACTTGTACTTTTCTTTTCCTCATGTATACTTTTCTTTGGCAGATGCTTACTTTTCTGTTTTTCTTCAGCTGTGACCCGTAGATTTTTATAGAACTCTATTTTTACTTGAAAATCTAAACACTGTAAACAAATTTTTCTGATGGCTGCACTTATTTTCATCATATTCACCTAATTTTGTCCCCAGTTTAAATTGCCCAGGTGTATCAAAGCTATCTAGAGAACTTAAGTGTCATAAAAGAAGATTATCAACATTCCGTTTAACATGGCCATTTCTAGACATGAGCCATAGTACAAATGTAAAATGCTCTAATGATAAAACTCTGGAAGCATCAGCCACAGAAACAACTGCAGGCATTAATGACAAATGGTTGCTTGCACCTCTGCCACTTTTAATGATTTGGGATGGTGCTTCTGAAATCATATTCAACCAAATACTAGGACAAACAAATGCTGCACTTGGAAAATAAAAACACAAAAGAAATCAATGGCCTGATTCAAACTTACAAGGAAATGTAGACTCAAAGTCAAAGAAGCTTCTTGGTACTACTTGGTGTCATTCTAAGTAATGATTCACAAACCAGTTAAAACGATGCTTGTCATTTCTGAATAGAAATTTAATGATTTAAACAGACAGTCAACCTCTGCTGAAACCAAAGATTTTATGTGTACACGGCTGTTGACGTGTGTGGGTGAGAGAATGGAGAGTGGGTGTGTGGCAACAGGGAAAAGAAGAGATTCCAGCATAATTACTTATTAGCTGCATGGCCAAGAGCAGAGTAATTACTATGTGGTAGTTTGTCTCTACCATTAAGTAGTGAGCTTCTAAAAAAACTTTGTAGTTTATCTCTGTATGCATGGGATAGCACAGTTGTTGCTCCATAAATATTAAGAAAGGGAGGGAGAGAAGGAGGGAAGGGGAAGAAGGAAAAGAAAAAGGAAAATGAGGAAAGGAAAAAAAGGGGACTCTTGTCTTTTTTTTTTTAGTGAGTATTAGGTGTGTGAAGAGGGGAGCTCTCAGGGAGAAGGGGAGCGAGGTCTGTCTGGAGTGAAGGTTTGAACTAAATATGCTTCTTTCTTTTTAATGATTAAAGAGAACACTGCCTCCAGCCAGCCAGAGAAATAGATAACACTATGGAAATGTGCCGAAAGGGAAGAACGGAAAGGCCAAAACCAGGTTGCTGGCCAAATCTGTTCAACAGTAAAATTTAGAAATAGGGAATGTGTTCATTTTCTACTGCTGTGTAACCACTGCAAACTTAGCAGCCTCAAATAACCCAATTTTATTATCACACAATTTCCTTAAGTCCCAGGGTCTGGACAGTTTTGCTGGATCCTCCACTCAGTCTCCCCAAGGTGCAGTTAAGGCCTCAGTAGGCTGTGGTTCTCACCTGGAGTTTTGGAACCTTTTCCAAACTTATGCAGGTTACCTGCAGAATTCAGTTTTTTGCAGCCATAGCTCTGTGTACTTTCTTGCTGGACAGAGTACCTCTCAGCTCCTAGCTGCTACCCTTCACTGTTCCTTGCCTTGTGGCCATGGTACATGGCAGCAGTAGGAGTCTTACAAAAGAGCACCATCATGGGACGACTGCTCCATAACTTTGCTCATTTAACCTAATTTCATGAAGAGACCCACCAGCCCAGGAGATTCCCAGGTTCCCCACCTACCCTGGGTAGTGCTGTGGGACGTGAAACTCCTCTCTACTCCAACCAAAGCAAAAACTTGTTTTTCCTATCATGGATACTAAGATCCAAACATCAGCTTTGCAGCTTTGAAGCTCCAAAAGGTAATATAAATGCCATGTGCAACTAGCAGTTTCTCAGTCACCACTCAGAATGCAAGGCGGCAGGACTGGGAAGCCTTCAATATGCCCTTCTCTGACTTCCCCCTGCTCACCCACCCACTCCTCTGAAGTTGGTGGTTATCACTGCCTTGCTTTTCTTTAGCATTTAGCGTTTAATCATACATGCACACAGTCAGCAAGCTAACCCATATATTTAGTTTTGTCGTGTTACAACTTTACAAACATAGAACTCTTCTATATGCATTTAACTAGTTTTTTCATTTAATATTAATTCTTGAGAATACCCTTGTAGTTATACATATCTTTATTTTTTAATTATTTTGTCCTTTTTGAGACAGGGTCTCACTATGCAGTTCAGGCTGGTCTTGAACTCACTTTGTAGCCCAGGCTGGCCTCGAACTTGCAACGATCCTTCTGCCTCAGCCTCCCAAGTGCTGAGATTACAGGTGTGCACCACCACACTGGCTCATTATATGTATCTCTAATTTACTCATTTTTACTGATGTATAATATTCTATCCCTTGTATATACCACATTTTATCTATCCATCTTCCTGTTGATGAATACTTTTGTTTCTAGCTTTTTTCTAATTATAAACAAGTGGCCACAGATGTTCTTATACATGTTTTCTGATGCAAGTATATTAATTTCTCTAACAAATATGTGCTGGGGATGTAACTCAGTGGTAGAGTGCTTGCCTAGTGTTCACAAGGCCCTGGATTTAAGCTCCTAACACACACACATATGTGAACCTATGCATGCACACGCAGAAATAAGGAAGAAAGGAAGAAAAGAAGAAAGAAAGAAAGAAAGAAAGAAAGAAAGAAAGAAAGAAAGAAAGAAAAAGAAAGAAAGAAAGAAAGAAAGAAAGAAAGAAAGAAAGGAAGGAAGGAAGGAAGGAAGAAAGGAAGAAAGAAAGAAAGAAAGAAAGAAAGAAAGAAAGAAAGAAAGAAAGAAAGAAAGAAAGAAAGAA
>NW_004955448.1:11480092-11509322 GCF_000276665.1 Chinchilla lanigera | reverse complement strand
AAGGAAGGAAGGAAGAAAGGAAGAAAGAAAGAAAGAAAGAAAGAAAGAAAGAAAGAAAGAAAGAAAGAAAGAAAGAAAGAAAGAAAGAAAGAGAAAGAAAGAAAGAAAGAAAGAAAGAAAAAGAAAGAAAGAAAGAGAAAGAAAGAAAGAAAGAAAGAAAGAAAGAAAGAAAGGGATATATATGCTGGGTTATGGCTGTGGGGTGCAGCTGAGCTGAAGATTGGCCACACATTTGGGGCTAGAGCAAGGCCAGCCCCAAGAACACAGAGCTCCAGAGGTGAGGCATGTAAACAAGTTGTTGAGACTAAAGCAAGGCCAGTCCAGTAGGTGTCTGGCCTTGGGGTTTTTCCCTGTCAACTATAGCACAGTTAGCTCTAAGCGTGTTTGGCTTTCAGTGTTCTCAGCAAAACACTGAGACCTTGCATTCTGGACCCTGTCATGTACTTTTTCCCTATTTTATACTTTGTAAAGGTAAAGATGCTGGGGTTGGGACATTGTCTCTGCCTCTCCATCAGAGGCCAGGTCCCACCAGGTCCTAGCTTTCCTTTTCTGTGTCTTCTTTGTTCTTAATTTTCCGTAGTCCCCTCTCAGCACCCCGCTCACCCTATAGGTCATGGCAATGGCATAAATGTGGTTTTGACTTTACTTGATAATGTCAGATTGTTTTCCAGTGATTCTAATCAACCATGTGCTCAACTGCACACCTTTATTGCTCCAGACTCTTCGTGATACATAATATTACTGAGTTTTAAATTTTTGTTAATCTGATGTAAGATAAATGATTTTTATGTACATTTCCCTAATTAGATGATAAGGTTTAGAATTTATTTACTGAACATCAGAAATAAAGCTGTAGGAGCAACACTGAGCCCTGGGGAGCTTCAGGAGCCTTGGTGAGCCATCCATGATCCCCCACACCATTGGGGGAGTGACACTGAGCCTGGAGGAAACTTAAAACCTTCAGTGACCTGTACAGGAGGGACAGGCAGCACTCAGCCCCACCCCTACCATCACAGGAGACAGGCTGAGCCCCAGAGAAACTTGGGGATTTGGTGAGCTACCTGGGAGGGGATCAACTTTACACTCTGCACCCCACCATCACAAGAGCAACACTGAGCCCCAGGGAACCTCAGGACATTCAAAAATGACAAAATGAAGGAGCAAAAATGCAATCTCAGACCTCCACCCCACCCAGATATAGTACAGAAGACAATGACCTAGAAGAGTTTGGAAGTCACTCACCTGAAATTTCAGAAATAATAGCAACTGAAGTAAAGAAACAACTCCATCAGGATATAGAAGAAATGAGATCAGAAATAATCTTTCAGGTAAAAAAAGAAATGACAACAATAATGAAAGAATTGCTCACCACATCTAAAGAAGACATAGATTAAAAATAGAAGAGCATAGAAAAATGAAGGAAACCTTGAATGAACAATATAGGAAAGAATTTGAAAGCATGGAACAGACTCAAACAGATATCCAGGAAATTAAAAATTCCATCTAAAGCTGGCAAAAGCACTTGAACAAAACTGAAGATAGACTTTAAGACCTTGAAGACAGCATTGCAGCTAATGATTGAGAAAGGATCTCTTAAAAATAACAAGCAACCAGGAAATATCAATTCAACAGCTGCAAGATGATGCAAAGAAAAACAATATCAGACTAATAGGTGTCAACGAAACAGCAGGAGTCAACACAAATGACATAAAAGACTATTTGCAGAATAGCAGAAAATTTCCCAAGCATGGAAAAAGAATCTGACAGTGGAATCTGACATGGAAAGTGAAGCATATAAAACTCCAATTACTCATAACCAAAATAACTCTACATGCAGACATATAATAATTAAGATCCCAGAAAGTCAGCACAAGAACAGAATATTAAAAGCTGTTAGAGAAAAGAAACAGATCACCTATAAAGGAAAGCTTATTAGAATCATGGCAGACTTCTCAACACAAACTATAGAGTCAAGAAGAGCATGGAGTGAAGTACTTCAGGTCCTGAAAGAAAACAACTTCCAAACCAGATTGATGTACCCTGCCAAACTATTCTTCAAAATTAATGGAGAAATATGTCCAGGATAAAAAACAACTGAAGAAATTCATGAGTGCCAAACCAATACTACAAAGATTACTAAAAGATATTCTAGAAAGAGACAAAATTTACCACAATTTCAAGAACAACAACAGAAAGGAACCACCAAGCAGAGCAAACAATTAAACAGAGGGGCCAAGTAGGGAACCAACAGCAGGAAAATAATATGACAAAGATAAGCCAGTCCATGTCAGTTATAACATCAATGAAAATGGTCTCAATTCACCAGTCAAGAGAAGCAGACTGGCAGAGTGGATCAAGAAACAAAATCCAATAACATGCTGTACATATGAAACACATTTAACTCAAAACGAAATTCCTAGACTGAAAGTTAAAGGATGGAAAACAATACACCATGCAACAGGCATTGAGAAAAAAGCAGGGGTAGCTATTCTGTTTGTAGACAATGTGAACTTCAAACAAAGAATGATCAAAAGAGGTCACTATATACTTGTTATGGGAAAACTGCCAGAGGAAGAGATAACAATCATAAATATCTATGCACCAAATACAGAAACACCCAACTATATAAGACAAACTTTACCAGACATGAAAAATCAAATAAGCAGTAATACACTCATAACAGAAGACTTCATCATTATCACAGAGAGACAGATCAACTAGACAAGAAATCAGCAAAGAAATAACAGAACTAAACCAAACTTGTGAACAAATGGACTTAGTAGAACTTTATGGAGTGTTCTACCCAACAACATCAGAATACACATTCTTCTCAGCTGTATACAGGACATTCTCTAAAATAGACTATATCCTAGCCATAGAACATGCTTAAGTAAATGTAAATGAACTGAAATTATCCCGTTTATACTATCAGACCATTATGCAATGAAATTGGAAATTACTGACAAAAGGAAATTATTGACAAAATTGGAAATTACTGACAAAAGGAAATTATTGACAATTGTTGACAAAAAACTCCATGAACACAAGGAAATTAAACAACACCCTCCCGAACAACCAATGGGTCACAGATGAAATTAAACAATATTTACAATCAGACAAGAATGCAGATATAACTTACTGGAACCTGTGGGACACAATGAAAATGTCCTCAAATGGAAATTTATAGCACAAGAAATAACCTTATGCTGCACCTCAAGCTTCTAGAAAAAGAAGAGTAAGTCAAGCCCAAAGCCCAGACAAGGCAGGGAATTATGAAGAGCAGAGCAGAAATAAATGCAATGGAGACTAAGAAAACAATATAAAGAATTAATGAATTAAAGAGTCAGTTCTTTGAAACAGTAAATAAAATTAATAAGCCCCTAGCCAACCTTATAAAAAAAAAAGGAGATAAAAAACTCAAATTCATGCAATAAGGAATGAAAAGGATGAAATCACTACCGATCCTGTAGAAATTCAGGAGATCATCAATACCTATGTGGAAAATCCTCACTCTCATGGGATGGAAAACACAGATGAAATGGACAGATTCCTAGATACATATAAATTACCAAAGCTGAATCAACAAGATATAAAAATCCTGAATAACTCAATATCAGCCAATGAAATTGAAAATGTCATTTAAACACTTACCAACAAAAAAACCTCCAGGTCCTGATGTAGTCACAGCTGAATTCTACATGAAATTTAGAGAATCTTTTATGCCATTTCTTCTTAAACTCTATAATGAAATTGAAAGGGAAGGAATTCTCCCTAAATCATTCCTGGAGGCAAGTATTATTACCCTGATACGAAAACCAGAGAAAGACCCAATCAACAAAGAGAACTACAGGGCAATCTCCCGCAGCAACACAGATGCAAAATTTCTCAATAAAATACTAGCAAGCAGAATGCAAATACCAGAAAATCATCAAGATGATACATCACAGCCAAGTGGGATTCATCCTAGGAATGCAGGGATGGATCAATATGTGCAAATTAATTAATGTAATACACTACATCAATAGAGCCAAAGACAAAAATCGCATGATCATCTCAATAGATGCAGAAAAAGATTTTGATAAAGTCCAATACTCATTCATGATAAAAACTCTACAGAAAATTGGAATATATTATCTTTACCTCACTCTGATAAAAGCCATCTATGACAAACCAAAAGTAAATATCATACTAAAAACTGAAAGCTTTCACTTTAAAATCAGGAACAAGACAAATATATTTACTGTGACTACAAACAGTCAATACAGTGCTGGAAGCATTAGCCAGAGCAATTAGACAAGAGAGAGAAATAAAAGGAATAAGAATAGAAAGGAAGAAGTGAAATTATCATTATTTGCAGATGACATTATACTCTACACAGAAGACCCCAAAAACTCCACCAAAAGACTTCCAGATTTAATAACCAAATTCAGTAGCACAGCTGTATACAAAGTCAACACTCAAAAATCAATAGCATTCCTGTACACAAACAACAAACAGACTGAGAGAGGAATTAGGGAAACTGCACCTTTAACAATAGCATATAAAAAAATGAAATACTTAGGAATCAATGTAACAAAGAAAGTAAAAGATCTATACAGTGAAAATTACAGTACTCTGTAAAAAGAGATGGAAAAGGATTTCAGAAAATGGAAATTTATTCCTTGCTCATGGATAGGAAGAACCAGCATGGTGAAAATGGCCATATTCCCAAAACTGTACAGATTCAATGCCATCCCAATTAAAATACCATTAGTATACCCCACAGATCTAGAGAAAACATTCCTAAAATTCATGTGGAACCAGAAGAGACCCAGAATAGGAAAAGCAATCCTGGGCAACAAAGGCAAGGCAGGAGGCATCACAATCCCTGACTTTAAAACATTCTACAAAGCTACTGTGATAAAATCAGTATGGTACTGCCAAAAACACAGACCTGATGATCAGTAGAACAAATTAGAAGATGCAGACAGAACTACAAACACATTCAGCCACCTTATTTTTGACAAAAAGGCCAAACCTGTTCACTAGAAGACAGCCAGCCTCTTTAATAAATGGTGCTGGAAGGCCAAAATATGTTAGAATATAAAATTTAGTTATAAGGTGGGTTGAGCTTTCTAGGTTTATCGTAATATTTTATAGTTAGATTGTTTATGAGTTTGGACCTTAAAGCCAACTTGTTATATGGCATGTCACCTTGTTGATGTGTTGCTGTAATCCTTGTGGACATATATCCTGAGTAGATGCTCAGCAAATCTGAACTGATGATAAAGTAGTGGCAGATAATTCAAATCTACTCAAACATTTTTATGGGGGAGTTTGTTCTATACATAAACTTCTCACTGTTAAGTGGCATTCTGGTTCTTTTTCTGAATGAATTCCCATGCCTATAGTATCTAAAAACCAGTTACTAACCTCACCAAAAAATTTTTAGAACTTATCTTATACCTAGAGTTTAAAAAGAATCAGAATTACCAAAATGTCTAAATTTGGACTGAGATCTTGTGTGTCATATGGAGTATTATCTATCAATTGACCAAATTCATCAAATAATCTTATCTTCCATCTCAGTGCTTCCCAAAGTGGATTCCATGGAGTACCAACTCAGCTGGATGTAGTGGTTTTTCAGTAAAAGGGTTCATATTTAGGAAACATCAAGTTATCAAAGTTAAACCAGTGAAGCTGTCAATTTTTTACATCATCTCCCAATCCCTCACCCCTAAATCTAAGCAACCACTGAGCTACTCTCAATCTTCAGAGATTTTCCTGTTGTGAGAAAATTTTTTTTATTCCAAAGAGACCATGCTCATAGCAACCATAAAGACCTTAACATATCCAAAGAAATGGAAATCCTGCGAAGTGATGTCTCATACCATATTGGAGTGAAACTAGAAACTGACAGCAGAAACATACTGGCAATTTTAATTTGCCTCATAATCTGCTCAGTTTAAGACCGTCAGCTGAATTAAATCCTGCCAGGCTATATGCCTTACTTATTGATTGATTGTCAATAGTTTGCTTTTATTTCATTTTAAAGTTACTCAAATGGGTAATTTTAAATTTTCCAACACTTCTTGTGTAAACTCAAATTTTAGGTTCTTCTTTAGAGTACAACAACCATACATAGCACACAGTAACTTGTAGTATCTTCTGTGCTATTCCATTGATTCACAAGTCTTTTTTTATTTTGTTTTGTTTTTTGCCAATACCATGCTGTTTCTATGACTGCAGCTTTAGAGTGTAACTTGAGGGCTGTGACTGTGTTGCCCCCTACCTCGCCCGTGTTGCCCAGAGCCTCTTTCGGTTTCACATTAATGTTAGCACTGCTTTCTCCAGCTCTGTAAGAAATACTGGTATTTTGACTTGGGGAGTACGACCATTTTCACTTTATTGGTTCTACCTACCAGGAATAGGGAATATCCTTCCATTTCCAGATATTCTCTTCCATCTCCTTTTTAGAGTGTCACAGTTTTCACTGCAAAGGTCCTTTATTTGGTTAGGTTAATTCTTAAGTACTTCATTTTTCTTGGTGCTACTGTGAAAAGTACTGTTTCCCTGATTTCCCTCTCAGTGAATTTGGTATTGGTATACAAGAACACCACTGATTTTTGAGTGTAGACTTTATATCCTGCTACATTACTGATTTTGGTTATTAATTCTAGGACTCTTTTGGTGAAACTTTTAGGGTTATCTATGTAGAGGATCATGTCATCTGCAAGTAATGATATTTAATGTCTCTCTCTCTCTCTCTCTCTCTCTATATATATATATATATATATATATGTGTGTGTATCTTTTCTTTCTCTTGTCCAATTGCTGTAACTAGTATGTAAAAAACTATGTTGTACAAAAGTGGTGACTGAAGATACTCTTATCTGGTTCCTGAATTTAGAGGGGAAAGCTTTCAGTTTCTCACCATTACATAGGATGCTAGCCATTGTTTCATCATAGATGACGTTTACCAGATTAAGTTAAAGACCCTCTAGACAATTCCTGTTTTCTAGAGGGTCTTTAATGGACGCAGATTTTGGGATAACAAAACACTCTACTCTTGAATGGATACAGAATTTTGTTAAATGCTTTTCTAGCATCTGCTGAGATTTTTGTCCTTGCGTCTATTTATGTGGTGAATTACATTTGATTTTCCTAGGTTTAAACTATCCCTGCATCCCTGGAATGAATCCTTCTTGGTCATAATGTATGATCTTTTTAATGATTTGTTGCATTCTGTTTGCTAGTATCTAATTGAGGATTTTTGTGTCTATGTTCATTAAAGAGACTGGCCTACAGTTCTCTTTTTTGCTTGGGTCCTTTTCTGGCTTTGAAATCAGGGTAATGCTTATTTCCAGGAATGATTTTAGAAGCACTGCCTCCCTTTATACTTTATTAAACAGTTTGAGGAATATTGATGTTAGCTCTTCTCTAAAGTGCTTGTAGAATTTGGCAGTGAATCTGTGAAAACCTGGGCTCTTCTTAGTTGGTAGTTTTTTAATTACTTGTTCAATTCACTGAATTGTTGAATTTCAGTGAAATATATGCTATTTTTCAAATTAATAGAAATGAGAAAACATATGAAAACCAGTTGATATTATCACTATTGAATAAATAACATTGAAGATTTCTGCCTGAAAACTTATTTAGAGCCAACTTGTCTGTAAAATGAAAAGAGATTTTTAAAAAATTGATTTGTTATGGTCTTTTACGTATAAATGCAAATCCTGTGTTTGTGCCCTGAAGAATTTGTCGACAGCTTCCTGAGGAGCTACTGCACAGAACAGGGTGATCTATAAGGAGGCTAACAGTCACACACAGTTGGGATACAAACCTAATTTGCCTCTTAATCGGCTCAGTTTAAGACTGTCAGCTGAATTAAATCCTGCCAGGCTATATGCCTTATTTATTGATTGATTGCCAATAGTTTGCTTTTATTTCATTTTAAACTTACTCAAATGGGTAAGTTTAAATTTTCCAAAACTTCTTGTGCAAACTCAAATTTTAGGTTCTTCTTTAGAGTACAACAGACTCTTCACTGTTACAGGTTATTTCTGAGTTGCAGTCCCTCTCCATGGTTTTCCCCTCTATTCTTCTTCTGAGTCTTGGCTGCCACAGTCAGGCAGATAGGAAGTGAGAGAACAAGTTTTCCTTTCATCTGTGGTGAAACCTTAGCCGACAGTATCTGCCCTGGGTCTGTCAAATAGATGTATTTCATTTATTCTTACAAATACAGGCTGGCACTTTTGCACCAAGGACAGAATGGGATTTAAAAAGATTTAAATGAGCAAACTGCCCTTTTCTTGACCACTAAAATGTTTTCAAACTCTTATGACACGTCTGTGCTTAGTAAAATGGTAATACAAAAAGCATAAGGTGCACTCCTGAGGTTGGCACTATTTCTGGACACTGGTATCTCATTCAGCCAGGTACTAAAACTTGGGAGTTCTTTGGAGCATAGAAAATTTTGTGAGGAAATAAAAATGCTGCTAAGGAGCCAGTGGGCATAATCAGCTAAGACGTTCTGACTCCATGATTGGTCTAAAATGAAAAGTGTGAGACTTTTGTATAATTGAATCTCCCTAAAATCCTTGGAGTCCTGATAATTTGCTATTTATTGTATTCTGTAACATTTTATTCAATCTCAAAATTTCAGCATGGCACTGGTTTTAAAATGTTCTTTAACTTGAAATCATTTGGGAGAGAATTTGACACTTAAGACAGAGGGAGACACAGCCTCAATTTCTTCTAAGAAGTCACACGCAAAAATAAAGGCCACCAATCATGTCTACGCAGTTCTACCTTATAAGTAATAAGGTATTTCAGAAACCCATTCTCTTCCATCTAGATATACTAGTGGAAATATTTCAAACTGTCTCTTTCAAGATCTGGCAAGACAAGCACAAGTAAGAATGGAAAGAGGGAATTACGTTTAGTTCAGACAACACTGGAAATATTATATTCTAAAAGCCTTGATAAAAATCTTCTCCTCTAAATGAATATGCAATCCATGAGCAAATGTTCTTCTCTGAAAGATTCATACACTGTTCATCTCTGAGAAAGTTTCCAAAACATGCACATACTGTTGTGACAATAGCCCACTCTAAATAAAAACTGGCCATCAGCTCAACCTGGTATCATAACGTGGTAACCACCACTCCCACCCCTTCGTTTATCCCTCCCCTTCCTATCAAAGCCTATTTGCACTGTGTCTTGCCTCTAAGAGGGATATAATGAAATAATATTATCCTGCAAGACGCAGTTCCTCGTCTTTCTTAAAAGTCCTATTTAGAACTGCCTATTAGACCCTTCACCCTCAGAACTCTGAACATCCAAAAGCCAGTTTAGTATCTTTCCATCTCTCCTCTTTCAACATGTTCCTTTGTATCTTGGTTATGCTCTCATCACCTGCCCACTTACCTAGTTCACAAATTTGAGAGAGAAGCTTTCACACTGTTGCAGAATTACTTGTTTGCCTACATTTTATCCACAAGATTCCAAATTCTTTAGTGAAATACTATGGGGCTTCCTCTAGAATACAGTACCAAAAATATCACACAGGTGGATGAACGTTTGATGCTGATGGAGATCACAGTCCAAAGCAGTTAACTATCCGAGACAATACTGGTTTCTAAACCAGCCACCTACAGTGTTCCCAGTCAGAGGAAGGGCTATGCTGGCAAAACTTCCATAACTTGATTTCTATCAAACATGAAATTTCATTGATTATCACCATCTATCTATCTATCTATCTATCTATCTATCTATATATATGGTTAATCCTCATGTGTCCTATGTGGCCACGTGTGATATAGCTGCATCTTTTGGTGACCTGCCACCATCAAGATGATACCAGGGCTGTTCTCAATCCTCTTCATAGGACTCCTCAAAAACCAGGGGTTCTGGGCACGCCTTACCTCACATTTCAAGATGGGGTATATACTTTCACAAGGGCATGCTATTAAAAAGCAAGAGTCAGACTGGCTAGGGGTAATTCACAATGCCCATATGTTCTAATGATAAGAAAGTCACGATTTTATTCAAATTCTGTGCAAGGCGGTATTTGGCTTAGAGGCCGCCTATACACACAATGAGCAGGTTTTAATTAGCCAGTCCAAACAGCTAGCTTGGTAAACTGATTTGTGCTGCAAAGTAAAGCAAACTAACAAGTGAACCATGGAATCCAGTTGGACAAAAAGCCTCAGTGCTGAAATATTTATTCTGACATGAAACAGAAGGGTCCGACCTGGTTCAGCTGTGTGCCACAAGAAACGCTCTGCCTGGACACGGGTCCCAGGTGGTAGGCATCTGAGACAAACTCAAGGGATTTAATTAGTGAAGGCAGCTGAAGCACATTCGTAGTGACCAGTTTAGAGATGCAGTATGCATCTTCCAATCAATTTGGTGAGCGCCAGCATTAACAATACATCTGCTGGGAAATCCCTTTCAGGGTTTCAAATCCCATTTGACAAACTGTTTTTACTATGACCTGATTATCTCCAGGCCCTGGCAATGAGGTCGGACTAAAAAAAGCTTGCACGTATCGGTGGTGCAGTCATGTTTTGGTCTATGCTAACTCCACTGACGCCCCCTTGTAAATAACTCCTTACCTCTTGGGTTAGTTTGGGGGTCCCTACGTGCAAGAAGGATCACCAGCATTATCTTACAGATGAAATAGGATCTGCAATAAGATACTCAAGTCAAACTGCCAAAACCCAGGTAGCAGACCCTCATACAGTACTGATTAACTAAAAATCAATATAGCCAAATAAAAACATGTATTACGATGACTATCATGTCTGTAAGGGGCAGTGAAAGTGTTAGAGAATTCAGTAAAAAATGTTCCCAATCACTTCTTATTCTTCTCCCAGTAACTGCTTTTCACACACATCTAACGACGTACTGTTCCCTGATTCACAGCTTGACCTTTCCCTGCGCAGCGGCTCTCTTCTTTGTCAGCAACTATACAGGCAAGTGGGGTTGTCTGTGCATATAACAGGAAAACTTGGGCACACTGACTTTGCTCCATCAATGTAGAGTCCAGCTGTTCTGAAGGTAGTGTAATGTGAACCCCCCAAACATCCTGAACCAAAAGATAAGGCAAAATCAGAGACATATGAAGCCAGTGCTTACTCTAACTTCTACTATTAAGAATGCCGACTTCAAAAGGAAAGTGGTATTATTTGGCTTTAGGAGCCAATGGTATCAAACTGTTCCTCAGAAAATAGACACTGAAAACACCAACATGAACATTTTACATTTGGGAGTTGATGCCAGAAACAATTACTTCCGTTAATGACATAATGAATTTGAACACTGACGTAATGTGCCTTTAGGAAAACGTGAATCGTGGTAAATATTGCTTCCTGTGCTTAACTCACAGGCTACAGAAAGCCAAAATGTTTGGTTTTAAAGAACAAAGGATTTCAACACTAGGACACAGAGCTTGTAGCTGGTGTTGAGCTTTGCTTTTATCACCTTCTAGTTTAAAAAAAGAAAAGCCTTTTTGGAAGGAACAGAAAAGGGCAACCTCTACATAGCCTTATTATCTCACCAGTTATTCTGACTCAGACTAATTTGTGGCCAGAAGCAAGGGAGGGCAGGGCAATAACAAGCGAAATCCGCAGGTTCAGCTGCACTTTAAAGAGTGCAGAGCAGCCGGTATTGATCACCGAGGGTGAGAGTGAGGAGTGCAAAGAACGGCTGGCCAACAACTCCGGTAGGGCTGCAATTCTCAAGCATTATTTTCATTGAGACGATACAGAAAGCTGATTTTCTCCCATTAGAATAACACTGTATCTGAAAATAATATGGGTAATACGTGGTGACCATATTTTTGGATAAACTTATTTTTACTTTCCACATGTATGCTAATATAAAAGCCGGTGACCTATTCCAAAAGAAAAAACACCAGGGGTGTGAGTGTGAGTGTGTGTGTGTATGATTGTGTGGCGATCTGCGTGCACGTGTGTCTATGGAGAAAATGCCATGGGCAAACTATCAGTACACCTAGTACCATTCAAAAGTAATGAGGAGTAAAGGTCATCCCGGCAACTGACAGAAGCCTGTAGAAATGAATGTTAGTACTGACAATCAAAGAGTTACCTGACAACCGAAGTTGCAGTAGCACAAGGATGTTTTCTGAGGCAACAACTTCCCACATCATTGGCTTTAGCTGCTCCTCAACTTCTGTGGCTTATCCCTTACCATTCCCATCTTAAAATGGGGTACCCTAGGGCTCAGGATGTAGAACTCTGTCTCAATTACACGTACTTATTTCTTAATTGGCCGTATCTAGTCTACTGACTTTAAACATGGTCTCTATGCTCATGATTTACAAATTTTTATTTCCGGCCTTGATCTTTTCCCTGGGCTTCAGACTCACATATAAAATCACCTTTTTAACCTTACTTAGCATCTCAGACATATCCAAAACTAAGATTCTTTTGCAGTATTCCTTGACTTACAGTAACTTCAGTCAGAGAGTTGCTTGTGTCAGAAACCTTGCAGTCATTCTGGACTCTGTTCTTTCTCCCAGACTTCCCATCCAATCCATTAGAAATCCCTCACTGGCCTTCATAGTGAACCTAAAATCTGACCACTCCTTAAACCTTGTTGGTACATTCCGTCTCAGTCACTATCTTGTATCTCTTGATTCCTCTTCCTTTTTCCTGTCTTCTCCCTTCTATAATCTATTATTCACCCAGCTCCGAGACACCACCTAAATTGTAAGTGTGACGGTGTCACTTCCTTGCTCAGCATCCTCTAGGGGGCCCCAGCTCACTCATGGTAAAAATCATAGTCTATACAATCACCCATGAAGTCAGTACAGTATTGTCTCCCACTACTTTTCTGGTAAAATCTCCTATTTGTCTTCCCCTTGCTCACTCTCCTCAAGGCATAGTGATCTGCTTGCTCTTCTCCAAATCTTTATTTCTGAATCTGAGCCTTTGCCCTTAATGATCCTTCTTACATAGATACCCAACATTCATTTTCTTCAGATGCCTGCTCAGACATCAACCTTGGTGCTCTGCTTCCCTTGATTATCCCATATGCATAGCAACTCCCCTGTGCTTCAGTATTCCTTTCACTCTTACCTTGGTTTTTCTCTGGACCTTTAATACCATCTGACATATATTTATTTGTTGTTTTTATCTGTTTTCGGTCATTAGAATGCAAGCCTATGGGTACAGGGGCTTTATTCTGTTCACTGTGGAATTCCTATTATTTAGAAGAACCTATCCCATAGTCTGTGCTCAATAAATATTAAATGACTGACTGGGGTGATAGGAGGAGCAGTCAGATATGGCATATTCTCCTATCAGTATAAGGGAGGAGTCATGTTGGAGAGGGTGTCGTTAGAAGGCATTCAACAGGATAAAAGTTTTAAACACCAAAATTAAATGAAAAAGAATGACACTCTGAAACCAATTATTTCAAATTTTTTCTACTTCCCCTTCAGCATTATTCAGTTTAAATTTTTTTTCA
Organism: Chinchilla lanigera; assembly: GCF_000276665.1. NCBI lineage: Eukaryota > Metazoa > Chordata > Mammalia > Rodentia > Chinchillidae > Chinchilla > Chinchilla lanigera. The sequence goes on along the minus strand of NW_004955448.1, from coordinate 11,495,846 downwards.
TTTTTAATTGTGGTAAAAAAACATAATATAAAATTTGCCCTTCCACCCACCTTAAGTGCAGTTTAGTAGTATTTATTACATCCTTATTGTTGTGCAACGGATCTTTCTAGAACTTTTTTGTCTTGCAAAACTAAAACTAACTTTCCACTTCACCCTCACCCTATCCCCCCCCCCCACTTTACTTACCTTTTATAAGTGGAATCATACCATATTTCTCCCTTAAGACTGGCTTATTTCACTCAGTATAATATCCTCAAGGTTCATCAACACTACAGCATGTGTTCTTTTTTAAGGCTAAATATTGTAAGTATGACCACATTTTCTTTATCCATTTATCTGTCAATGGATATCTGTGCTGTTACTACCCAGTAAACACTGTTATACAAATCTAAGATCCTGCTTTCAATTCTTTCCAATATACGCCTAGAAGGATGACTGCTAGATCACATGGTAAATATGGTTTTTGAGGAAATTCCTGTTATGGTTTATATCTACATGTCCCCCCAAAGCCACACACATTCACAGATGGGGCTTTGAGAAGTGACTGAATCATGGGTGTGTGATACTCATCCCTGATTCGTCCACTGACAGGTTCATAGCTGGTGTGATGTTGGGACATGGAGTCCGGCGGGGAGAAGCGGGTGACTGGGCACAGCCCATGTCTCAGTTACTTTTCTGGTTGCTGAGACAAAACACCTGACGCTCCAAGTTAAAGGGGGAAAGGTTTGGGGAGTTCATAGTTTGCAGAGGTTTCAGTTCATAATCGGGTGGCTCCGTGGCAGGGTGGTTTCACAGAGAACAGTACATGGTGAGCAGAAGATAGCAGAAGCAACAAGGGAGGAGACAAGACTTTTTCTGTCTTTTATATTAACTGCTACGCTGTGCCCAGCCCTAGGGCAGGTGTAACACTCAAACCCTTAATCCTAGCCAGAACTAGGCCAAAACAATCAGTGGACTGGTTGACTAATCACACACCCTTAACCCCAGCATCACACACTGGATTCAGCCACCTCTGAATGCCTGCCACTCCTGATGACTGCATGAAGCTTTGTGTGTGTGTCGGGGCGGGAGGGCGGTCATCTAGACCCAAGCCATAACAGCCTGGAAGGGTATATCCCTCCTTCTCCCTTGATCCCTTGCTGCTTCCCTTCTGCCTGGATTCTTCTCCTCTGCCATGCTGCCCTGCCTGGGAGCCAGCCAACTGTGGACTGAAACCTCTATAAAATGTGAGCCAAAACCACACTGCTTCTTTTAGTTATGGTGTCAGGTATTGCATCCCAGTGATGAGAAAGTAAGACACTTCCATGCTGTTTTCTATAGTGGTTATACTATTTTACACTCCTACCAGCAGTGCCCAACTTTCCCACACCTGTGACAACATTTTGTTTTGGGGGGTAGAGGCCATCCTAATGCGTGAGCTGGTATCTCACCATGGTTCCAATTTGCCTTTCTCTCTAGGGATGAGTAATGCTGAGCATCTTTTCAGATGCTTATTGGTCATTTGTGGATCTTCTCTGGAGAAATGTACATTTGGATCCCTTCTGTATTTTTAAATTGGGTTATTTGATATTTTGTTGTTCGAGTTATAGGCATTATTTCTACATGCTAGTACTACCCTTTACCAGATATATGATTTGCAGTTATTTTCTCCCTCTCTGTAGGCTGCTTTTTTCTTGTTGACTGTTCCTTTGATAGGCACTTTTTAAGTCTGGTGCAGTTCAACTTGTCTGTTTCTGCTTTTGTTGCCTGGGCTCCCGATGTCAGATCCAAAAATCACTGCCAAATCCAGTGTTATAAAAAGCTCCCCCTCTGCTTTCTGTTAGTATTTTTAGTCTTAAGTTTAAAGTATGTTTTTTAAAAATCACATAAGCACTTCATACTTCATTTTTGATGGTCAACTTTAGTCAGTTTTGAAAATTTTTACTGTTAATAATGGTGCTTTTAATATATGTTTTAACACTCTGAATTCATTGATCCTTTATTTACAGCTTGTGAGTCTATAGTCATGCCTAGGAAGGCCTCTACAATCTGCAATTACAAATAAAAATTACCCCGCTTATTCTAGTGCTTCTGTGGTTTTATTTTAACCTTTGCTCCTTCTGAAATTTATTTTATTTTGACTCATTTTTGCATGTTAAAGTCCTATTTATCCTGCCTTTCAAGGTCCAGTCTAAAGAACAATAGCTCCACAAAGTTAATTTTGTTTGTTTTAAAACAAAAGTTTACACTATTCTAAGTGCTTCTCATTCCACAATTCACTTAATACATGAGAACCAAAAGTATATACTACCACTTTAATCTCATAAAGCAGGAAACCTAGTCACAGTGCTTACTAAGCAACCCGCCTGAAGTCACTCAGTAAGTGACAGAATTTAAACAAATAGGCAGGGCTGCTTTTAGGTTCCCCGCTTGTAACTGCTATGCTGTGCTATCCTCATAAATACCTTTTTTTCCATAGTACCTTCCTACTCTGAGCTTGAGAAGCCCTCTCTTTTCCCTAAACTTCAAGAAACATGTATCTCTCATGGTATGTCACTTTAAAAAAAATCTTAGGTGACAACTGCATATATTCATGCTACTTTAAAAGGTACCATAATATCTAATTAATGTTTTTCCCTCATAGAAACTGCTTATAGCTCAATAAATGTTTCCTGAGTGAATGAATAAATTAGAAAAACTTAAAATGTAAATACCTTGGGTAGGGTCTATATTAAATTCATACACAATTAGGAATAGGTGAGAAGATCCCTTTCCTATCACAGATTCTAGTAAGAGGGAGAAGAGACCTTGAAGACACTGATAGTTAGGGAAGTTCTGACAGGAAGGAAAAAGAAATGCCTGGGATATTTATTTATACTATGTATTTTAAATAAATACCAAGGAGTTTCAAATAATTTCCTATCATTGAGAAAAAAAAAAAATCATTTCATTTGCTTTACAACTGAGACCATAGCCAGGCATCACGGTGCACACGTGTAACCCCAGCACTCTGGGAGGCCGAGGCAGGAGGACCACAAGTTGGAGTCCCACCTGGACAACGCAGTGAGACTCTGTCTCAAAATAAAAAATAAAAAGGGTGAAGGCCTGGGGTTCAATCCTCAGTACCACAAAAAACAAAAACCTATGTTCCTTGGGTGTTATCCTGCAATCTAGTCCACGGCATGCTCTGAGAATAGGTTAAATAATTAGCCTGTGATTCTTAGAAGAACAACTTACAAAACAATTATTACTATACTTAATCAGAAATATTAGTTTCTTACAAAACATCTTACATCCTAAATTGGAAGTAGACTCAATCCATGTTCCTGAAATGAAACTAAGGAGAGTTTAAAGTCCACCTAAATTTGAGGAGGTGGTATTACTACTTCTTCAATGACCTGGTGCTCTTAACACTCCCTGAAAGAAAGCAGCAAGAGTCAATTTTAGGCTGATCACTGGCAGATTAAAGAGGACTTAGTAAGTGTATCTTTGAGCTACATAAAGTGTTTTGAGAGGAAAAAAATCCAATGATCTAATAAAGAATGTACTTTTTATACAGTGCTACTGGAGAAAAGTTTTCAAAAATGATTCCAGTGACCCTGGGATCACTCCAAATGATTCTGTCTAAATTGATATACTTCTCTGGTATATCTTTAAAAAGTACCCCACTGAGGATGTACTTTTTAAGTTAATACAACTTCATTGAACTAAAAACTTGTATACCACACAATCCACAAACTTAAATGCCAAGGTTCAATAGATTCCAGTACGTTAACAGAGTTGTACAACTATAATCCCAATCAAACAGGTCATTTTTGCTATATTACTCTTTTCTTCTTTCCCATTAAAATTTTCATACAAAGGAAACCATACGATGTTCAAGCTTGTGAATCTGCTTTACTTCACGTAACAATATGGTTTCAAGGTACATCCATTTTCCTACAAATGCCTCAAGTTTGTATTTCTTAATGGCAGAGTAGTAATCCATTGCATATAAATACATTTCCTTTATCCATTCATCTGCTGACAGGCATACAGGCTGATTCCAAGATTTAGTTGTTATGAATTGTGCTGCTATAAACATAGGTACACATACATCACTGTAGCATGATGTTTTTAACTCTTTTAGGAAGATATCTAAAAGGGGACTATCTGGGTCAAATCAAAATTTTAGTTTTTAGTGTTTTGAGAAATCTCCATACTGATTTCTCTGTATCCGTTTACACTCCTACCAACAATCAAGAAAGGATCCTTTCCCCCACAGCCTCACCAGCATCTGTTACGGGCTGATTTCTTGACAGAAGCATTCTTTCTGGGATAAGACAGAATTTTAATGTTGTTTCAATTTGCATTTCTTGAATGGCCAGTGATGTTGAACATTTTTCCATGTATCTCTTGGGCTCTACTGTATGTATTTCTTCATCTGAGAAGTATCTACTCATTCCAGATGCCACTTATTGATTGGGTCTTTGAATTTGGGGGGGAGTCTAAGTTTTTTGAGTTTTCTGTATATTCTAGATTTTAGTTCTTTAAGGAGTAGTTAGCAAAATTTTTTCTCATTCTGTAGGTTGTCTTTCTACTTCATTTTTGGTTGTCTTTGTTCTGCAAAAGCTTTTTAATTTAGTATGATTCCATTTGTTGATTCTTGATGTTATTTCTTGTGCAACTGGGGTTTTATTCAGAAAGTCTTTGCCTACAGCTATATTTCTGAGAGTTTACCTATTTTGTCCTCCAGCAGATTAAGTGTTTCTGTTCTAATGCTGTAATCTTTGACCATTTTGATTTTAGCTTAGTGTATGTTGACAGAGGTATAGGTCAATTTATCTTTTAAAGGTAGAAATAAGAACTAAACTGTTCATTCTTTCCAGAGCCTAGGAAGTACACTTCTGGTGAGCCCAAGAAAGTACTTCTGCTTTATTCTTCATGAAGTTTTGAACACAGCAAAACGACCCAAATTACAGATGCCTCTGTCTGAGATCCCAGCCTCATAAACTACTCATGTTAGCACAACTACTGAAAGCCATGAAGTGATCTCAATTGAACGCTTAGGAATTATAGGAAGTTATATGTTTCTTGGAGTCAGAATAAAGAAATTACCAGCACAGTAAAAAGAAAACCCACTAATTGGGTAAGAATTTTAGCCAACTGTCGCTTGGACAAAGTACTTCTATCTAGAACATATAAAGAATTGATAAAAATCAGCTCACCCAAATTCAAAGACCCAATCCAGAAATGGGCATCTGAGATGAATACACACTTCTCACATGAAGAAATACAAATGGCAAATAAATCCATGAGAAAATGTTCAATATCATTAGTCATTAGAGAAATGCAAATTAAAACAACACTGAGATTCCATCTCACCCCAGAAAGAATGGCTATCATTAAGAAATCAACCAATAACCAATTCTGGTGAGGCTGTGAAGAAAAAGGAATGCTTCTCCACTGTTGGTGGGAGTGTAGACTGGCGAAATCACTGTGGAAATCAGTTTGGAGATTCCTCAGTAAACCTCGGCTAGAGATCCCATTCAACCCAGTTGTTTTCCTTTTGGGTATTTTTCCAGAAGATCTGAAAACTTCAGATCACAGCAATATATGTGCACACATATTTATAGCAATGCAACTTGTAATAGCTAAATCGTGGAAACAACCCAAATGCCCGCCCACTGAGGAACTGATTAAAAAAGTTGTGGTATTTTTCTATAATGGAATATTACTCAGCTATAAAGAAAGATAAACTAGAAGCTTTTATAGGTAAATGGTCACAACTAGAGACCATACTCATGAGTGAATTAAATCAGACCCATGTATCTAAACACCATATCGTCTCACTAATATAAGAACCTGAAAGAGTGAATAAAATCTAGGAAGTACAATAGACATTGTGAAAGGGAAAGAAACTGTTCAAAAGGAAAGAACAACTTGGATGAGGGAAAAGAGGAAAGAAAGAAAGAAAGAAAGAAAGAAAGAAAGAAAGAAAGAAAGAAAGAAAGAAAGAAAGAAAGAAAAAGATTATGTATATATGTATACACAGGATAGCTAAGATAGTCGTACTACTGATTTTTATTGCTTTACTGGAAGGAACTGTTAATGTGTAATTGTTTGATCAATATTACAGGCCTATATTTGTTTACGTGAGTAAGCAATTTGAAGATATCAATATGTAATACAACAACCATTGTTAATTTCCTATCACCTTGTCTGAAATTCTGTATTGCTTGTATTGCTTTTCTGTTATTTTGTATGTGTGTTTGTTAATGTTTCATTCTTTTATCTTTAAAATAAAAAGAAAAACTAGCCTGCCACAGCAGCAGTCTCTCAAGACGGCGTGGCAGCAGCAGTCGCAGGAGCAAGGTGAGAAGGCTGAAAGGAAAACAGCAGACACGGGTGAAGCAGTACCCTCAGAAGCAGCACTCCGGGAAACAGTGACTGCGTTTGAAAGGGCCACAATGTCCTCGGGTAGGGACTCACGGTGCAATTACCTGGATTCACAAATATATGTTACTGTCCGCAGGCAGATTAGAGCGGTGCAGTACGGCTTAGTAAATGCAGTCGTGCTGTGACTCTTGTGCTTTCTTAGACAATGGGCTCTGGAGCCAGACTGTATATAAACGGGTTGCTCATGTGTAAGAACTGTGACCTTCAGCAGGTAACTTACCCTTTCCAAGCGTCAGTCTCTTCCTCTACAAAAATGGACGGGTTAACTGTTCCATCCTCACAGGGCATGTGTGGGAATGCGATGAGGTACTATGGGCAAAATGCACAAAGAAAGCACAGGCACATACAATGTGCTTCAGTACGCAACCTACTGCCAGTGTTTCTGCACTTTACCCCTCATTATACCAAACTCTCTTGTTTTTGCCAAAGGAGGTAGCAACCATGTCAAACTCTGAGTGGCCTCGATGAGAAAACATGGCTGTTTCTGCAGCCAGCAGTCTTTTTCAACTCATAAAACCTGAAATCCATCCTCTTAGCAGGTGAAAGTTCTTTATGAAAAAGCTACGTATCTTTTTAAGTCCCTATTAATAAATATAATTATGAAATAACCTACAGGTCAGCCCAACAGTTCTAGGCTTACAAGCATCGTATCAATTTCTATCCTTAACAGACGATCACTGGGTTAAAGTGACATACCTTAATGGTCAACATTTAATTCCTCTCCTTTTTTTTGAGTCAGGGTCTTGTTATGTAGCTCAGCCTGGCCTTGAACTCACTATGCAGCCCGGGCTGGCCTCGAACTCATGGTGGTCCTCCTGCCTCAGCCCCTGGAGTGCTGGGATTACAGGTGTGCACCACCATGATTGGTTACTGGTCAATATTTATTCTTGTTTCACAAAATTTACACCAAAGAAGTGCTTAACAGACTTTCTAATAAAGTAAATTTATTTATTCTTGCTCAATTTCCTAAAATGTCATTCAATGGCTCCAAGTCTCCCCAGACATCTTTTCAAACGCCTGTCAGAAATCTTCTTTAAGAAAGTCCTTTTGAATTCTGTGACCCCAATGAAGGCGACGATAAAGGAAGTTTTATGATTTGCTGAAGAAAGTAAAAAAAAAGGCACAAAAGGGGGGCGAGAGGTACCAGAATGACAATGGTAAGAATCACAGGGGATTAAGTAATTTTGAATGTTTTTTGTTCCTGTTCTATTAATTTTACATATATTTTGCTAGTTGGCAAGTAAACAGATACTTTAGCGAGGTGATAACAAACACATCAACCAGCAAGCGCAGATGCTAACTCATTAGGACAGATGCTGGCTATAAACAACTGGCACAGGGAGCCTCAAGTGAAAATCCCTCCTGTTATGCCTAAGGGCACATTCTGTGATCGTTTCAGTACAGTTCTGGACACTTTCATTACGTTGTTTTCAGTGTGGAAATTGGAATGTGGAAATGTCTTCCAACAAACAGGTTTTCCAGTAATGCTATTTGTTCTGAATACAAAAGTTACTTGTCTATTCAAAGTAGCTTGTGTAATTGGAGCTTTTAGTTACATATTACTTTCTCGCTATTGTACTTTCCAAATAAGCTGTAGAATACTCTCTTCTGAGGTTTTTCATCAAACCTATTTCCTTGTGTATGAGATTTGGAATCTTTCTGGCATGGTTTTCAGCTGTTCTAAATCCCAGGAGGTTCTTCAGGCCCTACATAATTTTGAGATAGTTAAAATAAACCGTCCTTATTTAATCTAGAAGAAAAGAAGCAGTTTATAATAGTGGGAAAAGAAAATTGCAAAATATACCTGTTTCTTTGCCTCTTATTCATTCAGCTGGCATCCTCCCCACCTCCAACATACACACCAACATCACAGCAAGAGAATTTCGGAGCCAAAGTTAGGCTCGCCACCAAGACCTGGAATTTTTGCAGTCTTGCTCAGGACTGTACTAACGTTTTCCTTAAGATGAAAATGAGTTACTTATAAAAACCAGTCCACATTTAAATAGCCATAACTGATATGCACACCAAAATGGTTTTCTAATCTAGTTTCTTATGTCACCATCTACATTTCTGCTAACAGCATTTTTGTTCTCCCCTGCACTCAAGATCAAAAATTCAAAAGCCCTCTCCAGTGGAAATGTAACATACTTTGGTATATCCTTAAGCCCCCCTTGCCAGATTGGACAGATTGCCTGGCCCTAACCTGTGAATTGAGAACTAAAGGTGAAAAGTTGTAGGGATGGGAAATAATTTTTTTCTTCTTTTGAGTAGTTCAGGCTGGCCTTGAGCTCACAATGTAGCCCAGATCGGCCTTGCACTCACAGCGACCCTCCTGCCTCAGCCTCCCAATGTGCTAGGAAAACAGATGTGTGCCACCATGCCTGGCTGGGAAGGAATTTTTAAAAACAGGGTTGTACCAGCCAGTAGAAGGAGTCATAGTGTATGGCATGCATTGTTGGTGATTTAACTTGCAGAAGCCGTGTTCCAGGGGACTAATTCAGAGGCGACATGGTAGCTGCTATTCTGGTATGCAGACTTTGTGTTTTTCAAACCTGGTTCCCTAGCATCTCTAGAAAAATTCTGATCTACCCAATTGCCTTTCAACAAATTTCTTTTCTGCTTAAATTAGCTAGAAGGTATTTCTGTTGTTTGCAACAAATAAGCAAAAGTTAAGTCCTACCTGTGGCTCTTCTCACTGGCACCATCTCCCATATCTGATCACACGTTAAGCATAACTGAACCTCCTCAGCACCACATCTGGATTGGTAGTCTGTCCTCTACTCCAGCTCAGGACTGCTTTTTGCATAAGCCACACCCATCGGGCATTATCTGGGACACTGCTTTTGAAAGTTTGTACCTAGGACTAGCAGTATCGATACTGCTTGGCAACTTCTTAGGCAAAATTTCAGAGCCTACCATATATTTACTAAATCAGAAACTCCAATCTGAGTTCCAGACCTCCAGGTGAATCTATGCATGCTAATATTTGAGACTCACTGGTCTCAGATATGCAGCGTTAGATTTATTAAGACGAAGCAAAATGTCCTAATACAGAAGCAACCTGTGAGCAGAAGCTGTCTAGATATTCAAATATTTTTCCTTATTTATCTTTCATTCAGTCATTAATCAAATAAATGTCTACAGGGGACAAGCATATACCCTTCCAGGTACATTACCCGTCCCACCAAGTCTCCAACCAAGTCCCTTTTAACAGCACGTTCAGCTACGAACCACCATGGATTAACCCTCTCCTGAGTAGAGCACACCCTTGACCCATCTCCTTCCAAAGCCCCGTCTCTGAACATATGAGGCATTCAGGGGACATTTCAGATTTAAACCACAATACCCACCTAGACTCTCCTTAGAGTTTCTTGAGAAAACTCAAGTGGCTTTGTGAAAGCAGGAGATTTAATGTGCTAGATCTGTACCCATGCCATCTTTTTTTTTTCCTAAAAAGATTCTAGGTTCTAAGGGTACCTCCCATTTAAAAATGAGAACAGTGGCTCTCAGTATTTTGACTAAAAACCATTCAAAATGGATTCAGAAAGACTCACATCTCTTACCTAAACTTAATCCTTCACTTTTTTTCAGACTCTTGAATAATGGGGGGGGGGTCTGAATGTTTATGGGGGCATTTTTGGTTGTCACAATGCCCTTGGGTGCCGCTTGGGATTTATTTGGCAGAGGTCAGGATATTAAGAGACTCTGCAATGTAATGCACAGTCCTACAAAACAGAACATTACCGCATCCCACACAACTTTCAAATAATAGAGGTGAAAAACCTGTTTATAATCACACGAGCCTTCTGTTCATGTGTAAACAAAGAGTATTTTTGGAATGGCTTCATTATACACTGAACTTTGCAGGAATGAAAACTACGCCTAAAATTAAGGGCAGATTGCACTTTTGTTTTGTTTAGCATTTTACAGAGTTATTTCCATGTTGGAAAAATCATTTCAATGGTTCTATCATTCACTTTGAGTTGCCAAAGTCATCCAACTGTCAATCTGCATTTGTAGCTGCTGCACCTTTGAAGATACTATCAGGGGCTGGGGATTTAGCTCAGTGGCACAGCGCCTGCCTGGCAAGCGCAAGGTCGTGAGTTCAGTTCCCCGTACCAGAAAAAAAACAAAACCAAAAAAAAAAAGATACTATCAGCATCGAACTGCAAGAATCTAAAATTCATGATGACTTCTGATGCCTGATTATTTTATATTATATTTATATTACTTCCCCTTCGTTTCCACCTTTACGTTGTTAGGGCACCTCACTATGTTTTTAAATCATTATGCCTAGTGGTAGATTACATTATCTATCATTATCATTTCAGAATAGTTAATACAATAATAAAAATTATAGCATAAAAAGAAATTATTGGTTCTACAGGTATGAGAATTATTACTTTAGAATATTAATAGATAAGAAATACACAAATTATTTTCCCTAAGACTTTCCACTATAAAGGAACTTACTGGGTCAACTATTGTATTTGTCTTATAGTACTTGGTAGCATAAAAATTAAAGATGAAGGAAAAATGTATAAGTACTGATAAAAAAGATGAGACTTCAATAAGAAGCACTCAAGTCCTTTATACTCGGTGGTCAGATTTTCCTGATGGACTGTTCAGTTTCACTCTATTTTTCCTCCTTTCTTTCTCGGCCACAAGATGTGAATAGCGTCTTTAATCAATATTATTGGATTCTGTATCAGCTGATTACAATTTGAACTTTTCTACAGAAGAATTATGTCTTCCCTTGTTTTATAACAGCTTTCTTTTCTAGTTAAAGTTTTGATTACTAGAGTATTATAGTGATCTTAACATCTGCTGCTCATGAGGTACACAGAACTGCAGTATGAAATCACAGATATTCCCTGGCCTCTTCTCAAGCATAAGGAATCATATAGATATCTCTGGTAACTATATACTGCTGTAAATTCCATCCAAGCAGAGCAAGCGGGTTAGTAGAGCATAAATGGAGGCTTTCCTAAAACCTCTGGTAGCTACAGGCAGGATATTCTATCCTTGTAAGCTGTCCTGAGACCCTGATAAAGTCACTTAACTACCCCATGAATAAGTGTTACCAAGCAGAAAAGATTAGAAAACACTCTACTTCTTTTTTATTGCCTGCTATAGTAGCATGTAAACCAAAATTAGAACTATATTTCTCCTTGCTTACTACCCTCAGATACTCAGAGAAAAGACAGTTCATTTAGTGTGGTTAGCTGTTATTACTACGGAACAAGCAAAGTAAAAGTCAAGAAAATCTGATATTTAATATCTGCTTCCACAAGGGGAAATCTATAGCAGCTGTGAAATGTTTCCATCATTCTTTGATTTTGCTCAAGGTCAAATCTCACTTCCAGAAGAAGGCTGACTTTCTGATATCGTTCACGAACTTCTTAACCTTAACATTTCCAGGCATCGTCTTCCTACGGATGTCATGTACACATCAATAACTCAAATGTTATGTTTTTAATAGAACACGTCCTTGTAGTGTCTCCTCTGAGTGTTTCTCCAGGCTGGTTAGAGGCGCCTGCCTGGAGCTTTAGTCGCTCCATGGCATTTTCCATCTTATTCTCTCTTGCCCAGATTCTCCCTATTCACCAATCTGCTTCTAAAATGTTCCCCCAAAGTCCCATGTGTTCAGGGGTGGGGATTTGGAAAGGTACTTGAATCATGGAGGTGCTATACTTATCACAGTAGATGGATCTATTTATTGATGAGTTCACAGCTAAATGTGCTGTTAGAAGGTAGGGCTGGTTAAAGATGCACCTAACATACCTATGTATCTGGGGACGTAGCTTTGGAGGATCCTCTTTTTAGAGGCTCTGCCTCCCCCAGAGAGAGGAAAGTGACATAATGTATGAGCCTACCCTATTGTCACAATGACAGGACAGGGCAATCAATCCATAGAATGACCTGAGCCAATCAGATTCCCCAGTTTAAGAATTTAAACCAAGAAACAAACTGAAGCTGATAGCCTAGGGTAACAATTTTTAAAAAATGACTACAAATGCTTTGATACTCCTCCCTCAAATAGGTAATCATATCTCTGTCCTTTCCTCTACAATCTAGGAAGTTTTATTACTTCTACAGAATTTGCTAGACAATACTTTCCATTCAAGTCCAAAAAAGGTCAAACAAGTTCTACCTGGCTCTCCAGGAATGCCCATTCTCTGGGTATTAGGACACTCCACTGCATTGCCAGGTTAAAAAAAAATCTATCACTTGTTATTCAAGCTAACAAGCCCACATGTAGGCACTCTGGTCAAGAGATCCACCAAAGCCCAATATTTTAGCTCTTCCTGCCAAAGTGCTAGAAATATGAATGCAAAGGTAACTTGGTAATAGAAAAAAGGTAATAGATTCCCTATCCTACCCATTTGAGTATTCTCAGCTGAGGCCCCACTCATGGAGAAACAAAGACAAGCTATTCCCTTTATGCTTTGACCAATGCACATAAGAAAATAACTGTTCTGTTTCTGCTCCCAAATTTGGGGTGGTTTGTTACACAGCAGTAGTAACTGAGACATCAAATCACATGAATGACAATGCCCAGTATAAAGATCCATATATTTCTATGAGAGTTTTCAGAGCTGCCCTCATTATACCCTTGTCAAACTCTGGACATTGAGGTTTTCCTTAAATTTCAAAAGATTCTATTCTTCTGATAACCCTTCTTTTTGGGATAATTTGAATGATTTCTTCCTTATAATCAAACACATTTGGATGGAATGCCCATCACAAGATGGGTCCACAATAAAGATGCTGTTTTGGTCACTTTTTTCTAGCTGCTGGGACAAAATACCTGACGCCCAAAGTTAAGGAAGGAAAGGTTTATTTCACTTACAGTTCGTGGGAGTTTCAGTCCTTACTTGGCAGATTATAAGGCAGAGTGGCATATGGCAGAGAGCTGCAGCTCAGGGCAGCAGAACACAGCTAAGCCGCAAGCACACACCAGGGCGGAATCGGGGAGGAATGCCTCAAGCACTCTTTTCCTCTCCCTTACATATGCAAACTATCCACCCCAGGGAGGGTGTAGCTCTCACACCCATATTCAAACTCTAATAGCCTGCCCCATGGCCGCAGGAGGCTTTGGGGGGACACACAGACATAAACCATAACAGATGCTATTTCACGTTGCTACCAATGGGCCCATTCTCTAGGTGCCTACGGGATATCAGGACAGCCCTATGTAGTGACATGAAATTGGTCCTCTTCTCTCCTCTACTCCACCTTGACCCCTTAGTCCTAAAGCAGCACCAGCTATGTCCGGAGTCTTGCAAAGTTTCTCACAAAAGAGCAACTTTAAATTCCTTTGATTTCTTGTCTAATTCTCTGTTCCCAATGGAGCTCAGATCCAGCCTAAAGTGTGAGGGGATGATATCTGTATATGGATGAAGAGAATTATACAAAAGTAACACCAAGTTCATTGTAATTCAATGATTACACTGGATAATGAGTTAGGACTAAGCATTCTCCTGATACTCCGCTTCCCACAGTACCTGGGCCCTCCTCCTCTACACAGGAGGACAACAACTTCACAAACCCCAAGCTCACCAGGGGCTGGGAAGCTGGTATTCATACCTAATAATTATAAAAGGCTGGTGCCTGAATCTATAGTGCTTGGAGCCTAAGTAGTTTATGTGTCCCTTCACTGAGAAGGATGCTCTTGATGCGTGCTCTATAAAATATGAAAAATAAAGTGAAATATGAAAGAATGCTTTCTCCGCTGTACACAAATACCATGATGTGTTCAGCATAGGGCTCTGGCCATGGACACGCACACTGCTGGAATGTCAGGAACTTAAGATTTTCCCTTGCTGACTTTGGTCTTGTACTGTTTCCTTTGTCCTAATAAAGCCTCATTATTACTGTATGCTTTGTAACATTGAGAGACTTGTCCCAAATTCTGAGACATGTCAGGTGGTGACTCAGAAGGCATTCCTGGCATGATATTATCACACCTTTTCCACTGTCCTCAGTTATAACTCCATTCCTTCCCTTAGCCAAAAAATAAGTAAATATTCCCAAAGGAAAATCCGTATATGTAACCCATATACACTAATTCTTCACACATATTATGTAATTTAATCTTAAGGCAATCATACATTCTAGGTGCCACACTTTATGAGCCCCATTTTAAAGATGAAGAGAAACTATGAACTGGAAAAGTTAAAATTAATTATAGTCCTTAAAGGTTATACAGCTGAAAAGTCAGTTCATCTTTCCTAGAAACGCTTATTCCAACAGTCTAAGTACACTTAGAAATATTATTGAACACATTATGATATGAGAACCTAGCTACCACTCTAAGATTTGTGTATGTCTTCCCATATTTAAACATGCACCAAAACAAATCTATCTAGATAATCCTCCCCTATATGCCTGTGGCTCTAATGTTTAGCTCTGTAAGGAAAGATAATTTTAGCATTGCCTTCTTTACCTTTACTCCTAGGGATACCCAAAGACTTCCCTGAAGACATGAACACACAGCTTTTTAATGAAATCAATTTCCAGATCTCATTCCCTGGATCTTTCTTGTATAACTTGGTTCTGCTTAAAAATTGACATCTCCGTTGGTTCCTTCAATACCATTCCTTTCATAATTGCCTTCCTCCTACATTACAAAAGAACAGTATCCCTCATACCTGTCAGAAATCTTACCATGTAGCATATCTTAGGGTGCAAAAACTTATTAGAGGCCAAAGTGCCTTCTTTCATCCAGCTGACACACTTTAGAGAAAGATGTTACTTCGAGGTTGGTTTATCCATCCACTTTTCCTCCCTCTCTCCCTCTCCCCATCCCTCTCTTTCTTTTATCTATCCCTTTACCCATTCAGCTATCCATCCAGATATAAATTAAAACAACACTGAGATTCTATTCCACTCCAGAAAGAATGGCTAGCACCAAGAAATTAACCAGTAACAAATGCTGGAGGGACTGTGGGGAAACAGGAACCCTTTTCCACCATTGGCAGGAGTGCAGCCTGGTGTAAACACTGTTGAAATCAGTGTGGAGATTCCTTAAAAAAAACGAGTATTAAAGGTCCCATTTGACCCAGCTACTCCCCTTCTGGGTATCTTCCTGGAATAATTAAAAACATCATACCAGAGCGATATATGCATACACATGTTTATAGCGGCACAGTTCATAATAGCTAAGTCTTGGAAACAACGTAAATGCCCATCAACCAAGGAATGGATAAAAAACATGTGGTATTTTTATACAATGGAGTATTACTCAGCTATAAAGAAAGATAAACTCGAGGCTTTCATAGGTAAATAGATGCAACTAGAGACCATACTCATAAGTGAAATAAATCAGACTCAC
>NW_004955448.1:11420397-11479992 GCF_000276665.1 Chinchilla lanigera | reverse complement strand
TGTGTGTGTGTGTGTGTGTGTGTGTGTGTGTAACCCTTGAAATTTCATTTGGTAGATTGCCTTGTGAAAGCTAGTGTTTTCAAGTCACCTTCTGTTGCACAGAGGAATTATCCTTGTGTTTTTTTCTTTAGTTAATGTCTTTGTCTCAAAGCTGTGTGGTTTAAGCCATTGCTGATGATGATTTGGTGAAGTTTCTGTCGTACCTTTCCCCAGACACTCCTGAAAGTGCTCTTGTAGTTTTATGACCCATCCGAGGAAACAATGAATCAACTGTGGAGAAATCCCAGCTCATTCAACACAGACATTACTATGTACTGGATTCTAGCTAGGTGCTGAGAATCTAAGAAATGAGGAAGGACAGGTAAATTAGAAGTGTGCTACTTGTGAATTTATTGGTAATCTTTGACTACTGTCTCTTTGAATTCATCTCATAAGATCTGCTTCTTCCTTATCTGAGTCAGGACTTTCCATTCTCTCATCTGTTTATTTTATTCAAAGAAGGAAGTAACAAATTACATTTTACTACTTATAACCTACTTGTTTCCTAAAAGTTAGACTTGCCATACTTACAATAATAACAGTACAGAGCCATAAAAAGAGAAGGAGGTAAGTGTGCTAACTTAACGGTATACTTTAAGTAAGCATCTGATTTTCTCCTAAGCTTTCTTTCACCCAGAGCAAAAGAGAAACCTAGCAAGTAAAACGTTCTCACTATTTTAATAGACAAAACAGTTTTTCAATAGAGACAATTTTTCTTCTTGTATTAAAGTTTATGAACTAGGGTACTTCGTATCTAACACACTGAGCATGTCTTAGCCTGCATTCCCCAAAAGAACAGCCTCAAACGCAGGGGTTGAGTACAGGTGACTGATTTGGGACAGTGGTGGTGAACCTGTGGCGTGCATGCCACAGCAGGCCATGTGTATCATTGAAAGCTCTGGGAGGTTCACCATCACTGATTGAGGATGTGATCACAGGGGAGCGGGAGTGAGGGACGTTGGGAATGAAATAGGAAACAAGGGAAAGCTCATGCAAAGTTACTTATGGAGCTGACAGCCTGGCCTCCTAACACAGCTGTGCTCAGGCTTCTAAAGAAGCTTATGAATAGCACCTTGAACCACTTAGCTACAAGTTCCATGCCCATGCTGGTCAGTGGCAGCTAACGTTAACTTCTCTGCACTACCAATCTGGGTATGCTTGAATGCCGAGTGGATTCTGTGGGCAGCCCATGCCTTAGCATCAGGGAGGGAAGCACATGATGAATGCTCCAGGCTGAGCCTACATCTAGACTCATCTGGTTCTTGCATCAGTGACTAAAGTGAGGGATGGGACCAAGAGAGTGTGCAGCGGTGTGTAGGAGATGTCCCAGGCAAGCGCAGCAATGGACATCTCTAAACGTCGTCGTAGCAAATGCATGTGGGTTGATTTCATGGTCATTTCTTGCTTTAGTGACCACCTATAAAAGCTGTGGATACATTATTAACATTTTTCAAAGCTCCTACATAGTGTGTGAATATGTTCAATAGTATAGAGTACTCACATGAATTTGTAGAAAATCTTGCACTTGACAGAAGTTGAAAGGAAAAGCTTTTGTTTAATGTAATAGCTCCACAGAGCAAATTTCCAGCTCAAACCAAAATAGTTTGTTACATGAATTCATGTGGCTGGCTGTCTGAATTCGTGTACCTGACTCTTCATCCTGGGGGGCACAGTGGGACATAGCTTACAAATTGGGTTCTTTTTTTTTCATGTGTGTGAAAAACATTTATCTGCTACACATAAGAAACCCACAAGAGTGGTTATTCCAGAAAAGAGAAACTGAGGAAGGAGACTTTTTTTCCTGACTGCTCTTACTATATTGTTTATAATTGTAACTTTCTCCATGTATTTTTTACTTTTCAAAATTAAAAATATAAAAATAGTACCTTCCTAATACATGTCCCTTAACTCCATTGCTGGAAATGGAATGTAATAAAGCAGAAAGCCATTCTCTTTGTTTTCAAGAAATCTTTTCATCCCTAAGTGTTGGAATGAGTCAAGAAAGGAACTCAGCATCAAGACCAGACAAAGTCAGAGAATGTCAGTGGTAGGACTGAGTCAGGCCTGTGCCGCTGTGTCTGGCAGGGATCCTTCCTTAACGCGGTTGGTAACCCTCCTACCCTGGGCCAGAGCTCGTCCCAGGGTTTAGGGCAGGGTCTGAACATAGCGCAAACAGAAACGTTCACCTGAAGGAGAGAGTATGACTGACGGTAAGTGTGATGGTGGAGATTTAGCAGTTTCTGATCTCAGTTCCTGTAGCTTATTTCTGCTTGTTCTTCTTGTGTCTAACATGTTACCTGACTTGCTGCTTTAGTTTGTCTTTTAGTCAGATCCTCTCTCTCATGATCTATAGCAAAACATGTACTGTTTTTGTTCTGCTGAGGTGCTGCAGTGTACAAAAGAGTGCTTATGTAAGCTTTGAAGTCCAGCTGGCTTCATAAGGATTCGTTATCTGACAGGGCTTTTGATTAGGATTGAAGATAACGTGCAGAAGAGGAGGGACATATCATGAACACCCTAACAAGGATGATCTTTCTGTTACTGTCTTTGCGGTTACATGACTTAGCACGCCTCTGGCATAGTGCGTAGGAGTACTTTTCCAGCACTGTATGGTGGAGAAGATTTACCTGTATTGTACTTGACGTAATTTAACTTCTTGCCCAGATTGCAGCCGAACCAGCAAAATACTGGCTCTGTCAGCCTCCTCTTCTTTACCTTTTCCTGGATGGAAACATTGCTCTTAAGTTCAGTGTATTTGTGCATTTCTCATGTTTATTTATTTGCTTTTACCTTTCTAATCTGGTTATTAGTTGTTTATTGCTATATAACAAATTGCTCTAAAACTTTGCTGTTTAAACAGTTTCTGAAGGTGAAGAATCCTGGTTGGTTCCCCCATGAGGTTGTAGTCAGGCTGTCAGCCAGGGGCAGCAGACTCTGAGAACTCGATTAAGTCTGGAAGTTCTGTTTCCGAGCTCACTCCCGAGGCTCTTGGCAGAAAGCTTCAGTTCCTTTCTACATGAACTTTCCACAAGGCTGCCTACTCTAAGACTGTCCTCGGCGAGTGATCATCTCAGTGAGAGAAGGAGAAAGACAGGGAGGGAGGGATAAGACAGAGGCCACAGTCTTTCAAACGCCAGTATCAGAAGTGACACATAATTTCATGCCGTTGGTCACACAGACCCACTCTAATTTGGTGTGGGAAGGCGACTACATAAAGCTACGAATTCCAGAAGTTGGGGATCCTTGAGGGTTGCTTGGAGGCTGGTTACCATAGGCTGCACTGCAAAAATATCACCTCTGACTCTGTTGCCTTCCCTCTCTTTATTATCATTACCATTTGCTGTCACTTAAAAATCACTGTCTACCTGCCCCCCTTTTCTTAAAGCCAAAGGTAGAGTGATCCACCCTCCTTCCAGTATCAGGATAACTTTGGGATTGCAATCATACGTCACCTAACAATGTTCAGGTCATCAGTGGGCTGTATATACAGTCACCACTGTGTACAGTCTCGTTGGGTTATATGGCCTAGTGACGTCACAGACATCTCAGTTTGTTTTAGTGAACTCTACAATATTCACACAACAGAATCACCCAGTGGCACGTTTCTCAGCACGTAACCCATCATTCAGTCACCAATGACTGTCACTGTCACAATGACTGAGTCACCAAAGACTCAGCATCTTGCGTAGTAATTACAGTTTACATTCATTTGTACTATGCCAGTGCCTTCTATGTATCAGTTTTTTAATAACCTGAATATCACTTCTGACACTTGTAAATTCTGAGGATATTTTTTGTTCTAGAGCTTCTGAACACAATGCCCAAGTATCTCTACAGTTTTACAATTACAAATTAGCTTTTTGTAGCGGTGTCCTAAATGCTTCAAGATTAAGGCATTATCTCATGGAAGATAAAGCCAGTCTCCGTCTCCGTCTCCGCCTCTGCCTCTGCCTCTTCCCCTCTCTCTGTCTCTCCCTCCCTCCCTCCCTGCCTCCCTCATCTCTCATCACTCCCTTCGTGTCTTTTTCTCTTTCCTTTAACTATGTTCTAAAATTCACCATATTTTTAATTTTTATATTTATTGAATAATTTATGACTTGTTCGGCTTTTAATTTTTAAAATGGAAAAGTAGTATAATGAGCTTTTTTTTCACAACACTGGGGATTTAACCCAGGGCCTTTGCTCTGAACTACATCCCCAACACTTAATTTTTTTTAAATTTTGACGCAAGGTTTCTGCTAAACTGTTAAGTTACTTAGGGTGGGCTTGAACTTGGTATCCTACTGCCTCAGCCTCTCAGATTTCCAGGATTACAGGCGTGTACCACCATGCCCACTGGATAAATTGTTTTTGTATTTGATTTTCAATATTTCACCCAGTAGTTGCCCTCAGTAGAAAAATTCCCTGTATTTTTTCTGTTGCTTTTGGCTGCCATTTCTGTTCTATCAGAGAAGAGTAAGGAGCAAAAATAAGGAAGTCAGAGCATATCTTGTCTGTGCTTCTCACGTTTCACTGTACTTTTGTCTCCCTTTTCTACCAAACTTTAGTCTCCAACTCTTTGTTCCTAAAAGAAACAGCACAAGCAGCTGAGTCTCCAGCATCAGCGGAAGAATGTGGCTGGAACTCACAAGTCAGCGTCCCCCCTTTCTAGCGCCTATTTCACTGTGGCTAGATTTAATGTCGTTTTGAAAACCAGTTAATTTTGAGAGAATGCGTGTCTTTTTAACCTGCTTCTCATTTTAATTGCTTTCTGGGTTATAGAAAATTCAATCTGAGATTAGGCATTTAAGAGCAAGAGAAAATGAAAATACACTCACAGAATTAGAGATGCATTTGATTTTACATTCCAGACTCTGCTTGTGCAAAGCACTGGCCCACATAAGTGGAAATAAACTTAGCCGAATTTATCTTTGCAGGTCTAGTTTTGTTTTGAACTCTTACCTAAAAGTATGTGGGTCTGGTATAATTGCATTTGTAAAGAATCTACAGGAAGGCCTAGGGCTCAAAGTACAATTAGACATACTAATTTTCTCCTTTTACCATTATATTAGTAACTTCAAGCCTCTTCAGTTGACTACCTCCTTATAAATCTGCCCCTGTAAGGGAAGTCAGTATTCCACAGCCACCAAAGAAAATGAGCTTGTCTAAAAATAGTTGCCTGTTGACAAGACTTTAGCCGATTTTTTTGGTAATATGAAAGCTTTATAAAATGAAATGAGGTCAAATATGAGTGCTGTGGTCAAATCCATCTCTAATCTGTAAATCCCTGACTAGCTACAGTTGTGCTAATTTTTATGCAGATACTTTGAGGCTGTACTGAATTTGTGACATTCTCTGCATTTTCCTATATTTCTAATCAAGTGTTTGGAGCACTTGGTTACATTTTATGGTTTGATCAAGGCATTGTTTATAGGTGCCCATTGGATCATAATTATTAGAGCATCAAGGGAGATTCTGTTTTGCTGTTTTTATTTGTAAGGAATTATTTTCAACCACGAAAACAGCAGAATTGTTTTACTGTAACACTGTTCTTTATAGCAGTGGCTCTCTACCGAGAGTGCTGTGGAGCTCTGCTCCCTTGGGCACCTGCACCCCCATGACAGTGTCTGGGGACATGTGGGTTTCATAGCTGGGAAGGGGGAGTGGGAAGAACAGCTGGCGGTATCAGTGGGTAGAACCTAAGGGTCCTGCTAAACATTCCGTAATTTTCCCCCACAGGAAAATTTATCTGGCCTAAAGTGTGAATAATGCCAAAGTTGAGAACCTGCGTTAGGACAGTAGTTGTCAAGGTTTGTTGCATGTGAGAATCACGTTGAGGGGCTGAAGCCGTGTCTGTGTACAGATGGATTAATTCAGAATCTGTGAGCAGGGAGACTCGGGCATCAGTATTTCTTTAGTCTTGCCAGGTGGTTGCAGTACACAGAGAAGGTTGAGAAATGCTACATTACAGCAGAAAAACTTGGAAAGCAAGCCTAGTCTCAACAGCATCACAAATAGTTTTCTTATGAAAGTACAGAAAAGGTTGCTATTAAAATGAGCTTTGACGTATTAGGCAGTGCCCCATCACGTTATTATAGTGAAGCTCAAGTGAATTTTTTCTGTTCTCTAAACCCAGTGCTTAAGACTTGAAAGGCTGCTATTCTCAGTGCCATTGCCATTGGAAGTTTGTTTTCCTCTGGTTCCTTCTGTCTAATAAAATGGGTGTTTTCTGCATCTAGCAAGGAGAGATAATGTGTTTACTGGTAGCTTCAGTCAGTAGAGTTCTCACAAATAACCTTTAAAGTGTTTAGCATGGGTCATTTGCCTTCTTTCAAGGTTTTTAAAAAAGTGTCTTTATTATTTGATGAATGACTGTTATCATTTGTTGATCCGCCTGAATTGGTATGCTACACCAAGGAGCTTAAGTATTCTTCCAGTATTTTATTGATAATCTGGCCCTTTCATCTTTATTTTCTCCCACCAACATCTTAAAATGCATAAACAGTCATTCTGAGCTTTAAACAGATAAATATTCTCCAAATATTATTAATGTATAATTTTTTATTGTATTGTAGATGCCTACAAAAGCTTCTCAGGAACTCACACATGTATCTCATAGCTTTTGACAGTCATGATAGATTGAACAATGTTTAGTGATGTGTTATACAGTAAAAACTACCCAACTTCTGTTAAACAGCACTTGCTTGGCTAGTATACCATAAAACAGTCCCCTTCCGTGTTTATCTCAAAGTGTGTGTGGAGGTTGTTGAACTCAGGAGACTACACAGCTCTTTGGAAGAATAAGGTTCACCATGTGGTACTTGGATTTTTGACTTGCTTTTGTTACCCAGGATGTGTAAACCTGTCAGAAGATGCTGCAGAATAACTGCTGTGGTTTAGTTATAGTTGGTTCCTCCAAGTGTGTGCAGAAGCTTGCTTGCCAGTATCACTGTGGTGGAATCTTTATGAGGCAGGGGCTTGTAGGCAGCAATTAATAATTATTTTTATTGAATGTCCTATTATCTATAAGAACCTGTTGAGGAATAACAGTGGGGCTGATGGAAAGCAAGAGTGTGACTCTGCAAATGCATGGCATCTGCTTTGGATGGAATATTGTGCACAAATATGTACACATATTTGTACACACAGTGGTAGGCAGCGGAACTAGGAAGGTGTGCCGGAGCCAGGTAGGTGGGTAGGAAAGTATCAGAAGTTGGTAGGTGGTTCATGATAGACTGTCGGTTTTAAATTAGGAAGCGTGACGCCATTTATGGACTGCCAAGCGTATGAAAGGCAGCGTGGTATAATAGGAACATTACTGGCCTTGAAGTCAGCCAGACTTCACTAGCTTTTCCCCACTGACAAGCCTGAGAAACCTTGCTAGCAAGAATTTTACTGTATATAAAAAAGTGATGGCAAACTACATAAATACATTTTATTGTAATCAAATTTGCTATGTACTTCATTCAAGTTCTTAGTTAGCTCTTAGCAGGAAGCCAATCTAACAACACATTTTTTTTTATTTTAAAAAGAAAGAATAAAAAAATTTTTCAAAAGAAAATAATAGAGTAACAATAATTAATTCATTGCATATTGTTATCTTCAGAGTACTCAGTGTACAAGATATAGGCATGAGATATTATCCAAACAATATTAGCACAAACTTTTCTTTTCAATGATGTAAGAGAAACTAATGGTATAACTATCTTAACCACTATATATATATATACATACACAATGACTTTTGGAAAGTAGTTTACTCATATATATAGTTACATAGTTATATATGTGTAGCTATATATAACTCTGTATAGTTCTATATAACTATATAGTTATATAGAACTATACAGAGTTATATATAGCTACACATATATAACTATGTAACTATATATATGAGTAAACTACTTTCCAAAAGTCATTGTGTATGTATATATATATATAGTGGTTAAGATAGTTATACCATTAGTTTCTCTTACATCATTGAAAAGAAAAGTTTGTGCTAATATTGTTTGGATAATATCTCATGCCTATATCTTGTACACTGAGTACTCTGAAGATAACAATATGCAATGAATTAATTATTGTTACTCTATTATTTTCTTTTGAAAAATTTTTTTATTCTTTCTTTTTAAAATAAAAAAAAATGTGTTGTTAGATTGGCTTCCTGCTAAGAGCTAACTAAGAACTTGAATGAAGTACATAGCAAATTTGATTACAATAAAATGTATTTATGTAGTTTGCCATCACTTTTTTATATACAGTAAAATTCTTGCTAGCAAGGTTTCTCAGGCTTGTCAGTGGGGAAAAGCTAGTGAAGTCTGGCTGACTTCAAGGCCAGTAATGTTCCTATTATACCACGCTGCCTTTCATACGCTTGGCAGTCCATAAATGGCGTCACGCTTCCTAATTTAAAACCGACAGTCTATCATGAACCACCTACCAACTTCTGATACTTTCCTACCCACCTACCTGGCTCCGGCACACCTTCCTAGTTCCGCTGCCTACCACTGTGTGTACAAATATGTGTACATATTTGTGCACAATATTCCATCCAAAGCAGATGCCATGCATTTGCAGAGTCACACTCTTGCTTTCCATCAGCCCCACTGTTATTCCTCAACAGGTTCTTATAGATAATAGGACATTCAATAAAAATAATTATTAATTGCTGCCTACAAGCCCCTGCCTCATAAAGATTCCACCACAGTGATACTGGCAAGCAAGCTTCTGCACACACTTGGAGGAACCAACTATAACTAAACCACAGCAGTTATTCTGCAGCATCTTCTGACAGGTTTACACATCCTGGGTAACAAAAGCAAGTCAAAAATCCAAGTACCACATGGTGAACCTTATTCTTCCAAAGAGCTGTGTAGTCTCCTGAGTTCAACAACCTCCACACACACTTTGAGATAAACACGGAAGGGGACTGTTTTATGGTATACTAGCCAAGCAAGTGCTGTTTAACAGAAGTTGGGTAGTTTTTACTGTATAACACATCACTAAACATTGTTCAATCTATCATGACTGTCAAAAGCTATGAGATACATGTGTGAGTTCCTGAGAAGCTTTTGTAGGCATCTACAATACAATAAAAAATTATACATTAATAATATTTGGAGAATATTTATCTGTTTAAAGCTCAGAATGACTGTTTATGCATTTTAAGATGTTGGTGGGAGAAAATAAAGATGAAAGGGCCAGATTATCAATAAAATACTGGAAGAATACTTAAGCTCCTTGGTGTAGCATACCAATTCAGGCGGATCAACAAATGATAACAGTCATTCATCAAATAATAAAGACACTTTTTTAAAAACCTTGAAAGAAGGCAAATGACCCATGCTAAACACTTTAAAGGTTATTTGTGAGAACTCTACTGACTGAAGCTACCAGTAAACACATTATCTCTCCTTGCTAGATGCAGAAAACACCCATTTTATTAGACAGAAGGAACCAGAGGAAAACAAACTTCCAATGGCAATGGCACTGAGAATAGCAGCCTTTCAAGTCTTAAGCACTGGGTTTAGAGAACAGAAAAAATTCACTTGAGCTTCACTATAATAACGTGATGGGGCACTGCCTAATACGTCAAAGCTCATTTTAATAGCAACCTTTTCTGTACTTTCATAAGAAAACTATTTGTGATGCTGTTGAGACTAGGCTTGCTTTCCAAGTTTTTCTGCTGTAATGTAGCATTTCTCAACCTTCTCTGTGTACTGCAACCACCTGGCAAGACTAAAGAAATACTGATGCCCGAGTCTCCCTGCTCACAGATTCTGAATTAATCCATCTGTACACAGACACGGCTTCAGCCCCTCAACGTGATTCTCACATGCAACAAACCTTGACAACTACTGTCCTAACGCAGGTTCTCAACTTTGGCATTATTCACACTTTAGGCCAGATAAATTTTCCTGTGGGGGAAAATTACGGAATGTTTAGCAGGACCCTTAGGTTCTACCCACTGATACCGCCAGCTGTTCTTCCCACTCCCCCTTCCCAGCTATGAAACCCACATGTCCCCAGACACTGTCATGGGGGTGCAGGTGCCCAAGGGAGCAGAGCTCCACAGCACTCTCGGTAGAGAGCCACTGCTATAAAGAACAGTGTTACAGTAAAACAATTCTGCTGTTTTCGTGGTTGAAAATAATTCCTTACAAATAAAAACAGCAAAACAGAATCTCCCTTGATGCTCTAATAATTATGATCCAATGGGCACCTATAAACAATGCCTTGATCAAACCATAAAATGTAACCAAGTGCTCCAAACACTTGATTAGAAATATAGGAAAATGCAGAGAATGTCACAAATTCAGTACAGCCTCAAAGTATCTGCATAAAAATTAGCACAACTGTAGCTAGTCAGGGATTTACAGATTAGAGATGGATTTGACCACAGCACTCATATTTGACCTCATTTCATTTTATAAAGCTTTCATATTACCAAAAAAATCGGCTAAAGTCTTGTCAACAGGCAACTATTTTTAGACAAGCTCATTTTCTTTGGTGGCTGTGGAATACTGACTTCCCTTACAGGGGCAGATTTATAAGGAGGTAGTCAACTGAAGAGGCTTGAAGTTACTAATATAATGGTAAAAGGAGAAAATTAGTATGTCTAATTGTACTTTGAGCCCTAGGCCTTCCTGTAGATTCTTTACAAATGCAATTATACCAGACCCACATACTTTTAGGTAAGAGTTCAAAACAAAACTAGACCTGCAAAGATAAATTCGGCTAAGTTTATTTCCACTTATGTGGGCCAGTGCTTTGCACAAGCAGAGTCTGGAATGTAAAATCAAATGCATCTCTAATTCTGTGAGTGTATTTTCATTTTCTCTTGCTCTTAAATGCCTAATCTCAGATTGAATTTTCTATAACCCAGAAAGCAATTAAAATGAGAAGCAGGTTAAAAAGACACGCATTCTCTCAAAATTAACTGGTTTTCAAAACGACATTAAATCTAGCCACAGTGAAATAGGCGCTAGAAAGGGGGGACGCTGACTTGTGAGTTCCAGCCACATTCTTCCGCTGATGCTGGAGACTCAGCTGCTTGTGCTGTTTCTTTTAGGAACAAAGAGTTGGAGACTAAAGTTTGGTAGAAAAGGGAGACAAAAGTACAGTGAAACGTGAGAAGCACAGACAAGATATGCTCTGACTTCCTTATTTTTGCTCCTTACTCTTCTCTGATAGAACAGAAATGGCAGCCAAAAGCAACAGAAAAAATACAGGGAATTTTTCTACTGAGGGCAACTACTGGGTGAAATATTGAAAATCAAATACAAAAACAATTTATCCAGTGGGCATGGTGGTACACGCCTGTAATCCTGGAAATCTGAGAGGCTGAGGCAGTAGGATACCAAGTTCAAGCCCACCCTAAGTAACTTAACAGTTTAGCAGAAACCTTGCGTCAAAATTTAAAAAAAATTAAGTGTTGGGGATGTAGTTCAGAGCAAAGGCCCTGGGTTAAATCCCCAGTGTTGTGAAAAAAAAGCTCATTATACTACTTTTCCATTTTAAAAATTAAAAGCCGAACAAGTCATAAATTATTCAATAAATATAAAAATTAAAAATATGGTGAATTTTAGAACATAGTTAAAGGAAAGAGAAAAAGACACGAAGGGAGTGATGAGAGATGAGGGAGGCAGGGAGGGAGGGAGGGAGAGACAGAGAGAGGGGAAGAGGCAGAGGCAGAGGCGGAGACGGAGACGGAGACTGGCTTTATCTTCCATGAGATAATGCCTTAATCTTGAAGCATTTAGGACACCGCTACAAAAAGCTAATTTGTAATTGTAAAACTGTAGAGATACTTGGGCATTGTGTTCAGAAGCTCTAGAACAAAAAATATCCTCAGAATTTACAAGTGTCAGAAGTGATATTCAGGTTATTAAAAAACTGATACATAGAAGGCACTGGCATAGTACAAATGAATGTAAACTGTAATTACTACGCAAGATGCTGAGTCTTTGGTGACTCAGTCATTGTGACAGTGACAGTCATTGGTGACTGAATGATGGGTTACGTGCTGAGAAACGTGCCACTGGGTGATTCTGTTGTGTGAATATTGTAGAGTTCACTAAAACAAACTGAGATGTCTGTGACGTCACTAGGCCATATAACCCAACGAGACTGTACACAGTGGTGACTGTATATACAGCCCACTGATGACCTGAACATTGTTAGGTGACGTATGATTGCAATCCCAAAGTTATCCTGATACTGGAAGGAGGGTGGATCACTCTACCTTTGGCTTTAAGAAAAGGGGGGCAGGTAGACAGTGATTTTTAAGTGACAGCAAATGGTAATGATAATAAAGAGAGGGAAGGCAACAGAGTCAGAGGTGATATTTTTGCAGTGCAGCCTATGGTAACCAGCCTCCAAGCAACCCTCAAGGATCCCCAACTTCTGGAATTCGTAGCTTTATGTAGTCGCCTTCCCACACCAAATTAGAGTGGGTCTGTGTGACCAACGGCATGAAATTATGTGTCACTTCTGATACTGGCGTTTGAAAGACTGTGGCCTCTGTCTTATCCCTCCCTCCCTGTCTTTCTCCTTCTCTCACTGAGATGATCACTCGCCGAGGACAGTCTTAGAGTAGGCAGCCTTGTGGAAAGTTCATGTAGAAAGGAACTGAAGCTTTCTGCCAAGAGCCTCGGGAGTGAGCTCGGAAACAGAACTTCCAGACTTAATCGAGTTCTCAGAGTCTGCTGCCCCTGGCTGACAGCCTGACTACAACCTCATGGGGGAACCAACCAGGATTCTTCACCTTCAGAAACTGTTTAAACAGCAAAGTTTTAGAGCAATTTGTTATATAGCAATAAACAACTAATAACCAGATTAGAAAGGTAAAAGCAAATAAATAAACATGAGAAATGCACAAATACACTGAACTTAAGAGCAATGTTTCCATCCAGGAAAAGGTAAAGAAGAGGAGGCTGACAGAGCCAGTATTTTGCTGGTTCGGCTGCAATCTGGGCAAGAAGTTAAATTACGTCAAGTACAATACAGGTAAATCTTCTCCACCATACAGTGCTGGAAAAGTACTCCTACGCACTATGCCAGAGGCGTGCTAAGTCATGTAACCGCAAAGACAGTAACAGAAAGATCATCCTTGTTAGGGTGTTCATGATATGTCCCTCCTCTTCTGCACGTTATCTTCAATCCTAATCAAAAGCCCTGTCAGATAACGAATCCTTATGAAGCCAGCTGGACTTCAAAGCTTACATAAGCACTCTTTTGTACACTGCAGCACCTCAGCAGAACAAAAACAGTACATGTTTTGCTATAGATCATGAGAGAGAGGATCTGACTAAAAGACAAACTAAAGCAGCAAGTCAGGTAACATGTTAGACACAAGAAGAACAAGCAGAAATAAGCTACAGGAACTGAGATCAGAAACTGCTAAATCTCCACCATCACACTTACCGTCAGTCATACTCTCTCCTTCAGGTGAACGTTTCTGTTTGCGCTATGTTCAGACCCTGCCCTAAACCCTGGGACGAGCTCTGGCCCAGGGTAGGAGGGTTACCAACCGCGTTAAGGAAGGATCCCTGCCAGACACAGCGGCACAGGCCTGACTCAGTCCTACCACTGACATTCTCTGACTTTGTCTGGTCTTGATGCTGAGTTCCTTTCTTGACTCATTCCAACACTTAGGGATGAAAAGATTTCTTGAAAACAAAGAGAATGGCTTTCTGCTTTATTACATTCCATTTCCAGCAATGGAGTTAAGGGACATGTATTAGGAAGGTACTATTTTTATATTTTTAATTTTGAAAAGTAAAAAATACATGGAGAAAGTTACAATTATAAACAATATAGTAAGAGCAGTCAGGAAAAAAAGTCTCCTTCCTCAGTTTCTCTTTTCTGGAATAACCACTCTTGTGGGTTTCTTATGTGTAGCAGATAAATGTTTTTCACACACATGAAAAAAAAAGAACCCAATTTGTAAGCTATGTCCCACTGTGCCCCCCAGGATGAAGAGTCAGGTACACGAATTCAGACAGCCAGCCACATGAATTCATGTAACAAACTATTTTGGTTTGAGCTGGAAATTTGCTCTGTGGAGCTATTACATTAAACAAAAGCTTTTCCTTTCAACTTCTGTCAAGTGCAAGATTTTCTACAAATTCATGTGAGTACTCTATACTATTGAACATATTCACACACTATGTAGGAGCTTTGAAAAATGTTAATAATGTATCCACAGCTTTTATAGGTGGTCACTAAAGCAAGAAATGACCATGAAATCAACCCACATGCATTTGCTACGACGACGTTTAGAGATGTCCATTGCTGCGCTTGCCTGGGACATCTCCTACACACCGCTGCACACTCTCTTGGTCCCATCCCTCACTTTAGTCACTGATGCAAGAACCAGATGAGTCTAGATGTAGGCTCAGCCTGGAGCATTCATCATGTGCTTCCCTCCCTGATGCTAAGGCATGGGCTGCCCACAGAATCCACTCGGCATTCAAGCATACCCAGATTGGTAGTGCAGAGAAGTTAACGTTAGCTGCCACTGACCAGCATGGGCATGGAACTTGTAGCTAAGTGGTTCAAGGTGCTATTCATAAGCTTCTTTAGAAGCCTGAGCACAGCTGTGTTAGGAGGCCAGGCTGTCAGCTCCATAAGTAACTTTGCATGAGCTTTCCCTTGTTTCCTATTTCATTCCCAACGTCCCTCACTCCCGCTCCCCTGTGATCACATCCTCAATCAGTGATGGTGAACCTCCCAGAGCTTTCAATGATACACATGGCCTGCTGTGGCATGCACGCCACAGGTTCACCACCACTGTCCCAAATCAGTCACCTGTACTCAACCCCTGCGTTTGAGGCTGTTCTTTTGGGGAATGCAGGCTAAGACATGCTCAGTGTGTTAGATACGAAGTACCCTAGTTCATAAACTTTAATACAAGAAGAAAAATTGTCTCTATTGAAAAACTGTTTTGTCTATTAAAATAGTGAGAACGTTTTACTTGCTAGGTTTCTCTTTTGCTCTGGGTGAAAGAAAGCTTAGGAGAAAATCAGATGCTTACTTAAAGTATACCGTTAAGTTAGCACACTTACCTCCTTCTCTTTTTATGGCTCTGTACTGTTATTATTGTAAGTATGGCAAGTCTAACTTTTAGGAAACAAGTAGGTTATAAGTAGTAAAATGTAATTTGTTACTTCCTTCTTTGAATAAAATAAACAGATGAGAGAATGGAAAGTCCTGACTCAGATAAGGAAGAAGCAGATCTTATGAGATGAATTCAAAGAGACAGTAGTCAAAGATTACCAATAAATTCACAAGTAGCACACTTCTAATTTACCTGTCCTTCCTCATTTCTTAGATTCTCAGCACCTAGCTAGAATCCAGTACATAGTAATGTCTGTGTTGAATGAGCTGGGATTTCTCCACAGTTGATTCATTGTTTCCTCGGATGGGTCATAAAACTACAAGAGCACTTTCAGGAGTGTCTGGGGAAAGGTACGACAGAAACTTCACCAAATCATCATCAGCAATGGCTTAAACCACACAGCTTTGAGACAAAGACATTAACTAAAGAAAAAAACACAAGGATAATTCCTCTGTGCAACAGAAGGTGACTTGAAAACACTAGCTTTCACAAGGCAATCTACCAAATGAAATTTCAAGGGTTACACACACACACACACACACACACACACACACACACAGGATAGCTAAGATTATTGTGCGACTAATTTATATTGGTTTATTGAAAGGAACAGCTACTGTTTGTTTGATCAATCTTGCATACCTACATCTGGTAATCTGAGCAACTACTTTGAAGATAACAAAAGTAATACAACAACCATTGTTGAGTTCCTATTATCTTGTTTTTATAGTTTGTGTGTTATTTTGTTTGTCTTTGTTTTTGCTATTTTGTTTTTGTTCTCTTCTCTTTAAAATAAAATTTTAAAAAACAAAAACAAAGATACCTTTTAAAAACTAAAAAGAAATTTCAAGGTCTAGTAAACCCCAAAGACTAATCGTCATACTTTGCAAAATGATATCAAACAGCAATCCAGTTGCCCATGGTTACAGATCTTCAGAGGCTAAAACTCAACCAGAGGGTACATTTTACCTATGTCTCACTACTAAAAGTAGACAGTAAATACATTCAAAATTTTAGTATGTTATGATCCCGCTTTTCTCTGCAAACCAAAGGTTTTACCATTAACTTGGATCTCAAAAAAGTATTATAACAAATTCTATAGAATTTTGTAATTTATTACATTGCAACAAATTCTATAGAACTTTGGCTGCAAAATCCCAATAGTACAGAAACAGAGCGAGAAAAGGATCAATATGGATAGCACCGGCACCCTGTCTCCAGGGAGAGAACACACCCTAAACCGTGACCACTTGGTACAATCACTTCTCTGAGCTGTACACATTTTCTTCAGTCCTTGTAATCAAATACTACTTCAGAGAAAGGCAGTAACATTACTCCCCTTGTAGCAAACAATTACAACTTGATTAGACAGATAAATATAGCTCTTGTTGAAGTGTTTGAATCACAGGAAGTGGTGCTTCCTGATTCTAAATCTCAGCTTTGGCCGTGGCTTCCAGGATTCTCTACAAAGTTCTCTAAAATTTTAAATTTTGTTTTGCTCACCACAAAACTTGGATCAATGGATTTTCAGAGTGGATACAGAGTCCTCCATTATGATGAAGTTGCGGAGTGTGAATTTTTGGTTTTCATTTTTATTAACTCCCCATCAGACCACTTTTCCAAGATTCAGTCTGAAGTACCACTTTTTCTATGTTGGCCTCATAAGCAAACAGGCATTGCTGAGAACATATTAATGTAAGATAATTCAAATAAACTAATTAACATTAGTAGAGAAACAACACTTGGGATGTGGTAGATGATGTTATGGCAGAGGGCAGAAACAGATCGGTGTAAGTCACTAGAACATAGCCACAGATGCAAAGACGGGGGGAAAACCATTATTAAAAGCCTGCCTTTAAAACTGCAAATGACATTCGAGATCAAGACAGACAGTTCAAGACTTCTGGGTTCTTTCACGATTTCTGATTTAAGAGCTCCTTCTCAGTCTGCTGTGGTTTGTGTCTAGATGCCCCCCGCCTCACGTGCTCATGCGCGGGGCTCCTGGAGGTGACTGGGCTGTGGGTGTGCAATGCTCATCACCAGATTAGTCTGCTGATGGGTTTATAGCTGGGAATGATGTTGGGAGGCGCGGCTTGGTCGGCAGAGGCGGGTGGCTCGGGGGGCACAGCTCCTTTCCTCCTCCTTCAGCCCTCTCTCTCCTTCCGGCTGTCTCGCTCGCTAGGGGCTGTTTCTCCTCCACCCTGCCACTCTGCCTTGGAGCCAGCAGGCTATGGGCTGAAATCTCTACAGACTGAGCCAAAACAAACTTTCCACCTTTAATTTGTGGGTGTCAGGTACTGTATCTCAGTGACGAGAAAATAATTAAGACACAATCCCAAATCTAATTTCTTCCTCCTCTGCATATGCACTGTCCCCTCCAGCACCAATTCCACTGACCTGCAGATACCTGTTCTGTAAGCTGTCTCCTCTCCCCAACACAGTATACACAAGGAACACACAGAGCACACAGAACACACACACGCACATGCATACGTACAGCACACACACAACACACAGACATTATGTGTACACACGGTACCTGAAATGAAGCATCACGTGGTCGTTTGGACATTTCCAGTGGCAGGTACCATGTCTGGCTCATGGGTTCTCACACAGTATTTACAGAATAAATAAATGAATATGTCAACGAACGTAAAATGAACTGAATGGAATCACACATTGTTAAAACTAGAAAAAGACCTATGAAAATACCCAATCCAATGCTGTTGTTTTAGAATTGAAAAACCAGGCACAAGAGTGCAGTGTTCCACCCAACACACAGAAGCCTACCTAGGACTTGTGAATCTCATGTGCCGGTGCTCCTGAATGGCCATGTGGGTAGTTTTCTATTTTGCAGACAGCAAAGTCACTGCTTAATTATTGCTCCTCACCACTAAAAGATAATTTGACCTTTAAAATTTATAAAATAGAAGTGAAAGAATGATAACTAAAATTCAGATCATCTTGGTTAAAAAGATTGGTGTTATTGTCCAGAAAGACATTCTTAAGTTTACATGTGAATTTTGACAACCTATTTTTCTTCTCCCTTCACATTGTTACATTGCTAATAATTGGTTGCATTAAAAAAGTCTGAAAATATCTTTGCTAATCATACTACCATGATACCACTACACCAGCAGCACTCTTATTCTTTTTTGTGTGTGGATAAAAATTAGACCTCCCATTTCAGGGATGCTCCACCGTAAACAGAGCTAAAACAGGAACAAAACAAAGAGACTGTGCTAGGAATGCTTAAAGCTCACGGGAATGGTAACTATGACATATGCATTCGATAGGAGATTACAGCCATGAAAACTTGCATTTATAAGCAGTTTATAAGTACATGAAGAAGTATTTCAGTGTTCACTTCTTCAAAATGATACAAAAACCGGGCATAAGTATTAAAATCCAGGAGAGAAAAGTGAGCCGAAGCAAATATTCTAAAGATGGCAGATATGTTTAGGCGGTAGGAGTAGAGATTATTCGCTACTCTCCGTTTTCCCCCCATATTTAAAAAAAATGCCCTAATATACATTTATATTACTCTTGCAAGAGAAAAACAGAATTTAATTTTTTAATTGAAAGCTAGCCACAGGTCGCACAGACCATACTGGACTTTGTGAGTTCTTGAGGCGCTCCTGTTTTGCCTGTCCACCCAGCTCCTCTGGTTCCTGTGAGCAAGTCCCGGGGGACGCCTTTGGAACTCAGAGGTGGGATCCTGCTGGAAGACATGAAGTACGGGAACCTCAGTGTCTCCCCTCTCCCTCTAGGTCCTGTCTGAGAAACAGAGTGAGAAATTCACTATTTGTTGGAGTGAAGAACTCCTTGCAAATGCCTTTTGCTGAATTTTTTGTGTGCTTCAGGAAACCTGGAAGGATCCTAAATAATTCACATCTTCTTTCCTGGCTTTGGTTTCTGGATGTATGCTCAAATGTGTTCCGAAGACAATAAATGGCTTCCTTTGAGATCACTGATTACTATGACACTTCATTGCTCAATTAAAATACAAATATAGGGGCTGGGGATTTAGCTCAGCGGCACAGTGCCTGCCTGGCAAGCATGAGGTTGTGAGTTCAATTCCCAGTACTGGAAACCCCCCCCCCCGCCCCCAAAAAACCCACAAATATAACTTTCAGGTATCAACTATTTACGAATAAAATAAGTTCAACAGGAGGTAACCCTCTAACTATGTCTTTAACTGCCAACAGCACATTTGCTCAGCCTTTTACAAAGCTATTTTTTCAGAAACTACATTACAGTGCCGGGTGTGTCTTCACAGCACAGAGCTTTGCCTAGGCTCAGTTCTCAGAATTCTGCACTGAGCTACATCAGGGAATCACAAAGCACAGGCTGAAAAATTAATGCTGCTCTTTTTTCTCACCTTGTCTGGGGCGGTGTACGTGATCGTCTGACACTTGTAAATGGTTCTGTTGGTCCCCATCTTTAACTGAAGCTCAAATGCACACAATAAACAGCAGCTGAATTCTCTCCTTTCCTCATCTGCACTATCTGGCTCATGTCCTACCTGTAAGTGCTTTTTCTACATGGCTAAATCACGCGCTCACTGGAAAGCAATAGAGGTTTCTAGTGAACTGTAAGAATGGAAGAAAGGCCCTTCTGGTTTGAGATGAGCTCTGAGAAGCGGGAGA
Source organism: Chinchilla lanigera (assembly GCF_000276665.1). Classification (NCBI taxonomy): domain Eukaryota; kingdom Metazoa; phylum Chordata; class Mammalia; order Rodentia; family Chinchillidae; genus Chinchilla; species Chinchilla lanigera. The sequence goes on along the minus strand of NW_004955448.1, from coordinate 11,460,204 downwards.
TCTAAGTAGCAACTCGGGCAACTTTCTCAAGGTGTGCAGCATGACCGCTGAGCACTCCACACACTGCAGGTACACACAGCTTTCTCAAGGGCAAAGTACACAGCCCTTCTCCTACTTCCAGGCTCCTCTTGCTCCCAGGGCTGATGGCTCCGGCGTCTGCCACACAGAATACCACTCTCGAGTAAAAGGGCCTACTCTCCTCACAATCCCCTCCAACACAAAGTATTCCAAACCATGCTACTTGATCGTGTGTATGTGCGTGTGTGTGTGTGTGTGTGGTGTGTTTGTTTTTTCAGTACTGGGAAAGGAATCCAGGGCCTCTGCATTGAGACAGCCCCAGTCCCTAACCGTACCTTCTTTTTAACTTTTAATTTTAAGACAGTAGCATCTCACTAAACAACTAAATTGCCCAGGCTGGGTTTGAATTTGTGCTCCTCCTGCTGCAGCTTCCCAGAGTTCTGGATTATAGGTATGTAGCACCACACCCAGCACTTTATTCCTAACAAGAGAATATTACTTATTTATGCCTAAACACAGAAAACAATTAAAAGCAGAATTTGGGATGAAAGAAACATAATAATACACTAGCATAAAAATAAAAAACATGCAGAAAATTTCCCTCTTGGCATTTAAATCTTTCAACTTTCATCCAGTATACCTATAATGAGTATTTAGAATATTGTTACTCTCTTGAAATAGGGGAAACGCTGCTTTAATTTTTTCTTAAATCATGTCATTACTTTCCTTGGACAGTTCTCTATGCTAAGTCCAATCTACTACAATGTATATTCATTAATACTTCAACCCAAATAAAAACACTAATGGATCAAATACAAACCACAACTTATTTCTTATTCTAGATTCTGCTGACCATTAATAAACAGTAACAGAAGAATCTAGGGCTAGGAGTGTAGCCCAGTGGTAGAACCCTTGCCTCAGTGGTAGGGCATGAGGCCGGGGGTTCAACCCCAGCACAGAAAAACAATCTTAACTATTTTAATGAGGATTCACGAAGGATAACTCAGAACCTCGCCCTCTAAAACCTAGTTTTGCCTGACTCATACTGTCAGTCCTCATCCTACCAAGGTATGTATGACCAGGCCTCCTCATATGCGAATTCTGAAAAAAGCTCAGTGATGGTCCTTTTTTACCCAGTTTTAGGTACAAGTTACATGGACTGTGTGAGGAGAGCAGAGAAGAGCAATGGAGCCAACAGAAAATCAACAGCAGAAATAACAGCTACCTGAATGTTCAGTTACCATGAGACCAGAAACATAGTTTCAGCCCTGGAAGACATCTGTGAGTGTCTGAGGAGAATGGAGCTTTTGCAAGGCTTGGAGACTGATTCAAAGTTACACATCTGGTTGGCAGCAGAGCTAGGAATATAATCTGGATCTTCTGTTTGTGAATCCTCTTCCAATTATACCACAAAACGTCTTTCTTCCTATAATCATCAAATCAAACCATTTTGATAAAAACTTTTCTAAATTGTCACTATGGTCTAAAAGTTTGTACCAAATTCATATGGTGAACCTTAACCCAGTGATGACACCGGCTGTGGGTCTCAGAAAGGTGCTTAGGTCAGGAGAGCTCCATGGAGCCCTCACAAAAGGCCCCAGAAACCCCTCATCCCTCTGCCAAACTTAGAGGGAAAAGACAGCTATCTACAAAGAAGTAGGCCCGTGCAGGCGCTGAAACTGCTCACCTCTCGTCTTGGACGTCTCGGCCTCCCGTACCGTCTGCAGTAAATCTCTGCATGTATGAGCCACCCAGTCTGCAGTGCTTTGTCACAACAGCCGGAACGAACTAAGACCCTGGTTTCTGCAACTCCTGTCTTCTACCCAGGGTATAATACACAGTACTGAACTTTTTCTTGTGACACAAGGTCGCCATGATAAACATCTATGCATGCTGCTAAGACTGTGCGTGTGCCACAGGGCTGAGGACCGGAGAGCATCTCTTTATGGATTCACTGGAGGCTCCCACTCTCTGCTGTTCTCAGCGTCCCTGCTCCAAGTGTCACTCCCCTCCCCCCATTCTAATTCTAAACCCTTCATTTCCTGCCATCGGTTCTCTGGAGTAATATAAAATGTACACAAATACATACCATATTTCTTACAATATTAGGCACAGTAGCAAAACTAAAATAAAAAAATCAGTGTCCCACATAGGAGAATTAGTGAATGATTACTTCAAATAAAATATTATGTAGCCATTGAATTATTTTTATACAAAGAAATTTTAATGAAATGGGGAAGTACTTATGTAATAACATTAAGAGAAAACAGCAAAATATAAAACTACAAGATTCAATCACATTTTTAAATGCATAGAGCAAGAAAAATATACCAAAATATTTATAATAGTAAGATCACTAACAATTATTATTCTCTATATTATTCTGTATCTTTTATTTATTTCTGCAATGGAAGTACAATATTTTGCTCAGTATGCATGAAGTCCTGGGTTCAATCCCCAGCATCCCACCTCCCCAACAGTGTAACACTTAGCATAAGAAAAAAAATTAACACTGGAAAATATAACTCAACTAGTCAGAACTATGTAAAATAAAAATACGTGGAGAGTGGATAATAACCTAGAGTCTCTGGTGTACAGACTTGTCCACTAATTCTGTGATGTGGACTGCACATTTCTTTGCTGAATTTGCTCGACAGTCGACTTGTGGATGGTTCACATTATTTAAAGCAAAGAGAGTACACAGAAAGAAAACAGAAAGAAGGGGGAGGGCGGAGAAGAGTTCTAAGTCAATGCTTTTAGACAGTGTTTAAGGATTTCTTTTTTATTAATTAGGCCTCTGAAGTTTAGAAGCCACAGATGGTGATAACTGTCATTAAATCACTCAGGCTGATTTATCAGTGGATGAGCATTAAAGACAAATTAACCTCTCTGGAGACCAGAATATTTTTTAACTAACAAATCTTTCCTAGACCTGGGAGAGCTCAACTAAGAAGTGAAAACAGCCGGGTTAGCATGCAAGGAATCAAAGCAGTGGAAGCAAATAAGTGTCCTAGGATAGAAAGGTTGTATCTCCTGGGATTAGATGCTATTACCAAGTTTCTATCCGAATTCCTTTGTATTATGATGAAAGGTTTTCCTCTTAAATAGTATATTTTTTCTTATTTTCTCCTCTTACTTTGACTGAAATCATTAATATGTAAGTTATGGAGGAGGAGGCAGTGACTTTTTGATTTTACAACATACAGTGAGCCCACGTGTGCTTGCTACGTGACTTGTTTCCCAATTTAATCAGTATTACCCTAGCAACTATACTTGTAAACTTACTGGTTGACCATAATTTTGTCCTCCTCACACCCATCCTATGATTTGCCATTGGATCAGTATTACCTAAGCAACTATACTTGCAATCGTATCAATTGATAATAATTCTGTTCCACCTTAAACTCACCTCAATAAACACCCTTGAGAAGCAGGGTTGGTAGGCAACCTACTTTATGGGCCCCTTTCTGTCCCTCCTAGACAGAAGCTTTCTTTCTCTCAATAAACTCTTCCTACTCTTAAAAAAAGGGAAAAAAACCAACATATAATGAGAACCATTTGCCCATACATACAGAGGCCCCACCAAATCTGCAGCTCAGATGCTGCTTCACTTCTCAAAGCTTCCGAAGATCATTTTTTAATAATTCCCTCCACTTCTGCAAATACTGCATGCTAAGAAAAGATGAAAGGGGCTGGGGATTTAGCTCAGCGGCAAAAGCGCCTGCCTGGCAAGCGCAAGGTCATGAGTTCGGTTCCCGGTACCGGAGAAAAACCAAAAAAAAAAAAAAAAAAAAAAGATGAAAAATATTTTACAGTGGTTTGAGGAAAAGACAAGACCCAAATCTGCTCTCATGCAGCATTAGTGGCACAATTTAGCATTTGCGATCTGATTTCTAGCATAATCCCAACGTGACACATTTTGTTATAATAATACTCTCATGAAATACTATTGGCTCAGTTTTATAGATGAAGAAACAGATTCTAAGAAATTAATTTGCTAATGATAACATCAGTTAAGCTAGAGCAAAATCTTGGGATTTAGAGTCTAACTCTCAATCCTCTGTTTATTTCCAGTTGCAGAGTTTAGGGATAGGCTAATTCTGCACCCAGGTTGTTGCTCTTGCAGGCTATGCAAAGCACATGCGTACCTCTGAGGATCATAGCTGCTCAATAACAACGCAGGAAATTGGAAAATTATTCCTGAAGAGGGAAAAATTGGTGGTGGAGGGTTATGACTGACATTTACTTGTAGCCCTTCATGCCTTAAAATGCCTTCCTCTTTTCTTTACAAAAGCACTTTCAGCGTTTCTGTTTCATGGTTTATACTAATGCCCTCCCTAAAGAAGTGCATGTAAAACCTGAGCCACTTTCACTATCCCTTGACCCCCACCTGCCAGTTTAACTTTAATAGTGAATGAATATTACAGGCTATCTTTAGTCTCAGGTTCCGAGGGAACTTTTCCCTGCAGGTCACACAAGTATGTTTTAGCTTCCTCACTAGACATTAAAGAAGATCTGTTTTCTACATCTCAGGTTCCAGCCCATCTCTTCAGTGCTCTCCCTTCTTTCTTCTAATTACCTAGCACAGTGCATTGCTAAGTATTTAACAAATACTATGCAAATGAGAACTTGCATTATTGTGCTTGTAGGGTCAGAAGAGACCCCTGGGGAAAGTTAAAAGACCCGAGCCCTTTTTAGGGGGTAGAAAAAGCAAGCCCTGTGTGACTATGAACAACAAGCAGTTTTCAAGCAGCTTTGTGGTTCAGAGCTGACGGTCTGTGGTTTTAACACCTGCTTCTGTGTAGGTAACACTGCCCCACCAAGTGCAGGGCGCCATCCTTACCTGTTACAGCTTACGTTGAGATGCCCTCCCAAAGACTCATGCAGTCATGGGGGCGCTTTTTCAGAGGTGGCTGGATCTAGAGTGTGTGACTGATTCATGGTGCAATGCTCGGATTAAGGGTGGGTGATTGCTAAATCACTCCACTGATTGGTTTGGTACCACCCTAATCCTAATAGCCTAAATCTAGTATAAAAAAGGCAGAGAGATGCTGCTAAGGTCTCTTGCTTGCTTTGCTGCCTTCTGCCTGCCATGAACTGTTTATCCTCTCCAATGTCTATCTGTCATACCACCCTGCCTTGGAGCCAAGCTGACTATGGACTGTAATTTCTACAAACTGTGAGTCAAGTAAACCTTTCCTCCCTTAACTCTGGGCATCAAGTATTTTATCTCAGCAATAAGAGAAAAAGTAACTAAGACCCTACCCAAATTCCCCTATTAGTCCACCAGGCCAAACAGCCAGCAACAAGCCCAATAGCCAGTCAACCCAGTGTCCACCCTGCAGGGGATAAAGACAAGACCTCTACACACTCCCCATCCCTACGGCAGTAAGATGATCGAGTCACAGGAGGGAGCATCGGGACAGTGAGAAGGGGAGACAGGCAGAAAAAGCAGGTTATGGAAATAACAGCAGAAGTTCCTCATATTAAAATAGAGAAAAATACTATGAACATGAGAAATCCATTCTTCTGTACTTTTCCCCCCTTTTTTCGTGGGAGAGATACAATAAATTTAACCAGGATATTTCTGCTGCACAAATTTACTTCTATTAAAGAAGTAAATAATTTAACAATTGTAAGTAATACTGTACAAGTTTCACTGAAACTGGGCTTTAGCTAACAGATCATGTAAAGATAAAAATAGTGTTAAAAGGAGGTATGTCCACAACTTCATTAATAAGTTCCCTTATTAATTTAAGGATGCAGGAAATCAAAATTTCTGCTATGGTATTAGGGGATCAGTTTCATCTGAGTTGCTATGAAGAAGAAAGCTAAGTTCAGCTTAAAATTTAAAAAAAATTTTTTGAGACAGAGTCTCACTATGTAGCTCAGATTGGCCTTGAACTTACTATGTAGCATAGGCTGACCTCAAACTCATGGTGATCCTTTTGCCTCAGTCTCCCGAGAGCTGAGATTGCAGGTGTGTATCATCACACCTGGTTCAAGTTTTTCTTTTAAATCCTTCTTTAGAAAAGAAAATATCTAGCTGAAAAAGAAAATACCTGAATCAAGTAACAGCTCTTGGATTATCAGATGCAAAAGTTTTCAGCTGGTATCCAAAACTGAAGTAACACTTTAGAAGGTTAGAACAATAGTTATACATGCTTGATAAAAGGTGAGGAAACTTCCACTTTTCAAAAGAAGGGCAAACATATAAAAGTATTTGATATTTAAGAGCCATTTTTAGCAATCTCCTGAAAAGGTTTTGACATTAAAACTGTACAGATACTATTAACCTGATTATATAACTTTGAATCTCGCTTGCCCTTAATCTTCTACCTCAGAAAAAGGTATATATGTATGTATGTAAATATATATATATATTTGGTTTTTTGAGACAGGGTTTTACTATGCAGCTCATGCCAGCCTCTAACTCTCAGCAATCCTCCTGCCTCAGCCTCCCAAGTGCTGTGATTACAGGCTTGTGCCACCATACCTGGCAAACATCTAAATTTAAACAAGATCTATAAAAAAATTTTGCATGTGAATGTCAAAACAAACATACCTGCTTCATCATAGGAGACAGTCAATTTTTCTAGCATTTCTCGGTCAATTGACAGAATCTGCTGTTCCAGGATGGTCTGGTAAGACAGTACACTATTTTCTTTGTCTTTTTCATAGTCCTGAAGATGCTGTTTAAGGGCCTCTGGGAGTCGAGATTTTACATATTCAGCTGCAGTCTGCAAAAGAACAGAGAACTCCATTAGTATCTCCCATCTCAGGCTTTTCACTTACCCTCAGGTGCTGCAGAGAGAACTCGAAGCACTGTGTAACCAACCCTCCAGACAAGTGATCCTTGTCATTGTGCACCCAGCAGGATGGATCTTCAAATAGAATCACAGACCTCTAAGTCTTTCCACCAAGTTTAAAGGTATAAAATATGGCTTTGGTTTGTTTTTCAGAATTAGTAATACTCAGACTTTCAACTATTACAAAGAACTCTGAACGCCCCTGATAAAATTTTGCAGGATGCAAACATGACCGCACAAAACTGACACTTGAGCGATGAGCTCACCTGTGCTGTACACATCCCTACTTTGCTTTGCTGTTCTCCGTCCACTAATACTCACACCAGAACTCTTGTGAACTGAAGAGGAAGGAGAGCTTTTTGCGAAGGCTAACAATGAATAATGAGATAAATAAAAAATTAGATCTAAGACAATACCTGTTAATTTGAAAATAAATCTTACACATTATAAATATATAATTATACATATATAACATATACATATATTATTCTCTTTTTGTTCATTTGTTCATTTACTTCTGGACTAGTTGCATAACACACATTCAGGCACATCAGAAATCTCTGCAATGATCTGTCAATCAGGTAAGCACACTGTCCTTGAGGGTTGGAAGGAAGTCACGTGCATTGTGAATAAGGCCTTACAAACGGCTCCCACATTCTGCTGTGGGCTGGAGTAGCAGCATATGCTTCTCTCTCCTCGTTCAGAATCAGTCTGATAGTTAAATCACACTTTATAGGAAACATTAAATGATAGTTTACATCAGGTGAGTTCTGAAATTCTTAAACCGTATCTCTTGAGACTGTCAAGGGTTTGGCATGTCCTTATAGTACAGTCCTGCTCCACTTGCATAGTACTTAAAGCTGATAAACCAACAAATTAGGTGTATAGCCTAAGCTTATATTCATAAGCACTGAGACAGTTTTCAAATCAACTGCTAAAGAAACTGCCTAGGGGGTATGGATCTAGAATAAGAAAAAGAACTATCTACATAGTTTAATTTTTAAAAATACTTATAGGGCTATGAACTGTATAAATTAAAATACTGTTTGTTACAAATAAATGAAAAGATAGCTCATGTTCACGGATTGGAAGAATTAATATTATTAAAATATCCATACTCTCCAAATTGACTGATACATTCAATACATCTCTACCAAAGTACAAATAACATTTTTCACAGAAATAGAAAAAAATTCCTAAAACTCATAAGGAACCACTAAAGACCCCAAATAACCAAAATAATCTTGGCAGGGGGAGCTGAGGCAGTACAATGCACCTGAAATTAAAATATAATGCAAAGCTACAGTAACCAAAACAACATGGTGGTGGAATAAAAACAGACATAAACCAATGCAAAAAATATATATAACCCAAAAATAAATAAATGTGTCTACACTTAACGGATTTTCAATGAAGCTACCAAGAACATACATTAGGAAAAGAACAGTCTCTTCAATAGAGTGTTGGGAAAACTTAATAGCAACACATAAAAGAATGAAATTAGTTTGTCTCTCAGTAGACATCAAAACTGTAAGACTTGGAACTAGGAAACTGCTAAAAGAAAAATAGGAAAAATACTGCTAACATAGGCCTGGGCAAGGACATTTTAGATAAAATCTCAAAAAGCAGAGATAATACGAGCAAAAACAGACAAACCATAGTACAGCAAACTAAAAAGTTTCTGCACAGTAAAGGAAACAGTGAAGAGACAATTTACAGGATAGGAAAATATTTGCAAACTACACATCTGACAAGGGATTAATATCCAAAATATGTCAGGAATTCAAAACAACTCAGTAGCAAAACAAAAACAAATACAACAACAAACCAAACTCTATATAAATAATCTCGTTTTAAAATGGTCAGAAGACCTGAATAGACGCTTCTCAAAATACAAAGAAATGGGCAGTAGGCATATGAAAAAATGCTCAACATCACTAATCTTTAATGAAATGTAAATCAAAACCACCGTATCACCGCACTCCAGTGAGAAGAGCATTATAAAAAAGACAAAAGATAACAAATGTTGGTGAGGATGTACAGAAAAGAGCAGTCTTTTACAACATTTGTGGGAAAGTAAATTAGTATAGCCATTATGGAAAATAATACTGAGGTTCCTCAAAAAGTTAAAAATCGAACTACCATATGTTCCAGCAATCCCACTACCAAGTGTATAACCCAAATGAAATCAGTGTGTTGAGATACTGTACTCCTGTGTACTGTAGCAGTATTCAAAACAGCCAAGATTTGTAATCAAACTGCCAATCAGTGGATGAGCGAGTAAAGAAAATGTGGCACATGTAACCCACGTAATACTATTTAACCATAAAATGACTAGAATCCTGCCATTTGAACAACACAGATGGACCTAGAGGGTATTACATTAAAGGAAATATGCCAGGCACAAAAAGACATACATTGCATGATCTAAATTTCAAGAGAGCTATTCTACAGCCAGGGGACTACAGTTAATGCTGATACATTGTATTCTTGAAAAATGTAAAGATGGTGGCTGTTATGGGCTATCACCACAAATGTGAGGTAATATATTTCAGTAATTAGTCAAATTTAATGATTTTACAATGTATATGCTTCAAAATCTGTTGTGTAAGATGAAAATATACAATGTTATATCAATTTTAAAATAAAAATAATATAAAATTCATGTGAATTAAATATGCAAAGATATTTGTAAATACACACATAAAATCTGATACATGCTGATCAACAAAGGTTCAGAGTTTTTTCATTTGTAAACCAGTATAGTCTATGTTCTTTGGAAAATATGAGATATGATCACATATACTGACAGGAAGAACGAACACCATGATGTATTACTGTTGAGGTTAAAGAATAAAGCTTCAGAGTACCAGTGACAGCGTATCCTTTTTATGTAAAGCATACATTTCATGTATTATACTTAGTATTATACTACGCGCAGGAGCAAATGTGGAAGACACGCTTTACTTTCCATAGTTCAGTATCATTTACATGTTCTTAATTACTGTGATTTTAAAAAATTATCTTTAAAATATATTTGTACCCGTCATAGTTTTCTTTTAAATGTTAGCACAATTTAGGTTGAAAGAAACTTGCCAGAGCAATGACAACTGACTTCTCAGGAACAGTTATGTGGAGAAGTGGCAGGGAAAAGTTGTGTTTCAGTCCTCAGAGTAGCTGAAGATAGTGTGCACTATTTATTTCCAGATTTATATTTGGACTCTCTAAGCCAGATGCTTATGAAATTACAACTTTAAAATATCACCAAATATTGTCTGATTTCTCTGCCAGCCAGTTAGTGCAGAACAAATAAAGTTAGTCCACAAAATGTAAATGACCTCATCACATTAGCATAACATATTTAATTCTACAGTTTAATAACAATTTTCTACTGGCACTGGAAAATAATATTCTGACACTGGTGAATAATTATTTTTAAACTCACACTATCTAGCTATTCAGTGTGACATCCGTCTTTCATGAGAAATCTATGAGTTAGAGAAAATGGTTCTCCAACTCATTACACTTTATAAATATTGATATATGCTTCATTATTAAAAGCACACGACATATTTCCTCCCAATTGTGTCCACTGACTGTGTCTGAAATAAAATTTACTTTCATAACTACAAACATGATGGAATGGTTCCTGTATCTTTGACTATACTGGGGCTGTATTTTGGCATTTCATTTCTAAAACAGTATAACTCCATATGTAGAGTTCTTTCTATTGGAAATGATTCTTGGGAGGAACAGAAGGAAAGAACTCTAGGTAAAATATTAGATTCTGTCAAGATATTTCAAGACATCTCTTTGATACTGGGGTGACATTCTAAATGTATTCAAATGGCAGTTTTACCTTATGTTCAAGCATGAGCTTATGTTCAAAAATATATTTTTAGCTGAGACTGGAATTATTCCATAAGTAAAAGATAATACAAAGAACAATTTAAGTTTAAAATTTTTACTGAGATTGTAAAAATGAAGTGAAAAACAAAATTAAAATATGAGGTTACTTACCTATTCCTTAATCAATGGTAAATGCTACTGGGAGTTTAAATCCTAATTTTTATATTTTTATGAATTAACCATTCAGAAAACAACATTATTGCTAACATGATCAGTACCCTGCCTGTATCCAGTACTTTATATTTTTGTAAGCAATTTATGTCATCATCATTCTGTCTTTTCACAGTAATTTCGAGTTAAAGTATTCGGTTTTGTCCAACTTCTTCATATCCTTCAATGTTTGGCTCAAGTGCTATATACTCTGTGAATGCTGCCTAATCTAATGTCTATAAACATTAAGAGCATGCCACAGACTTCCAATACTTTGTGTAAGTATAGGTATTTTAGCTCCTCAGTTTGGTGGAATAAGGACTGTATTTTACATATCATTGTGTTCTGCCAGCATCTGCTTCAGTAATTGTGCCATAGGAGTGTAAGGCCGCGACAGTAAGCAAGAACCAGGTACTTTTAAACAGCCTTTGGAGAAAATGTTTTGATGGTTTTTAATTCTTTACCTCCAAACAAAACTTCCTTCCATAATTCCAAACAGGGAATAAGAGCATGGTTTTCTACTAGCAACTGGAACCACACCTGGTCTTTAATTATCATTCATGCCATGATTTTAGAAAGTAATCAGCTCAAACTTAAGTCATCACTTGCCTGCCCAAATGGCAAATCATACACTTCACACATAAAGCTGGATATGAAGCTTTGTTTAATGCCCCATCCGTGACCTGCTCCGTTCTTCCCTTTACTTGTTCATTTGGCAAAGGGCTCGATTCTGCCAGGGACTCTTGGAGGAGTCTTATAGAATGTACCTCAGAACTGTACACCTCAGGTGAAGACTGTGAATTTCCCTGGACATGCAGGGAATCTGTACTTACAGAAATGCTGAGGAGCCTCAGGGCAGAAAGCAAAAGAAAGGTCACAGTTTCCCTCCCCACAGAACTGAAAAGGAGTTGCCTCCCCAGCTCCGTAGTAAACTGACTACTATAAGGCAGGGCACAAAAGGTGTCCACTGGCACTTACAAAATTTCCATAATTTACATTATGCACGCCACCTTCACTCTAGAAAACGGCAAATGGCCTGCTAGAACAGACCCTATAAAAAGAACTCCATAGGAGAAAAAAATTTTAAAAAGTAGAATTATATCTCAGTAAGTAGTATGCTGATACTGGTCATTATGCTAAAAAACTTATTTATTATTATAGTGACATGTTGTTTAAGAAATAACTGACATATTAAAAATCTTGGAGGGATACAAAAGTGTATTCTGAGAGCTACTAAATGTTTCACAATTCATCTGAGTAAAGCACATTAAATTTCACACTACTAGGAGGACAAACCTCTACCATAAAGGAACACGAAATTTTGATGCGCAAACAGAACTCACATGAAATACTGGGAAAAATATACATTTTACAAAGCAAATAATAAAAGAACTCTTCAGATGAATGAATGTATTTACTTAATACATGAGGCATGTTAAGCACTGCGCAGCCCTAGGGAGATGAATCAGGAGGGGACAGAGAAAGAATCAGGAAATCAATCTGGGGGAGTTTAAGTCTAATTTTGAGGTAAGAGGTACTTATTCGAGGGTGAAAAAGCAATCTAAGAAGCTGTGACTGTGAGCTCCTACAAAGGAATAGTAAAAACATGAAGCTGAATGTAAGATGCACTGACACAGAGCGAGGTTAAGTGCAGGCAAGTGAGAAGTCTGACGGACAGGAACACTACTGGCTTACACTGTGGACAAAGAAAAGCATATAATCTCTTTCGACAGAACATGAAAAACTGCAACAAAAACCTTCAGATGATTTACATCTTTTACCTAGTAACTGTTTTTAGGAATTTTTTAAGGAAAAAGAATTTTTTACACAGGGTCTCCTGATGTAGTTCAGGCTGGCCTCGAACTCCCAGAGACCCTCCTGCCTCAGGCTCCTAAGTACTGGCATTAAGGTGTATGCCATCACAGCTGCCCGTAAGGAAAATTTAAAGATGACCACAAACACTTGTGTGCAAACATGTTTGTCAATGTATAACCCATAATGAAATTATTTCAGAAGTTAGTTGATTAAATTATCACATAACCATGCAATGGGATAAAACGCAACTACTAAAATCATGCTTTGGGAATGACAGTGTAGCTTGGTGGTTAGAGCTTTTGTGCAGCCTCAGGGAGACTCTGGATTTGATCCTCAGCACTAAGAAAACAAAATAAAAGAAACAAAACTTCAGAGAAAGAAGAAAAAAGTTATGAAAGAATAGTAAATTATATGGGAAAATGTTCACAATAAAAAGCAGATTAAAAGTAGTATAATTATGTATAAGGAAAAACTGGTTGAATTATATTAAAGTGTATCATTAATTATCTTAGTAATAAGCTTGGTGATTTTTTTCTTTATATAATTTTCTGCATTTTTCAGATTTAATAAAATAAAATAATACTTCTCTCTGCCAGCCCTGTACCAAATGTTTTATGCATGTTAACTGGTTTAATCCTTGCCACAACCCCAACAGTTTGTTTTACAGATATGTAAGACTCAGAGAGGTTAAATAATCCTGGCTATGCAAGAAGCACTAAAACAGTAAACACCAGTTGCTTTTGAATCAGAAAACAGAAACATTAATTTTTTTAAAAAAGGAGATGGCTACTGTGGTCACTGGGTTATCAGGTAAAGTGGCCCAGGTCGGACAAAGCCCAGGAGAACAAATGAACACATGAGCAGAATTTGGTGACAGAAAAGGAAAATATGTAAACTGGCTTTAGTTTTACAAGACAGAAGTTAAAGATGACAGCGGGTCTATCGAGAGTAATGGGAAAACCAAGTAAATGGAAAAATACATTAAATTTACTTTGAATATTTAATGAAAGCCTGAAAACTACCCATCTCTGCATATCAGAGAACACTCACTACCCCCAAATACCTCTACAAGAAGAAGCTGTTAAATTCATTCTATACAACTGGGAAGAAAAATATCAGACACGTTATTTTGGTTGCAAATTTCCAAGAAGAAAAAAACTGGTTTCAAGAACAGATATTAAGTGATATAGAATTAAATACAGCCTCCAATAGAAAAATACCACAAGAAAATTAGACCTGTATTTAAATCACTTTTAGTATTTTTCTCTGGAAATTTGCAAAGGTCAAATTACTACCTTTTTTGGTCTTTGGGAACTAAAAACAGGTTTCTGCTCTTTAACTGAACTGTGAAAGTATGTCTCATCTTATTATCATTTTTATTTAATACTTCATGTCATAATTGTGGGATTTTAAAAATGTTGCACCCCTTCCTTTTTAATTAAATGTTCTATTTTCTTACCAAGTTTAAAATTTAGCATATTACATGTAATTTTTATAAAGCTTTAGGTATAGTATTCAAAAGAATGTAAGCTATTGGATACTCAATAAATTCTTATTTAGAAGACATTTTTAAAACCAGGAAATGGATTTTATCATAAAGTTTGTAATGAGTTGTATTGTAAATGCTGATCCTCATACAAGATCCAATTTCAAATTAACTTTTAAAAACCAAGAGATAGATTTTAAAATTTCAAAACCTGGGGAAAGTATCTGAAGAAGAAACACTTACTTTTACCTTAAGAAAAGTCTAGAGTACTTTTCCAAGACAAAAAAATTTAGAATTTTATGATCTTGTGATTTTGTTATCCTTCTACACACACACACACACACACACACACACAAATTTAAGCAGAGAGATTTCCTTAAGTTCTGTTCAACCATACAAATAATTGATATCAGTGCTTCCATGCCTGCCTAACTTAGAACTCAACACTCTAGACTTTCACGGTTCTTGCTGTAGTTATAAATGGATAAGCTCACATCAAAAGGGGCTGGTTTGTGCACCAGGTAAGGGTGCATTTAATACTGCTCACATGTACAATAAGACGGCAGCTCTGGCTCTAAGGGCATCTAATCAATGACTCTTGGTGAGGAAGCTGGTGTGAGGAAAGCATACAGCAGGTATGATGGGAAGCCACTTCTGCAATATTAAATAGAAGAAGGCTACATTTTACTCAGGGGTGATAGCTAGATTTTTTTTTTTTTTTTTTTTTTTTTTTTTGGTTTTTCTCCAGTACCAGGAACCGAACTCATGACCTTGCGCTTGCCAGGCAGGCGCTTTGCCGCTGAGCTAAATCCCCAGCCCCGATAGCTAGATTTTGACAAGATAAAGCAGATATCAGTATGGGACTCCTTCAAGACAGAAAAGAGGGGAAGTAGTATTTCACTGCGGGCAAAGTCTCCCTGCCCTTGGAGGTAAGGCTGTGTACTGATCTGGCAGGAGCCAGCATACAGACCACACATTAATTTACTTGGGCCCTCCCTGGAATGCATCTTTCTTAGGGTAACATATCATTAACTTGTGACAGCTGCGCTTTGGCCCTGGGCACTTTAACACAAAGTCAGCGAGTGCCCTTGCCCACCGGGACAAGGACATTAAGCAAGAGAGTTATTCCTCCGCTGTGCCTGCTGAGTGTCAATTCTGTCATTTTTAGTCTTGGCACTTCTAACCTGGAGAGGTTATTTAAATAAGAAAAGCATCTTTGAGAGACCATCTTCTGCTCCTGAATTCATAATTCCATCTCGAGAAGACAAATGTGATTCCTTCAAGAGATGGCACCAGGAAAAAGTCCCAGGCATTAACTAGAAGCATATAAATGAAATCCTATTTCTGTTAAGGAGATTTAGGGTTGCTACGGCAAACCAAAGCTACAGTCAGGCAAGTGCTAGTCAGTGTGCCAAAGTAACCACCCCGGAGGGCATGACACTCAGCGCGTGAAGGACCCAAAGGTCGTATCACCTACCGAACATGGAGAAGGAAGTTTTAATTTAGCCTAAACGTTAAAGTGGTGACCATTATTCAAGACAATTCCCCTGGGACTCCTCGTGCAACAAAATTTTAATAAGTTTGTAAGTCATATAATTCATATTTACCTGTGGTAGCACCAAGCCTGTCAGAGTGTAAAAATAAAACTCAAATCCCACTTGCTATAATAGGGCTTCCTAACTGCAGATGGCTGCTTTTATATATAAAAACTACATTACCTCTCTTTTCTATATCCCTACTAATAGCAGTAAGATTTAATTAGCCACGGTACCATATTGTTCGGCCATGTGGTTCCTTTTTCTTATTCTGTTACTTTGGTCAAAATCTACATTCAATCTATAAAGACTTAAAAATTTTATCTGATTACAGTCTGAAGAAAAGTTGAAGATACTTTTGTACTTCCAAAGTTGTGACAAATTAATTGTTTGCCCCTCAATTACCACATATATCCTAGGAAAGGATTAGGAATTTAGCAGAAAAGGTCACACTAATTCCATGGTCCTTCTCTTAATTTTGTTTTTAAGGAGCAGACACACACACACACACACACACACACACACACACACACACACACAGTTCTGAGCGATGGCAGCACAGAAACAGCCTACTAGCAGGTATTTTCATAAGTCTGTTGAGCAAACAAGCAGCATTTGACCAAAACAGTCCGGCAAAATTTTTGTGATGGGATAGTTTCTATCTTTCCAGCAGTTATAGAAAGAAGAAAGAAATTGTTTTGCATTCTAAACACTTGAGATTTACAGGAGAAAAATATAAATAATATCCATTTATAGAGATATGCTTCATATTTCAAAAGAAAATACGGTAAATTACTATTATTAAATTTCCCTTCTTTTGTTTCTGACTGTTGGGCTAGATAGCGTAGGGAAATATTTACTTCTGTAAAATGTTAATCAAATGTATTCTAGAAAATTCCATGGATAATACTTACTGAAAATACTCTTGGGGATTCAGGTAGCCAATGGGACCGTTACAAAAAAAATTATACAATACTCATGAGTTATTAATCAGAAGATAGAATTCTGTAGCTATGACAGTAGAGCAGTCTCTCAGGGAGGGAACTAAAACATAGATAAAATATTCCTTGGCTGGCAAGAACTATTTATATAGGAGCAGTGCCAGGAGACTCCGCTGGGCCTCACTTGGCTTCTGTCCATAGCATTCTGTCAAGCTATTCAGGGTACGCTTCCAGAAGACAGGAGAGGCCAGGTGGCAGGGAAGCTAGCTGGGTTGACGTCCCGAAGCCAACACGGCTTGGGAAGTGCCCTGACAACCTGTACCAGATTTAGGCTCCTTGTATGTGCAGCGGGTGTGGAGAAGGGTTCATTCTCTGTCCAGGGAGCTGGTAACTGCCTTATTTAGTGTGCTGTGAGTTACTCAAAGAGAATCCCTACCCCTAAATCATTCTCCCTTGTAGCTTTCTTTGATGTCTGAAATTCTAAAGTTACAGCTTTAATTTCTGGTTAATGTTAGCTTTCCCCTATCAAAGGGCAAATATTTTAAGTAGGCAATAAGGAATGTTCAGTCTCAGTGGGGACAATCAGACTTTTACCTGTAAGGAGGTACACGAGAAACAGGTTCCCAGGGAACGGGAGCAAGAGGTAAGGCGAGAAAGCTAAAATCAGGAAGGACAAACATTAGCTACCCCAGAATGTACGTTTGTGTGAAGGACACCACCACCACCTGCACTGCTTGAAGGCTGAAGTTACTCTTCATCTCTGGCCTTCCCAGCCACCATCGGAGCTAATATGAGGCTGTCTTAACATAACAAATTTAGTTTGTTGCATCTCACCACAGGCAAAGAAAGATTACACTCCCTAGCAAATGCTGCTATCAGATAGTTTCAAAGTTTGTCCTGTACAACGAGGCGCCACCTCTTGGGCTGCAAAACAGTTTTTCAGAACAAAGCCTCCATGGTGCTGTCCTTCACCTGACCTCCAGTGCAGCTCTCAACCACCACACACTGTCGCCATGCGCACACCGATTTTCCTCCGCACAGTTACGAGCAACCAGCAGGCAGAATCAAAGCCTTTGCGCATAAGTGGGTTTCCCCAACACAATTCAATGCAGGCGTGCCTCGAGGGAAAAAATGGGGAGGGGGCTTAACCAGGCTTAATATTTTATGAGATAATTCTACAAGACACAAAGAAAGATAAAAGGATCAGGCCCAGTGTTTCTTCTCATCGCTCAGATATCTGCCTCTCCTTTGCCATAAAACGTAATGTCATACTATTTTATACTTCCTTTGCACGCATCTTACTTAATACCACAGGAAGCCACTAATAGGAACTGCAGGTTTGCACACAGCCAGAGCCTACTGTATCTCAAATGAGAATGTTTCCTAATTTTTTGAATGATTTTTCTATAAATTTGCACTTTACTAAAAACTTGTGTAATAGATTATTTTCTCAGGAAAACACATACACAGTGTCTAATGCCCCACTTTTGAACCCAGGTATAAGTTCACGAGCAGGCTCACAGTGAAACCTTATTAGTTCTATGCACGGGAAGGGATACTAAGGCAGGGCTGCAGTTTTTTCTAGAAAATTAAGTGGACGAAATTGATCGCTTTCTCTAGCACCGGTACTCTAACCAAGGGCTTATGAGCTACGCGCAGAAGGGATAGGCATGAATTCTTTAAAAACGCAGATCCGTGGGTCATTACATATTTAATAAATCAAGGTGTTTCAGCGTGGGACTCTAGAGTACGCTTTTTTAAAAAACTTGTGCTATATTTTAGCATGTTTTCTAAAAGATGAATCCCCAGATTCTATACTTTCAAAGTTCTTATCTGATGAGGTCTAGATATGTGTATTTTTACAAAAAGGTTCACAACAAATTCTGATACACATTTACACGCTTCACAATAACAGTCCTTCTGCATTTCCCAGGACTGTTTGGCAAGCAGATATCTTAAAGTCTTAGAAAAACCTCGATGCATGCACGGACATCGCCACTTCGCCTCATAATACCACAAGCTTTTTTAAGTTCGTGTAAAATCATCAGTGCTTGGTGAGCTGAGCCTCCCCTGAAGCTAATTCATGAAACTTGAGACCTACTGCTGCCAGGGAGCTCCTGCAACCCTTTCCCAGCA
Organism: Chinchilla lanigera; assembly: GCF_000276665.1. Taxonomy (NCBI): domain Eukaryota; kingdom Metazoa; phylum Chordata; class Mammalia; order Rodentia; family Chinchillidae; genus Chinchilla; species Chinchilla lanigera. The sequence continues at coordinate 11,441,405 of NW_004955448.1, read as the reverse complement.
GCTTGTGGGCAATCAGGCAACTCTGCGCAAGCTGTGTAAAACAGGCCACAAGAGGGCCTGTGGCAAAGCACCTTGGCCACACAGTGATCGCCTTTTGGCCAAGCCCAGGCAAGGCCGTAACACCGCCTGACCTCGGAGGGCTGCTAGAAAAGTCTGAGTCTTGGGATGCTGCCGCTAACTGCAGCAGAAGGGAAAGGAAGCCATCACTGCCAGGGGTGCTGCGCCACGCTGCATACAGGGTTTAAAGGAGGATCTTATTTTAGCAAGAGAAAAATGGGATAGTTAATTGTGTAGAAGAGCTTTAATTTCAGCAGTGAATGCACCTGCTTGTAGATAAAATGGTACATTTTAAAATTTGAATGGACAAACAGACCACGGATCGTACTCAGAAAAATACATCCTTTCCCAACTCCAGCTCTAGGACAACAGCTGGATGAGCAGGCACAGTCATGAGCCAGAAATGCATCCTTTTAACTAGCGTTTCTGGAGTGTCGTCTACGTGCCAGACACTGCGGTAGCCGCTAGAGAAATACTGGGCAAACCAGGTATGTGCCTGCTCTCATGATGCTCGTGGTCTAACAGGGAGACTGAATTTTGCCAAATAATAACTCAGGTTATAAATTTTTGAGGAGTTGTAACAAGACTTAAGTAGCTGGTGTAGGGAATGGTGGGTGAGGCTTCCTTAAGGGACTGATGTGTGAGCCAAGATCTGAAAAGCGATTCAGAGCGATTCATGGGCAAAGAATAAGAGGAAGGAATAATTAGTGGTAATACAAAAAGGAAAGACCGAATTCTGTACTGGCACAGACTTTCAAAAAATATGACTGGGTCAGAACTATGAGTGAATAAAATTTGTAGCTTTAGAGATGAAATGGTCTCAAGATCCACTTGTGCTCTGCAGTGTTGGAAATCAGCCATTTGGTTTGTTGAACATAAGCAAAAGGGAACACACTACACTCACTCAGATGAGATTAAAAATAATAACTTTCTTTTTCTTCTTAAAAAAGTTTCTAATTTTTTTCCATTGAAATGTGTTTATTATAAGGAGTTTGAGTTAAGGACGTTAGACCTCAACAAGCTCTTGACTTTTAACACTTGTGTGCTGCTTATTTTTGCTCTGCCTCACCTATTACACTGTCACCATTCTTCAGTGTAATGTTTGCCACAAGCATTGTTTTTATGCTTTCTATACTTATTTTAAGGATACTGTGACTTGTGCTGATGACTGGCTCTATTTCTTTGCATTGGGTACCAAGAAACTCAATGGCGATTTTTAATTCACCACTAACAAATAAAACGAATCTTGAAGCATACTTTTTTTTAAATTCAACTTTACCTCTAGCTTCATCTCAATTTAATATCTTATTTTTCTTAGCCTTGAATTCCTAAGATTTGACTACACAAAATATTTATTAAACTATAGATTTTGCCAAAGAGAAAAAGCTTAGTGGGGCACTGTAAGTACTCTTCAGCAAAGCAATGATAATCATACACACCTTGCAGAGCTGCAGGGAGGATTAAATGAAGTAATCTATACAAAGGAAGAAGCACAGTATCTGGCACACGGGGGTACTCAATAAATGGTTGGCCTGGAGTGTGGCCAGCCTACCTCAGAGGGTGAAGCACGGTACCTCTGGTGTTTCCAGCCCTTGGCTTCCTATTCTCTACGGATGCTTTTGTGCTAGAAGGACGGAGTTAATCAGGGGAGACAGAGACTGAATGGTATACAAAGCCAAGATACTTACTACCTGGCTTTGCACAGAACAAAACACTGCCAAACCCTGGTTTAAATAAATGCCCAAACTAAAGCAAAAGTAGTAGATACGTGTGTGCATATTACTGACATTGGTTAGCTTGAATTTATTATGTGCTCTTATCTATGGGCCGACTGTGTTAGGTTTCGCGTGTACAAAAGTTGTACATAGTCCTCACCCTGAAGTAATTCACAACACAGTTACAAAGATGACTGCTTGAGAAGGTAATTACAAAGTAATTTAATTGTAAGACAAGTACATATAATTTATTATGTGAACCCAACGAAGTGCTTTACCCCAGAGGTTCTTCTATTGCTTACCACTTCACCACACAACCTAAAATGTTAGAGGGAATTTTAGAACTTGTACCTGATAGCAATCCTCAGAGGTGGTGGCTGGATAAAAATGCAGCCAGATAAGAGGCAGCTGCTTCACGTGACGCAAGATTAAAAATAAAAAGGTCACTGTGTGCTCTGAAGACAATGGGGAATTGGTGAAGTCCCATAAAAACGTAATTTAAGTAGATACTCCGGACTGTCATTTGTCACGAACCACACTGTCATGAGAAAATTAACAAGGTTCCAAAGAGACATCTAAAGTCTGAATCAGGATTCACAGAAGATCAGCAGGGACACAATAAATTCATAATTATACTAATCCACAGCTGCTCCAATCTTAGAAAATAATAAATTGCTTAGTGAGGGCTGGTTCTCTGAAAATGGCCGAAACAAGCCACAGCAAAAAAACCCACAACACCCACACCTGCTATGAAGCGGTGTCCTAAACATTTATCTCCCATACCCAGACAATCCATATTCTAAAGATTTATTGTTGCAACAAGCAACTTCTAAGCACTATAAACCAGTATGGAAATGGTCTGACTGGAAAAAAACCATCAACTTGGTCATCTATCATACTCAATTATTAATTTCTTTTATTCTCCAAGGTAGTACCCGTGATTCTTCTTCAAAACAAACTGTGAGGATTCAGGTGCTCCATAGCCAAGAGATCATTAAATATATCAACATGACATAAAACACACCTAACAAGCAAAGCTTCTTTTCCAGCACAAACTGTACATCCTACAATCAAACAGTGAAAATTAATAGAACTTTAGAAGCACAGTCGCTAGCCATTTCTGCCTTGAATAGCTATTTGTAAACTAAGTTGCCAACTCAACTGGAAATCTTTCCTTAAAGTACATACAAAATGAAATGATACAGGTGTATGTGTGTGTGTAATTATATATAAATATGGCACTTTAACAGCATCCTTCCCAAGAACTAGGTAAATTCACAGGGTCTTTTCCATTTCTTCAGTTAAAGAGATAATTAAGTTTGGATATAGATATACATATATATGTTTGAAATGAAAATTGTATGAATGACAGCTCAATTGCATAATACCTCATTTAACAAGTACCATCAGAGAACAAAGTGTGCTACGTAAGTGAATGTCTCATTTAACTCAATTTTACTTTATATGATGAAAAAAGTTTTTGATGGAAATTTTCCTGAAGTAAAACCTGCACTTCCATGTTTTCTTTAAAAGAAAATACACAGAGGCAATGTGAACATTTTGTGAACATGAAGGGAGGGCTGTAACACGCATGTCTCTCACAAGAGTGTGGCTCCCACGCCATATCACCCTCATTCACTTGAGAAGCTCTGGGTTCTCCTCCATAAAGCAATGCTTTGCTTCTGAAAAGCTACTTTCTGCACAAGTGTCTAGCCTCTAAAATTGGAAAAAGTTTAAGCTTGATATAAAGGAAAGTACATGGGCTTTGTGATTGCAGTTTTCCCTTTAGGCCTCTTTTGTTTACATCTGGGTTCACTACAGTGCTCTAGATTTTGTAGTTAAATCTACCCTTCAGATAAATGGGGCATAAGAAGTACAGAAAGTGAATTCTGAATGCCTATCTACTTTTTAGCAAAAATCATTACATATTTCTCTTTCTCTCTAAGTTCACACATATGCCAAAACAGCATGAATAAAACTGGTAACTTGTATTTATGATATATAGATATATAGATAATGCATAATGAATGGGTGAGTGAAAGTGAACAATTCATAAAAAATTCTAAATGGACTTTGTATTGCTTTGTCTCTTACATAACTACATTATTTATAATAATACTGGCACTGTAACTTTCTGTCTGATTCCGCAGCAGGCTGTACAAACGTCAGCGTTTGGTAGGCACTCAGTAAAATGCTTCGTGAGTAAATGAATCCTAAGGCTTCATGTCATAAAAATATTTTTAAATTTAATATCCCAAATGTCAATCAATTTACCTTAAGTCAAATAAATTACTACACTAGAAAATAAACATTTAATAGTTTGCATTTTAATAGAAAATTAATGTTCTCAATCATTATTCATAATTGACCAATTTCTGAACATGTTAAGAAATGGATGCAGAAGAATGAGTAAGAATTGCCAAGAAAATTTTCCCGCGTACATTTCTGAGATACACCTTGAAACAACGGAAAGCGCCACACCGATGAACAGCAACAATCTTAATTTCTAGTTAGGCGTACACCTGTAGTTATCCCTGTGCCCATCAGATGGCACCCATGAATCAAGCGAGACGCCTCCCTTCTCTGATCCCAGAGGGCAGCCTGAATACACGTGGCACAGGGCGGCCGTCCTCTCGTCCGCTCGAACAGCAACTGTTGGAATCCACAGCTATGGAAAGCAGAGGGCTGACAGAGCTGGGCTACGACGCCAGCCTCACAATTCATTTGTAAACATTTACTGTTTGTGATATTCCAGACCTTATGCAGGACATACAGTTTAAATAGTCTGCCCTCAAAGAGCTTGTGTGATCCACAGAAGCAGACAGCTTAGACAGAAAAGTATGAAACAATAACACGCGAGCCGATCTGGAGGGATGGAAGAAGCGTGCTGAGCAGAGCACAGGGCTGGGCAGTGACTGATCCAGAGAGCACGGTCCACACAGACACACAGGCACACAAAAAAGGCTGCACTTGAGGGTGGGGAGGTTATAGGGCTGGAGTCAGGGTGTGTGTGTGTGTCGGGGGGAAGATGGAGAAAAACGGCCAAAGTTGAGGAAATAAGATAATAGGCTGGAACCACATACAGATTATTAGGAATTTTAATTCTATGATAATAATGAAGAGCAATAACTGGTATTTATTAAAACTTTTCTATATGCTGAAACTAGGTTAAGCACTTAAATGCATTATTTATTCTTCATCATGATTCTCAAACTGTCTACCATATTTCTACCCATTTTTCGGGGCCCCAGCCATGCTGTGTTCTTCAGCTCCTACTCTGGACTTGCTATAGCAGCAATCTCTTCCCATCACCCACCTGTTTCAAAGACTCTGAAGATGGGCTAAGGGCTTTCTGGGCAGTTAATTCTACTTCACAGCAAAATGTGGGCTAAGAAAGTTCTCTGTTGTTTAGCTTCTACCAGGAGTCCTGAGCAAGAGTAGGAAGCCCCGGGGTCCCAGCTACACTAATCGGTCAGTTCCATGACCAGGACTCCTGAACACACTCTTTAACCTTGCAGCCTTCGGTGCCTTCATCTGTAAAACAGGGGAGTGGGCCGAAGGAAAAATACTGGATTAGAAGATCTTTTACATCCTCTTCTGTCTTAAATTTTACTCTATGAAATTTATTTATTTTCTTCTAATACAGCATCTGATCTTGGAGGTGCTACTGAGTAACACGTGGCAGGCCACAGAGAATCTGTAAATCTATGTAACCTAGAAATTCTGAGATGTAACCATATCACTGACAAATTAATTGCAGAGGAAAACTAATTGTCCACAAGTCCTAATATGATTTGCATCTATCACATGAAGTGATAACCTCTCAGGTTAAATTGCATAAGCCTAACAGAAGGCATACTGATTATCCAGAAGGTTAAAAATATGCTCATATTTTCATGTATCATTGGAACAGAAGTTTCTCCAAAACCTCTACATTCGTATTAGTGACTTTGCAGCCATCGGCTGGCAGTATGAAGCCATTACTGAATTCACAGAACCAGCTAAGAAATCAGATGGCTTCAAATTCCTGCTATCACATTAGTGACAATGAACAAATCCACTTATTAAATAACAGCAATTCCCTTGCTGAGCTTTAACTAAGGCAGCGAAAAATGAGACCTAGTGTGACTGATTTTCAACACTTCATGAGTGTAGTAGCAATGAGCAGTCACCAGAGAGGAATGAAGCAGGAAGAATTCTTGTGTGGAATTCTTGTCAAGAATTTAAAAACGGGCCAGGGATGCAGCTCAATGGCACAGTGCCTGTCTGGCAGGTTCAAGGTCCCGAGTTCGATTCCTAGTACCAAAAAAGAATGTAAAGACCGTATAGTAGGGAAAGCTGTCTTGATCTCAGTCTTTCTGAAAAGATTTAAATAAATTAAACCACAAACTTTAAATTTTATACACACCATACCTATGAAAAAGTGTTAATAATTTAAATACTGAAATATGCGCACTTAGAAAGTGTCCTGAACTTGGACTAGAGTGCTTCATACCAAGTGGGAACACAATGTATTAATTCATTGCACTTTGTAGCATAAAACGTTTGGGACATTGGATGAATATAAAATTTTAAAACATTACACAGTGTTAAAATGCTTTAATCAGACAATAGGCACCTACTTCCCATTCTGTCAGATTTCTCTTATATTGTTTTTTATTACTTCGTAACTAACTGAAATGGATGACAAATGAGTTTTAATTCAGAGATGACTAAGAAATGAACTTAAATTAGTTTACTAGTGTCTGGCAAACACATTTTATTAAAACATTCGTAGAGTTTATTTTTGTTTTAACTCTGGAAGACTATGTACTCAGAGAGTTAATGATTTCAAATTAAAACAAATCAGGTATTACTAGAGACAATAAATGAAATATTTCAAGGACTATGATAAAAATGTTCAGAAGTGGTAACATTTATTAAGTATTTACTCTAGGCCAGGCACTGAGCTGAGAACCACACATATATCATCTCAATTAAACTACATGAACAAGGAGGAGATAAGAACTCACTCGGCCAGCACAAAACTTATACTAGACTGATTTCCTCCAGTGAAATTCATTCTACTTTATAATTATTAATATATGTAGGGCTCCACCTATAGGAAATGATGAAAAGTATAAGCAATTTAAAAAGTAATGACCAATAACGTAATTATAATAGTGAAAAGTAGATGAAATTCTCCTCAAAAGGAAATATAATATTCAAGTATTTATTAAGTCCATTTAGGAAACATAAATATCATTATTTTTAATTCTTTATATTTTACTTTATTGTTTCAATTTATAATGTTTCTTCCTTAAATAACTGGTATAATTATATAAGCAAGATATCTAGTATGTCAGGAGACGATTCTGTTGATGCCAAAGCTACAGTTCATAAGACAGCCTCGGGAAACTGAAGGAACAATGAGCATCCCTGCCGTATCCACTTCACGTTTCTGAAAACATACTGTACACGCTCTTCACGTGCCATTAGACTGACACCCGGGCTTCAGTGAATCTTGGACTACAAAATAATGTGAAGATATTCCACTAAAAATTCTCCTAAAATTTCCCATCAACTCTCTTAGTTGTAATATTAGAGTGAAGGGTGAGTGGGGACTTAACAGTCAAATACTTAGATCAAGAACCCACTTCAAAGCCCTAGCACAGATTTCACCCAGGTGGGTCTTACTTCACTGCCAAGTCATTAAATCTGTTTCCTCTGCAGAGCCTGCCCCCAGAGTCAGATGCAAGCCTGGGATGGCAGGGGTAGCCAAGGACACAGTTGGTACCTCTAGCTTTACTAGATTGTCAAAATGTTTTTTTGATTTCTCTACATATCATAGAACAAGAACCATTCAGAGGGAAATGCATTCTTTAGGAGCACATTTAGTACAAGGGCCTGATGACATTCTTCAGGAAGGAAGTAGCTAGTAATGAAGTATCAAGGAGTTAATGACCTCCTGACTCAATGAGCTCTGATTTGGTGCAATTAGGACTCCATCACTAAAGTTCATCCTCCTCTCAGTTGTCTGAGGGGCACAGCTTCAGGCACCAGAACAAATCAGCTGGGGAAAACAAACGGGGAAGCGGCAGGACCCACTCTTTACGCAGTGCTATTTCAGTGTCGCCGAAACACGTGCTATCTTTGCATTTTCCAACGTCTCTGCTGCACTGCAGCATTTCTGGCCCAGCAAACGCTAACTTAACGGGACACTGCTTTCTGGCTACACTAAGCCCAACACAGGAAAGAGACATTTACATACAAAACACACACAGATTACACCAGTTACTCCCTTAACCTCCTCCCCTCTAGAATGATTAACGTGGATGTAGCAAATCATACCATTCTTTAAAGAATATGGAGCTGGAGGGGAGATTTGATTAATAGATCAGAATCTAAAATATGCCCCACAGGGTTAGAGAATTAAATTGCCAATACTATAAAGCTTGCAGGAGTCATTACTTATAACTAAATGAGGTTGAACAGTCCCTGAAGACTACTATTCTTATGACTTAAAAGAAGGAAAGAAAATATATATCTATTTTCTTATTCAAGCAGTAAGAAAGCATCTCCCAGGGCTTTTCTCAGTCACTATGGAGTGAGGCACCAGATGTGAAAAAGCAAGAATGGAAGCAGTCCAGATTCTCCTCAAGGTCCGGCAAGTTCTCTGCCTGGTCCTCACAGCTGGCCAGCCCTACAGTGAGCAACACACAAGTTCTCTTTTTTGCCTGGGTATATAGCCTGTGTCTTGGTTACTTTTCTCTCATTGCTGAGACAAATCATCTGAGAGCCAAAATTAAGGAAGGGAAGGTTTATTTAGCTCACAGTTTGTGGAGGTTTCAGTGTGTAATCAGCTGGCTCCAAGCAGGGTAGCATGGCAGAAGGCAGCAAATGCAGCAAGAGCAAAACAGGGGGAGCAGGCCTCTTTTCCTCCCTTACACTGCACGCTGGCTATCTGCCCACGCCCGCACCATCTCTGTGCCCTCCACATCTTTTGCCTTCCACAAGATGAGGATATTTACAAAGACCCTGGCCCCTTGCTCAATCACTTAGTTAAACTTTTGAATTTCTCAAGTTGACACGATGAACAACATCCTAGAGTGGTAAGGGCATATCCTTTTCACCCTGGGATGTAGAACTGCTGAGTTACTTAGTTAAGCTTCTAGACTCCTCAAGTTGACACAATGTGCCAACCATAACAATCCATCCCTTGTCAACTTGGCAATTAGACACATTTTTTAAAACTGGTTTTTAGATATAAAGACATTATTTTTGTCACTGTATAACTTGAACATTATAACACAAGTTAAGAACTACCATTAAGTCTATAAACATTACATTATATTAGAGCCGTAACATTTTGCCCTTGGCTTCCCCAAAGACTCATGCACATCCCTTTATGCAAAAGGCACTAGTCCATCTGCAGGAGTTGCCAAAGTCCTAACAGTTTCAGCATTGCTGAAAAGTCTCAAGTCTTCTCTGAGATTTAAGGCAAACTCTTAGCTGCAAGCCCCTGTACAAATGAAAACAAAGTTAAATACTTTTAACATTTAATGGCATGAGATATATATTTTTATCTGTAAAGTTACAAACAGGGGGATACAAAGGAATGGGACCAAAGCAAGTCCAAAATCCAGCAGGGCAAACGTAAGTCCTGCTGTAGTTTCGCATCCAGCATCTACAGCAATCTGTGGCACACTGTGAGCTCCAAAGGGCTTGTGTGACTCTACCTCTATGGCACTTTGGGTGGTTATAGCTCTCATGGCTTTTTTCTCAGGCTGGCTTTGCTCCCTCCTTGCAACTTTCCTTAGATGATCCACATTCTTGGCTTTTTAAAACAGTTTGGGCCTCCACTGCACTTTAGGCTTCTCACAGCTTCACACACTGGCCTCCCAGGGGCACACTGCCTGGCCTCCCAGGCAGTCTGAAATTAAGGTGGCAGCCTTTTTAACCTCAGAACTCTTGCATTCTGCATGTGCCTAAAACCAGTGCTACATGGATTATGCCAAGTTCGGCTGCCAGCTGGAGCAGTAGTTGGGCTTTCTTCTCTCTTGGCTGTAGGGGGTCAAGTGCCTAGAATCACTGGGCACTCTGAATCTAATTTTGAGGAACAAATTTTTTATGCTGCCACCATTTTGGCACATGGTACAGCCGCCACCACCATTCTGGAAGATGGCGCTCTGCGGCTTTCTCCTGAAATCAAAGTCTTTCACTTTTGCAGGTTTGAGGGTGCAAAGGGTGGAGACTTGCTGCTTCTTTTGATGCCCTCGGGCCATCTTTTTGATTCTCTTGTTCCTCCTCAGCAATCAAGATGTCCTCTGTTCTATCTTTGTAGTCCACAGCTTTACTGGAGCTTCCTTTCTGGCCAAACTCACAACATTTTAAATCATCTTGCTGGGCTCTTTGCTCTTGATTTTCAACATAAATCTGGCTAAAGCCCCCAACAGTAGCCCGCCACTGCCTCAACGTTCAACTGCCTTGAAATTTTTCTGCCAGATTAATTAGACCCTAGTCCCCTGCTGTGTCAGTTAAACTTTTAAACTCCTCAAATTGACACGATCAGCAACATCCCAGGGCCATAAGGATGTTGCATTTTCACCCCAGGGTATAAAACTGCTGAGTTACTGAAGTAAGCTTCTCAACTCCTCAGGTGGGCACAATGGATCAACCAGAACAGCCTGGAACTCACCTTCAGGGCTTGGGAGCATGAAGGCTTTTGCTTTCAGATAAATGTTTTGTCTCTACCTACACACATTTATATGATGTGGAGAACACCACAGAGCCATTAAAAGGGATGATGTAAGAGAAGTTTTAATGCTGTGAAATGTTTACAGTGTAATGATAACTGAAAAAGGGTCCAAAACTGTCCCGGAACATGAAACAAAGATGTGTACCACAATACAGAAACGCTGCCAACCGTGTTTCTCTATGGGGAGAAGTGCATGAAAAGTATGCTTCTTCTCTAAGGTTTTGTGCTTCTATTTTAGAATTTCTTTAATAAATGTGTGTTACTTTTGTAATAACATAATGTTGAAGTGGAAAGGACGTGTAGAAGGAAAGAGAACGAACAATGGATCATGCCACCTGTTCTTCCCAGTGCAGAACAAGGAGCAAGAGCATAATGAATGTGTAACTGCCCCCAACTTAGCAACTTAAATGGTAACCCTCCCTCCTGTTCAAGTTTTTGACTTTGGCTGCACGGGGAAACCTACCAAAAAAGGGTCTGGTGTAGGGAGAAGCAAAGCAGGCAAAGACGCAAGTCACGGAAAATCAAAGTCGAAGAATAAAAGACACAGCAAACAGCTGTTTTACACAAATACCCACACAGGAGGGGTGTCATGGGGCACTCTTTCTGAAAACAGCTGAATGCTTTCCGCTTTTTAAAACAATTGGTCATCCACATTTCTTATTGTTCACATCCTGAACTTTTCAACTTATATTTAACATGAATGATGGGCTAAAGTTTAAAACATTTGCTGTTATTACCCTCTAGCTTTAAAGGAACAAAGACAAATTCCCTGTAGGATTAGGATTAATGACATATGGTAATTACACTATTAGGCTGAACAATCCATAATAGCATAAACCTCCATTAACCACATTCCTCAAGAGACACTTTTATTGAAGAGAAATCTAGTCATTTTAAATTGATAAACAGAAAGCTTTGTATCAAAATCATTTTATTTCTCCATATAATCAGATAATTCAAAATCATTTGTTTGACCATTCCTCTTCTAAAAACATTTCAGAGATAGAAATAAAAAAAGTTAGGTGATATCCCAGGCAAAATACCACACATCTGTAGATACAATGTTTGAGGCTTTCAATTCAGAAAAAATTGTCAAGGCACCTAAAAGAATGCACACTTCTTATTTGTATGCTTTAAATTCTTGGTCAGCTATAGCTCATTTCCCACCAACCTTCCAAGCTCCCATGTCTCTCAAGCCTTTAAATAATGGGGGGAGGGGGAAGAGAGAGAGACAGAGAGACATAAAGACAGACACGGAGAGGACACTCAAAACGGAATAATGAAAAACAACAGTGGAACCACAAGAAATGTAGCGAACGACACCTTTAGGGATATTTTACATCATTTACTGTCAGATGTCTTAGGTATATATCTGCATACTTTGTTTAATTTCATTTTCAATTGTATTGTTTTCTATTGGGCTTATGTTTATAAACAATTTTAAAACTTTTCTAGGTACACATAAATCTCACATAATATAAAAACTGCTCAAATAATAAGAATTGTTTCCTGTGATATTTCTATTAAACAGCTGTATTAGGTCCTCTATAAAAAATGGTGTATGATATGAAGGTTAAAATATTTTAAAGTGTAATTTTATTAGAAAACAAATGTGAGAAATGTGCTTTACTTTTGCAATTTGAATAGAATCTAAATTTGTGTCAATCATGAGCTTGTCTGGATCTTTTATAAAGAATATAATCTATTTTGCAAATACTAAGTACCATTCTGAATGCTTTACAGGGTAAGAGAACTAGCATTTACTGAAAGCCTACCAAAACATCGACAGTATGTTCATTTTCATAATTTTCATCATGTAATTCTCTAGCCACTTTACAGATGAAGAACTAAAGAACAAAATTGTGAATTCATTTAGCAGTGTAAAATGTGGCCAAAATTCAAATCCAGTTCTTTCTGTTTCAAAAGACATTTTTTACTAATACATATACTTGCTTAGAATATCTGCATTAGTAGCAGCTATGCCATAAAATTTTTACTCAGATACACAGGTTAAAATGTCATGAACCTTGTTCTAAGGATACATGAACTTGAGGAGAATGGTTTGATAGGCTAAGCTCATTTACTCAAAAACAAGTACCAATGATAATCATTTCTCAAATGTGGAAGTTTTGTCCTTTAAAAATGCTTAATATTGTGATTAGTTCACTCATGCCAACAATCCTCAGAAGCAGTACGCAGGCTTTATCACTATCATCACCTTGTATGTAAAGAAACGGAGGCACGCCAGGTGTGGTGGCAAGTGACTGTACTCTCAGGTACTTGGGTGGCTGAGACAGTAGGATCCCAAGTGAAAGCCTAGCCTGGGCAATTTAGTGACTTAGCAAGGCCTTGTCCCAAAATTTTTTTAAAAGGCGGAGGCTTGGGATATAGTTCAGTGGAAAGGCTCGAGGTTCAATCACTAGCACGCCCTACACACACACACACACACACACACACACACACACACTCACAATACACTGAAACAGGCACAAAATGACTCACCCAAGGATGCGCCACTGGTGTCAAAAAAATCAGAAACCAAGCTCCTTAACACACTGTCCAACACTATTCTATCTCATGCAGCATACGGGGATTCATTTTTATCAAAATAAAACTGATGGCTGGGACACAAGCACTCCTCACAGCCCACTGTAAGCAGGTAACATTACATCACAGGGGAAAGCAGGCATTTCTCAATCCATCCCTCCGCAGCCAAGCCAAACTGTTCTGTTCCCAATATGCTCAGAACTTATTTTCCTGAAGAAAACTTTAGGTACTTGGATCTGGAGAAAACAGTCTTATTAGTGAACTATTCCTAGCCAAAAAGGCTTTCCTTATTCATCCTGCAGTCCCTATTGGAACTCTGTTGTGAAGCAGAATAAATAAACAAAGGGACTGACTAGAGAAAATGAGACAGAGAAAGAGCAATAAATAAAACAGTGACTTCTCTGCTAGAGCTCTGGGGGTTTGGAAGACAAGAAATTCTGAGAAGGCAGAAGTAACTGCTTAAGAGAAAATACTACACACAAATTTTTATTCCAATAAACAGGGTGTTTCCCCCAAGCAGTCTTTTTAAACAAATTCTAAGCTCTACTTGAGGAAAAGTCAAGCCCATCTGACGAAGGTAACATTCTGGAAGAAGTCTATATCATAGTCCTGGAAAATACCATGTCTCAGTGAAAGGTAGTATTTGTTTTGTTACTGGCTACTGCTACTTAATAAAGAATACATGTGAACTGCAAACTTGGATAAATAATGGGCCTCGTCCTTTATATTCCCTCTGCTAAGAATGCTCCCCCCATATGCAGTAACTAAATAAAAAAAGTCCCACCTTGTTTTCCGTCTTGCCACTTTGCATAACTTACAACAGGGCATTTAAGTGTTTAATGTTCGGTTCCCCTATAAGACTGCAAGTTCTGTTTATTTGTTTAGTGTAGTGCCTGAGCTATATACTAGATGTTCAAAAGATACCTACTGAATAAACTAAATAGATGAATGAGGATTTGTAGATTCCAGGTGATAAGTGCAGTGTCCCATTTCTCTGTTCTTCTGTCAATTTCTCCAATGTGAGAGTGAAGAAAGTATTGCTCGGAGTGAGGTACAGGAAGGATCAATCAGTTTGTGAACACTGCAAAACGCCAAAACCACAGAAACCTACTCTGAGCGTGTGGACATGTGCATCTGGGCAGGCTGCAGACTGCCTGAACAAAAAGGGAGAAGTACACTGGCTCCCTAGGCAGCTCTCATTTTTCATTTCAAATGTCTGTCCCCTACTGTCTCAATTATTGCCATTTATCCATTTAGTTAAGAAAGCAAACAAATTAGAAGCTATGTATTATCAACAATTCTACCTTAACTAAATAATAAAGTATGTATTAACTAGACACAAAACAAAGTCACTCAGACTAGCCTACATAAATCTCTTTCAATCTCTCTGCTTCAAGAAGCACAGCTACATTTTATTCTGTTCTGTCTCATTCATCCTTGTACCTCTCCAGGATGAAGAGATTTAATTCCTTACATTTTGTGTTGCACTTTACACTCACAATGCACTTTTCAAAAAGGTCGTTAGATTAGAAATTGCAACTGAAGTTCCAAGACATAGTCATGAAATTCCAACTTCCAGGTCCACATACCAGTTCGTAAAAGAAACATTTTGTAGCCTACCAGGAGACTCTAAAAAGCCCCATCCCACATTCAAAATGAAAAAAATCAAAAGTATAGAAATCAAGAGTTACTGAGGATGGTTTCAGGACAGAACCGCGCACTTTGTATTCCCCCTCCCACATAACACAGAGGGAAGGGTGCAGGTGTGTGGGGCACGTAAGGAGACTTCCACAGGGTCACTCAGAAAGCCTGCCATGTGCTCCCTGCCATTAGGGGAACACAATGGATGCATCTTGACTCTTGCCTAGAAAAGCTCAGAGCAAGAGCGGAAGGTAAGGAGACTGTGCGGGACTGGCTTGCACTCCCAGCACCTGTCTGTCCAAGGATCTTGAGTACTTCCAGTGCAGAGAGATGGAGGCCACGAGGGGGACAGAGCTGATCTCACACCTCTCCAGGAGAGCTGCCTAGGAAGGCAAAAGGACCGAGCCATTGAGTCTTTCTGGAACAAACTGCGAAAAACCAGGCGCGAAGAAAGTGTAGTACACTTCTTATACTACCAGTAAAAAAATGAAGAAGACCGGTGTGAATGAAAAATTCCTACAAGTCACCAGTAGCATAAGGCTGCCTTAAAGCAGAGGTACTGAGAGCATGAAGCCCTGTGTGTCCCTATTAGTCAGCTCATCACTTGTCTGCCCTTCTCTTCCCCTTTCCCTACTCCTTTCATTTCCACTGCAGACCCTGGCAGGATATGAAACTGCGGCTATCAAGTAGAAGCTTACAGCAGAGTTTCTAACTGGCAAAGGCCTCAGCTAGGAGGGAAACAGGGAGAAAAGTCGGAAGTTTTGATGACCACGAGACTACTTACAACTTAAAAGTAAGTATTAAATTATATTATCAGAAAAGTCATAGGATTGCCACATGTTCATTCTGGGGTAGGGAAGAACTTCCTGTCCTAAATATTTTCTAACTGGGCATTTGGAAGCAAAAATAAAGATGCTTTCTGATTAGATCTCATGAATTTTGTTTATTCACTGTATTGCATACCAGAAACTCAGTGAGCAACTCATAAGACCCAACAAACTGCCTTAGCCCCTAAAAGGGAACTGTGAGATTAAAAACAAAGAAAACTGCTATTGAGAAAGGAGTTAAAGTTGCTCAGGGCCAGAAAGAACCAGAGATTTAGCCCCAGCTGCTTTGCATCTCTGCCTTAAAGTCTGTTTGTGCCACTATAACAAAATATCATAGACTGGATAATTTATAAACAAGAGAAACTTGCATTGTCACAGTCAGAGAGGATAAGAATGCTAAGATCAAACATTGTTCCTCATAGATGGCACCATCTATGCATCTTCACATGATGGCAGTAACAGAAGGGCAAAAGGAACCTAGGCAGTTCCTTCCTGCCCTCCACTGAGATCACCAGTTTCACTCTGCCCTCTCTCTACATTACTTCCTAATGGCCCCACCTTTTATTACTGATGCATTGGGGGGTGAGTTTCCACAAGAATTGTGGAGGGGTCAAAACATGCAAACATAGCATTACTACTTTGTATGTCACTGTATTATCTCCACGCGTGGAAATAGGGAGGTAGGGATTGGCTACTACCGTAATAGCTCTAAGCTCTGATTCTTAAAGCAGTACCACACTAAAGAAAAGGCCTTGTCAGGCTTTGTTTGAAGAACCCTACAGACTCTAACTGTCCCTAACTGAATCATGTCCCCATTCCTGCATCCATCACTTTGTTCATATGGGGTGTGGTACCAGACCACATGCCTTGTGGGATCTGGTCTTTGCTAAAGGTGAAGAAGGAAAGAAGGCAGATTTCCTATGTGAACCCCACAATTTTACATCAGTTGCCTCATTTTACCCCTAGATCATTCAAAAAGCAAGTGATCAGCTGGCAATGGACCCCAGATCATCTTATTGTAACCCTAGTATCCTTTCCAATACTTAACGATTTTCTAGAGCAAATAAACCTAATGCACTCGGTATCTCCCAACCTCTACTGTCACTTTTACCTCTAACAATCTATGATTCTAAAATAGGTCAATACAGTATTGCATGTTTATATCTGTTTTCACGAGAAGCCACTTTGAAGATATCAATATGTAATACAACCACCATTGTTAATTCCCTACCACTTTGTTTGTAACTCTGTATTGTCTGTATTGTGCTTGTGATATGTTGTAAAATGTTGTATGTCTGTTAATGTTTCCCTCCTTTTATCTTTAAAATAAAATAAAAAATAAAAAAAAATAAAAAAATAAAATAAAATAGGTCAATAACTGGTTTGTTCCAGGTTTTGTGGTATGATTTGGAGTCATTCATTCTTCTATTTATGTGATACCTGCAATACAGATTTACTGAGTACAAACTACCTACTGTGTGCCAGGCACTTTTCTCTTGCAGTATTGCTCATATAGGAGCCTGAATTCCAAACAAACCCACAAAACTACATGGCAAGTGCCTGGCCAAAAAATTGGAAGAAGTAGGAAGTTAATACAGTCACCAATTAAAACTAGCTATTATTGAAAGGTTTTATTTGACCAGCTACAGGAGAAAAACAGAAACAAATGCCTTAGTGTATAGACATGCTATTTCTCATACACATACCCAACAGAAATGACAGGTCTTAGGAAAACCAGAAATTTCATGATATAAAAATCACCTACCTTACAACAGTTTTACCATCAACACATATGTCTCTAATATAACAAGGTAACTCAGCATCAGAGTACCGACATAATTATAAAGTGAAAGAAGAAAGCAAAATTTTTATGTCATTTTAAAACCTTAAATGTAGTTGTTTAAATTCTTTTACATTATCACTTTATGATTGCTCCCTACTTTAAAAAAATATCCACAGCATGTATTAAATACCCATCATATCACACCAGGCAACTTCAAAGACACAACTGGAAATTACTTTGCTTTTGCAACTGTACTTTCTTGAGAGAGCTTCTGGTTAGAAGAGATAACACAGCACAGCTTTGATTATGGGCCTTTGCTGATGTTCGTGTATTAAAGTAACACAGGTTAGGTTTTTTAATCTTTACTTTCAGTCATAGGATATTCTTTCTACACACATCTGGCAAAGATGCAGAAAAAGACCTCCTATTCCATCATTCTTTAGAGCATCTATTTGCATACTATCAACTCATTTGCCTCAGGTAGAAAATCTAACAGCTCTGCTTGCTTGATTCATCTGCAAAACAGAAATAATATGAACTGTGGGGCATCCTGGGAGGATCATGATTATTTATAGGGCTATCACTAACTCCTTGGAATATACTTGAAATAAAGCAAGCACAATTACCTTGATTCTCAAAGAACTCTGTCTTAGGCTCTACATATCCAAAAATCTAAGCAAGCCAGGACGGCTTAAGAGAATGCTGTCATGGTAACTGTCTACTTGGGTTAGAATGCAGTCCTGTGCCCTTACCACCTTGACTCTGTACCGACCACTCACAGCCACCACTAGCATAGCACGTTGTAGCAGAGCCCAGGAAAGTTTTTTAAATTGTGACAAACATCCATCTCCCAACTTATTGGAGAGAACAGCAACCAGCACAGCTAGCAGAATTCTTTTGTTCCAAAACCAACTCTGTATGTACTTTTGTGCCCTAGTATATATTCAGCAACGTGTTGCTGTTGTGAGGAAATCCAAGAAGTCCTTGCCTTTAAAGAGCTCCACACCAGGTGTTTATTAATACAAACAAGAGCGTGACTGGGCAGCAGAAAGGTTTGAATGAGAGGTTCTGGTTCCAGACCTGCTACTTATTAACCTGCCTTCTCACTCCTGTCATCTTTAAACAAGGGCCTGGCTGGACAACATAAACTTCACTCCCCAAATTCGAGATTCTAATCCCCAGTCATAAAATGCATAGTGAAACTTACAAAGGTTCAAGAATCATAAAGAAAGTATGCAGCCCTCCAGAATAGGAGGGATTCAAATGCATCATGATATGAAGCAGCAGAGGAAAAGAAACCAGAGGAAGGGGGCAAAGGAGCAGGTAGGTACAGGCCCCGTCCTCTTGACTGTGTCTACATTAGGTCACTGAGGAGATCCTCAGTCAGAGCAAAGTACATGTCTGTCATCCTGCTTGCCCTCCCTCTACCTACTTCCTAGCTGTTAACCGTTTCCCTGGTACTAGACTTCTCAACCTAAAGGTCTGTGGCTATGAGATTAGCTTGCTTACAGCCAAAACAGGTTTAATGCCCATCAACCGTCTCAAGAATACCCTTTGAAGAATGCCAGCAGGAATTCAGTGAGTAGAACTAGAAGGTCGTTGCTCTGTACCTCTCCGGCTTTACCCCTGACCAGTCACTTCACCTCGAGAGACTTCATTTTCTTTTTTCCTTCCGATTTTTGTCTTTTATTGGTGCATGTTTGCAGTACATAATGAGTACATTCCTCATAAGGAGTTGGTATATGTACAGATTTCATCTTCCTCCTTTAAAACATCTACTTAATATCACTAATATCAATTGGGGAAACCACGTAAGATAATAGTTAAAACTAAACTTTAAAGTACCCTCAAAACATAAGGCACAGATATTTTTAATCCTTATTATCAATGATATGCATGATTTATTGAGATGATAAAGAGCTTGATATTCTACCCCCGGTAGTATAGACTAGTCTACAAAACAAATAGTGTGTGAGTACACAAGGACTCATTCACTAAATACTTTATAGCTACTATAGAAATTTAAGACCACTAATTTTGTTAAAAAATAATAAATTAGAATAATATATCAGATGCAACTGTCTTGATTGCCCACATGGCTAACTTAGCGTAAAACTGTATTTTCTTCCCATCTGTTTACTCAGTAACATACCAACACTAAATAAACCAAAAAACCTCTCAAAAATGTCATGACTTCCACTTCCAAAATTTGCTGGCAGTGTGAATTGGAATGAAAAGTGCGATTCTGTGCATGCAAATGTGACACTTATAAATAGAGGTTTCGTGACTATTAAATCAGATCTGCAGAACAGTGGCTGCTGCATATGGTCATGACCACTTCTCATTGGATAATAGTGTAGTTTGCATATTCAGAATTCTAAGAGCTGCTTTCAATGAGTAGGAACAGCTTCTTGATTTTCTGCTTCTTATAAATTGAGTTTGTTTGGACAGATGCAGTTTATTCTGAAGGAGAATATAAAACAAACAAGAGAGAATATTCTGTTCACACAATTTTGCTGAGCTAGGTAAAATGAACTGCCAGCATTTCCACAATGAGCTTTTATGTTAATGAAGAGCCGATGGGCAACATATCTGAAAGGAAACCTAAATGTGAATTATTTGCTATCATCATACATTAAGTCAGAATTCAGCTTATAATTTTAGAGTCACTTTGCAAAAGTACATACTTGGTCTACTTCTATCCGCCACAGAGAAGCTACACGCACCATCAGACAACTGTTCCCCTTGTTCTGGAGATTTTTTCTTCATGATGAGCCGTAAGGTGCTATGTACTTGATTTACACCGAGGAAAGCATGTGCCAGTACCTCTTATCAAGCTTGAAACAGCAAACGTTTTCCAAAGCCCAACTGTAAGAGGATGCTGCATTTTCCTAACCCTTAAACTCTGGCTCTAGAGTTAATACACTATTTCATACTGTCTGAGAGAAAAATAATAATGGCGGTAGACATTAACTTCCACATCTGGAAGTTGTTCTATTCATTATCAGGCTAGATTTGGCTGGGTAGACCTGATTCTCTCTATTACACAATCTTACAAAATTAGGGACAATTCATTTTTGGGGTTAAACTCTCTTTTGACTTTGGAATTTTCATAATATAGAGGACAGCCAAATGTATTCTATTAAGTATTTAGCTATGGCCCACATAGCTTCTAAGCCTCTGCATAAAATTAATTCTTCTGGGTTTTGCTCATAGTTTGCAGTCAGTCTCTGCGAGACCAACGAATTGATGGTTCCAAACAGGATAATTATCCCGGGGGCAGAAATCATACCTGCTTTCATCACTTGGGAGAAAGAGTAAAGCTAACCTCTTAATTGAAAGAGCAGAACAAAATGAACGTCATTCCAAATGAATAGAGGGGCAGGGGTACCAGGGATTGAACCTAGGGCTTATGTACTGAGCTGCATTCTCAGTCATTTTCTCCCTTTTTTTTTTTTCCAGGCAGGGTCTTGCTAAGCTACAGAGGCTGGGCTCAAGCATGCAACCTTCCTGCCTTGACCTTGCAGGGTGTGCTGGGATTACAAGCACATGATACCATGCCTAGCTGAAGAGAGACTTTTAACAGGACAGATGTAGATAAATTTATATATATATAAATATATACATATATATGTGTGTGTGTATATATATATATGTGTGTGTGTGTGTATATATATATATATATATATATATTTTTTTTT
>NW_004955448.1:11376122-11420297 GCF_000276665.1 Chinchilla lanigera | reverse complement strand
TTTTTTTTTTTTTTTTTTTTCTCTAAAGTAGCTCATCTTCTTGGAAAGAGGTACCCAGATCATGGTTTAACTTGTCTAAGAATAGTGGATAACAGACAGGCTTTTAATTCCATCTGTTTCCCTTGGGAAGAAGGAGGAAGGAAAATAAAATACTTGTGAAGCTATCAAGTCCCAGATCCCAAGGAGAGAACTATCCAGGGACTATGTTGCTCTCAAAGCTTTAAATGCACCCACATATTTTGTTGAAATATTACTTTGCCCATCAGAGAATCATTCGTGGATCATAACCAAACATAGTAGCATCCTATACTGTCTGAATCTAATGCAGCCTCAATATCCACTGAAAAGCAAAAGATGACAGGAGAAGACATTGGTATTTGTTATGGTTAACTACTTTTCCATTTAACATTCAAGCACAAATTTCCATATCTTTGATGTGATACAATTTGAGAGCAGTGGTGAGAGAAGAATAAAGCTATTTCCAAACTTTAGCCAGGTGTGGTGGCACACATCTGTAATCCCACTTAGAAGGCTGAGGCAGAAGGATTGCTGTGAATTCATGGCCATCCTGAACTACATAGTGAGTTCAAAGCCAGTCTGAGCTACATAGCAAGACCCTGTCTCAACACAAAACAAAACACAACACCCCCAAATATAAAGTATTGTTGTAAATTGAGACCATTTAATAAACTAATTATATATACTATTCAATAACCTAAAACTTGCTAAAAGAAAGTCAAATTGTCTAAGTCATCTGAACTGACTAGAACTACTTCTAAATCCCTTTGCTAGAGAATCAGGAAATAAAATATGTATGTTTTTGTGAACTCTTTCAGAATGATAAAATGTTTCTTCAGAAAATATCTTCAAATAGAAATAAGGCAGGAATGAACCTACCTGGTTTCCAGAATGTGTGACTCAGTCCAGTTTCTTGATGGGCTTTTTTTTTTTTTTTTTTTTTTGGAGACAGGGTCTCGCTATGCAGTTCAGGCTGGCCTTGAGCTCACTTTGTAGCCCAGGCTGGTCTCAAACCTGCAGCGATCCTCCTGCCTCAGCCTCCCGAGTGCTGGGATTGCAGGCGTGCCCACCACGCCTGGCTTTGACTGGCTCTCAGGGGAGCTGCCCAAGCTCTTACGATCAAGCTTTACTGTGATACCTATTGTGAGGTCCTAAAAGCCAAAGTAACTTCATTTTAAATAACCCTCATGTGTGAATGCAGAATAGACTGCTTCTGGAAATAAACTGTTTCCTTTGTTTCATAGTCATGCAAAGCATCTTACCACAAGTTATAGTTACCTTGCTAATAATACCTCCAAGGTTTTTTTCTATAGAAATCTGAGATAGGCATTAATTTTACTCCAGAAAAAAGGAAAATTAGTACCTTCAGTAGGCTTTTCATTGGTAGAACTCAAGCCTAATATTTAATTATTGGCCCTTATATTCTCAAAATTTCACTACTAGGATATGGTCGACCTCACTTTATCACGTATTTTATGATCCAGGAATCCATGTGTATCTTAGCTATGACTGTATTCCCTTCACCTAGCACAGTACCTGACATATGGATTATTTTCAAAAAAGAAGTTATTACATAACGTTCACTGACTGCCAATAAACAATCTTACTATAAATAATCTAAATCCACAGGTACAGGACACAAAAGACTAGTTTATGTTTCAAAGTCTCTGAGACTGCTACTACAAAATAAATTCTACAAACACCATCCATGTAGTCTGAAATCTAATCAGCACCAGATAGAAATCTCTGGTCATTAGTAACCACCAGATACTGAGAAATAGCCCTAATTGTGTGGCAGTTGTTGTTTTCCTTAACTGATAGTGAGAAGTGTTCTGGATCTGTGTAAGTCTAAAACCTGGACTAACTGAACTCCCTGGTCATAAGTATCTTTAATAACTGAGATATTAACTGCCTTCCTTAAGGAGGGTTGTGCTTTTATGCACCTGAAGCTCAAAAGGTTAAGTATAAGTATGTAAAGTTTGTTTTCAGTAATTTCCTGTTCAGAATCTATTCATGTTTAGAATTGTACCCTCTTTCTCAGGTCCTCTTTCTGTGGCCAGCTTGGACTACATAGTGAGACACTGTCTCAAAAAAAAAAAGACAAAACAAAAACACCACCAAATAAACAATGAACAAAAAATCCTTGAGCGTCACTGTATTTATAGGCTTGGCTTACTAAATGTGAAAGCATTACTTTCTAGTCACTGACACTTTAACTCAATTTAATGCTTGAAGAAAAAAAGAATATATTAAGTTTAAAAGCACAGTTTAAATGTTCTACTGATTTTGTAAATGAGACCAAACATTACCCCATGACCCCTAAAATTAATACTAAACTTTATCCAGTTTATATAAAAAGAAGAAACTAGAATTGCAAGTTGAATGTTTAAAAAGCCTAAAGAAGAGAACCTTCTGAATAGCCTTTTTGTCAAACAAAAAAAATCACCCTCAATAATGTCCAAAATCTCACATCCCCCACTACTTTGCTCTCCTCATCCTGGTACTCGGTGTGCTGACTGGCGAGTCATACAGCTGCAGAAATGTCATCGAGTGATTTAAAAGAGCAGCTGCAACCTCTATCATAATTATGCAGGACAGAAGATTAAATATTAATTTTTTGCTGTTTTCGTTTTATGGGTAACATGCTTTATAGAATCATACTACAGTGGAAAAACAGGAATTATCTAAATGACAAGAGTTTCAGTGAGTTTTGAATGGTGAAATCTGATCAGATTTCTGTGTCTTGGCAAAAGCTGAGTACAAAAAAAGTGGTAAATTTCTGATTCTGGCTATGTATGATGGCTAGAAAGCTGAATAAAAATATAAAGCAAGGCTGCTATAGCACTACCGCACTGTGCTGTAATAGACGTGGCCCTCTGAAAAGGCAGGCCTTCTAACCGTATCATCTTGGCTCTCAGAGGGGACCCAGGAATGCAGACTTTTATACTGCAACTGGATCACGCTATAGCCAGTTTCTACCACAGGAAACAGGCCTGGGGTATGAGTAAAGTAACTTTAGAACATTAGCGTTTTGAGATAGTGATTACCTCACCACCATAACCTGGTACTGCTAAAAGGGACTGTCTAGAACAAATATTCTAGGGTCTTTATAAAATGTGTGTGTGTAACTCCGTGTGTGTGTGTGTGTGTGTGTGTGTGTGTGTAAGAGACTGAGAGAGAGCAGGAAAAGAAAGAACAGTCTTTTGTTCAGACTGTTATAAGGCACACAGGATCGTAAACCCTGAAGTGGTACAGCATGTCGTGACAGCCTTGCAGAAACTGCTCAAAAAAGGGGGTAAGGGGTGGGGAGAAAAGAAAGTGGCAGGATATGGAAATTAAATCCATAAATGCAATTGCGAGATTCTGCTGTCTCGAGGAAATGTGCAGTTCATCCTTGGGGGATGGGAGATGGTGCACTGCGTTTTTAAAGTTAACTTCTTATGTGCAGGAAAGGTAAACAAGTTTGATACTTCTCTGGTTTTATCTACTTAGAACGTCCAGGTGGGTCATTAACCCCACTGTGAAAGAAAAGGCCAAGAAAGGGCCTTCCCCGGAGACACTGGGCGTCTGGACAGTGGGAAGCACAGAGGAGGAGAGCAGCAGGTTCTTCCAGGCTTGGGAGCTGGCCCTCACTGCCCTAGAACTCCCAGAAATGGCAGATGTCCGTAACTGGGTGTGGCCGTCCCTGAGGCCTGCTGCCCGTGGTTGCTACTGTGGAGCTGCCTGCAGGGACAAGGTCTGTGGGATGGGGACTTCGGAGGGTTGCCCACCTCCTGGAGCACAGTCACTGAGCTTTCCGAAGTGTGAGGAAGACCTGCAGCACCCGCGATGATGCGTCAGGCCTAGGCTTCTCTCCCTTGTTTAAGGATCCACTTAAACCCCAGACGGCCAGGACAACCACTGGGTGTGTGTGTGTGGGGGGGTGTCAATAATGACTGAAACCACATTCCTCACCAACAAGAAGGGCTCAAAACTGGCTTAATTTAAGTGATAAAAAATAAAGACAGGGGCTGGGGATTTAGCTCAGCGGCAAAGCGCCTGCCTGGCAAGCACAAGGTCGTGAGTTCAGTTCCCGGTACCGGAGAAAAACCAAAAAAAAATAAATAAATAAAGACAAGTAATGCTTCCTTGAGCTCAAAGTCTTACAAAGTAATTCAGGCCAGCTACTTGTACATTAATTTTCTAATGCAAAACAGGAAAAAGCAGGTACATGACATTTTGATGCACTTATTCAGACAGGATATTTTTTGTCGATCTAACAGCAAACTATTGAACTTTTAGATTTCATATAACAAGTAATACAGTACGTGCAACAGACATCTTTTCCCTGTCCATGTACCTTCCTACTTCCATAAACCTAGGAGGACAGCATGAGGCCGGGGCCCCAACTGACTTTTAAATGTGACTTTTTTATCTTTAAGACAACTGTCAAAATCACCAAAATCAAATCAGCCATTTTGGAAGAAAGCCCAGTTTTTAAGTGGCCCAGCTACGACCTCAGATAAATAACAAAGCAGAAGAACATAGTTGACACGGAGTCCAGATGAAGGGAAAAAGGAAGGGAAAAAAATTCCCCAGAAAAGGTTTGTAGGGCAAAGGGTTCACAGAGCTGGTCCTAAAAACATAATCTAACCCAACTGCCTACTGCCTGGGTAGTCTTTAGTGAGTTTCACCAATTTCATTCTAAAGCTAAATCGTACTCATGGTTATGATTCTTGTTCACGCAAATAAAGGCATTCAAAGCCATTATCTTTGTCTCAGAAGATTTCATAATCTTTTCCATTAACCATCCCAGTATTTAATTAACTCTTCTTTTTAACCTCCGTTTTATTCCTGGTACCTTTCTCTAACCTTGGTCATCTTTTCATTTGTACATATCAGTATGCTTACAAGTCTAATGACTTGAGTGTGGCATTCTGAACTTTAATGCCTAATATTATTTACCGCCATCTAATTTTTAATCACTAGCAAACGTGTCAATAATGAGGTTTTGCCAGGCATGGTGGCACACACCTGTAATCCAAGTACTCAGGAGGCTGAAGCAGGAGGATTGCCCTGAGTTCAAGGTCAGCCTGGGCTATAAAGTGAGTTCAAAGCCAGCCTGAACTACATATTAAGACCCCTTCTCTAAAAACAAACAAACAAAAGCAATAAAACTAATTTTTTAAAAAATGAGTTTTCTCTTTGATAGATTAAAATAATTCCAGATAACACTATTAGTTACTAGATCCATGAAATAATGTTCCTTATTATCCAATTTTAGTCAAATAAATGGTGGACTATTAAAGGTTCCTAATGTATTATTTTTCAAAAATTTTACATTATAGGAATATGGTCTAGAAAATATTTTAATCTGCTGTGAACATTTTTATGTCAAACAAGAACTCAAGGAAAAACACATATGACCTACTACATCTCTATTAAGTTAGAATATTTATGTATAGTTTCACTTTTTATATTTTTTCACATCTTAAAGACATCCCTAACCCTACTCTGAATTCTTACTCAACATGATGCTTACAACATAAATTTCCAATCAGAGTAGAGCATAAATTTTTAAAAGGTTTGGCCTGTTGCTTTTCCAAAGTACTGCACAGACAAATTCTGCATGCCTGAAGTTATTCTGGATTCATTCAGCCTTTCATCTATATAAGAATTTCCTGTTTATTTTATGAGTTATTTGAGTAAATGAGATCCAAAAGGCACAACAGACATTGTGAAAGGGAAAGAAAGTGCTCAGAAAGGAAGGAATAACTGGGATGAAAGAAAGGAGAAAAGAAGGAATATATACATACACAAACAAGACAGCTAAGATAATTGTACTATGAACTGCTATTACTTCACTGAAAGGAACAGTTAGTGCTTATATTATTTGAGCAATCTTTCATGCCTGTATCTGGTAACCTGAGCAACTACTTTGAAGATAACAATATGCAATATAATAACCATTGTTAATTTCCTATCATCTTGTTTTCAAATTCTGTATCATTTTTATTGTTTTTTTGTCTTTAAAATAAAAAAACAAAAAAAATATATAATTTTTAAAAATTTATTATAGTACAAACATACTGCCATTCGATGCCCTCCAAATACCCCCCTTCATTTCAGTCAAACTTCTCCTATCACTTTTGCCACCTCCCAAAGCAGTTCCAAGCGTCCTTTCTGAGTGTCTTCAGTTGTGCTGGCATGTCTCCTCGGTGTCCTGAATCAGTTCAAAACATTTATCTTTAATGGTCATTTGGACTTTGCAGAGGATCCAGAAGTTCGTAAAATAGAGGGAATGTTTAAATTAAAAATATATTATTGCCATAATATCCTCAGAAACTGAAAATACTCTTGTTAAACACATTCATTCCATCATTCTTGGTAACATGTGTTTTACTGTAATAAGTTCCTTAAAATTTAAAGATTCACCATTTTTCTGTTATACCTCGTGTGCTACGTCCCAGACGCTATGATGGTAAGCACTAGGTACACACAACGTGAATAAAACGGCGTTCTTGCCTTCAAATAGCTTTCAGTCTGGAGTAAGCAAACAGGCAACTGCTGAGAGAGTGTGAGTAACATGGTTACATGAGCAAAGAGTTTCCCAAAGAGAAGCAGCTAAGCCAGCTCTTCCTAGAGCAAATGCCCTCTGCGGGCGAGTCCTAGGGCTAAGGCGGGTTATTGTAGAAGTGTACTGCAAGAGAGGGCAGGAGGAAGGCATCAGAACAGGGGCAAGGGGAAATTCTTCCAGATGGTCCAAAAGCCTTAAATCTTGATGTACAATAGCTTTTATTTGTCTATTTAATAGTTCTGGTTTGAAATATATCACTGGAATTTCATTACAAAGAAGAAACAGAACAATGATCACAAGTTCATATCTTCTTATAAAACAAAACTCTCATATCACACAGGGATGCCCTCAGGCTCCACTGGGATTTTCCTACTCACATATAAAATGGTCCCAAGTTGGGCTACTTTGAAATCACGTCTCTTGTCATTTGGAGTCTCCTCCTCTAACCTTCTATCAATGTTTCTGTGGAGGAACCCCTCTACCCTGACCTTTTTGCTTTTATTGCTGTAGACATGGAAGACAGACAACAAGTCTTAAAAAATCATGTCTAATATAATAATATATCACGTTCTGAGTGAGGCTGGCAGAATTCTGTCGCCAAAGCATTATAACAGAGAAAGAAAGGAACATATGAAATCCACGTCAGCCACTCAGAAATCACTCTGCTGTCAACTGATTTGTTATATTAAAGTAATCAAGGCCCCAAACACAAGCTCTAGAAAGGTCAACAATTTCTAAAAGTAGAACTACTTTCACTGACTTGTCACCCTATTGGTTATGTAACAGTATAGGTTTAGAAGAATCCATACAAATAGCTAGAACCAGCTATTTATAATGCTAATAGACTGAGAGATGTTTTTAATACTTTTAGCCAACAGTGCACTTTTGAAATGAAATTTGTCCTGCTAATTCATCTGTAGAGTGCCTACTTGTAAGTCTTGTAAGCCTCTAAGTCAATGAGAGCTCCCGATATATTATATGAAATTAGAAAACCAGAAACACAGGGGGCTGGGGATCTAGCTCAGCGGCACAGCACCTGCCTGGCAGGCACAAGGTTGTGAGTTCGACTCCCCGTACTGGGAAAAAAAAAAAGAAAGAAAACCAGAAACACATGGCATTACAAACATTCAAAAATCTAATTCTCTCTTGACCTCAGCATCTGTTCTCATCTGTTCTCTAAGCTCTTAGGCCTGTATTCCTCTGCATGAATTTTAGCTTGAAATAAGATAGCACAAAAATAGCAGAATAGCAAGTATTTATTTTATATACCTTAAAAATGAAAGTCTCTAGAAGAAAAAGTGTTGGTGTAATATGTTTCTAAGTCAGTTTTAACTTGCTGGTGGTCTGGTTCTTTTCTCTCTCCTACTTGAAAGGCCTGACACTACCCTACCAATAAGCCCCACAGTCTTAACCATGCACATATTTGACCCAAATGCCTTTCAGACACCTAGAAATGGAATAAGCAGCATATGGAGGAAAAAGCAGTAGCTGAAGTTAGAAGCATATGTTTCTCAAAGGGGCTGCCAGGAAAAAAAAAATTTGAAATCTAAAACTGGCACTCAACTGGCAGCTGTCTAAAAAAAATTTTAAGCACACTGCAGAGTGTACTGAAAAGACAGAGATATAGCAGCCTTCGTCATCAAATTTTGAGATTATGAAAGTCAAAGATAACAAAATAAATATTTTAATGTTTCTTTTTCTATTATACATTTCGTATTAAGCATTTTATTCTTCACAGTAATTACAGCTGTCTTAGTTAAGTAACTTGTCGCTGAAACAAAATACCCAACACCCAAAGTTAAAGGAGGAAAGGTTTATTTAGCTCTCAGTTCGCAGAGATTTCAGTCCATAATCAGCTGGCTCCCAGGCAGGGTGGCATGGCAGAGGGGCATCACGGAGTAGAACTAGTTCACGGCATGTAAAAGACAGCAAAAGCAAGACAAGCCTCTTTCTATTTCCTGTATCTAGGCTATGAGGATTAGGGCAATTCCAAGCCAATCAATGGACTGATTTAATAATCAACCGCCCTTAATTCTAGCACCCTTAATCCTAGCATTGCACCATGAATCAATCACACTCTCAATTTAGCCACCTCTCAAAAAGCCCCGCCTATGACCACACGAGGCTTCGGGGGGACATCCAGACACAGCCATAACAATAGCAGTGTCCTAAACTTCACAATTTCTAATAACTGTTTGCCAAATGAATCACTACATAAAACTATCAACCAATCTGCTGTAATTACCACTTCTTCATAAATTTCTATATGACACACTTCAATACAAGCAAACAATTCTCTGGCATGGATACTCACATTCTTACAGAAGCCCTAGGAGACTTAGAGAAGTGAACTGCTAGAATTGGTGGGATTTCAAGCCTTATTGGAGAAAAAAGAATGCCTTCAGAGAACTGACTCATGGTATTTTTGCCCTTACTTTTAAAGGTTTGTTCTTCCCAACACAGAATTATTTCAATGGAAAGCAGCTCTGTGTTTGTATACAGTACTTAACCCTGAACAGAGAGACTTCCGTCAAGGCATGCGTTCTGTCCCTCTGATTAGCAGGTAGAGTTAAATGTTGTATGTGGAAGCCCTTTGTAAATGCAACATTAACACATATAAAGGATTATTTCCTAGCCTGTAAGTGGTGAAAAGTCATGGACTTGCTCAAGAATGCAAACAGAGACCACCTGCCATAATAATTTTCCTGAACCAAAAGCTGAGAGAAAAGTTTAGCATGGGTTCATGAGGGTTTACAGACTGAGTACTCCAGGTGATCTCTAAAATCCCACTCAAGTTCAGGGTTTGTGATTCTAGCTTTATCAAAACCACATGTCTTATGGCTTTTCACACACCATTATCATCATTTCTGAAGTTTTCCCAAACCTTAAATCCAACTGTCCTTTCTCACCACTGCTCCTGACTGAACAAAGATCAATCTTTTTTTTTTTTTTTTTTGGTTTTTCTCTGGTACTGGGAACCGAACTCACGACCTTGCGCGTGCCAGGCAGGCGCTTTTGCCGCTGAGCTAAACCCCCAGCCTTTTTTTTTTTTTTTTTTTTTTTTTTTTTTTGGCAAAGATCAATCTTGTAATCTCCAAAGCCTTGTCTACCAGCCTCTCCACCTCCTCTCTGAAATGCAGAGGTTCAACCTACTCTTAAGAGTTCAAGACTCCTCCAACACTCAAAAAAGCAGAGAATTAGTAGTGGTATGGAATCAATAACAAATGGTCCATATGTGTGTTGGTTTGGGGCTTATTTTGCAAGAGAGAACAACACACTTTATAAGATTATTTATAATAGTCATCGGAGAATCATATACAAAAGAGTGCAGGAAATCTGTCCACAGACTATAGACCAGGAATCCAGCTGAGGGCCTGGATCCCACAGAAATGTCCTGCAGGAGTCAAACTGAGGACCTAGAGCTCATAACAATGCCTCCCACGATCCAACTAGAGGCCCAGAGCCCGTAACAATATCTCATGCAGGCTAGTTTCACAGATCTGCGCTGCAAAGGCCCGAAGGTCAGTGGTGGAATCTAGGAAGTCTGTGCCAGCAGGATGAAGGATCTGTGCTAGCAGGCTGAGGGATCTGCACTGGAGCCAGGAAGTGATGCTCAGAAGGAGCAAAGCTCCCCCTGAAAGATATCACAGCCATCCTCAGGAACAGTGAGGTCCTGAGCTCCTCCAATGATCAAGATGGCCAAGTTCCCATCAGGGAAGCCAATGCAGCAAGCCTCTCCAGGAAACCGGTAGTGAACAATCTTCCCCTCTGGAGCCAGGAAGTGATGCTCAAAGTGGGGACCACAGCTCCTCTAAACTGAACCAAAGCCATTCTCAGTGCCAACAAGGTCCAGAGCTCCTTGGAGGATGAAAACAGCCAAGTTCATCAGGAAAGCCAGAATGATGAGCTCCTCCAAAAAACCAACAGCTCCTTACAGCTTCCACCAGCTCCAACAGAGTTTCAGCTCCCAACAGCCTCTCTCAGCTCCCAACAGCCTCTTTTGTTCCCAGTAGCCTCACTCTACTTCTCCAGGTCTGCCTCTTATGCTGCTGGCAACAGTCCCCAGGTGGGCCTCCCATACCTAGCACCACACTCACTCAGTTCAGCTGGGATTATAAATTGACCACCAATTGTCAATCCACTACAGTATGTGAGGAAAAGGGATGAAAAGTAAAGTTCACGGGTCCATTCTACATTGTACTTTTGGATTCTTCTGTTACAGTCAATAAGAGTAACAGGTCCTCCTCTGAAATGCCTCACCTGATGTGTGATGAGGATACCTCTTTCTTGAAAGAACCACTGTCCTGTTAAGGTCTAGGTGAGAGAGCAAGGCTAATGCACTTCCCCCTTCTCTAGGATTTGTATTTCTCATACCATAGAAAAGGCAGGCATCTAAGGATAAAAAATAGAGAATTGGGCCTAGTGAAAGCGACTCAGGGATGCCTCTTTTAGTCTAAATCATAGACCAGAAGCATAAAAGGAATACCCACTCACAAGTGGGGGAGGCCAGCACTAAAATGGTTGAGGTCCACATGCTAGAATCAGGGCTTCTGCAAGGGGCTATGAGGTCAAAGTCCAGCAACAATGAAGAGTGTGCATTTGGTAAGAAAACCTGCCCTGTACAGCTCTCTGTCAAACCTGTGCCAATACTAAAAGGCTATGGTTGGAATTTGGGATCCGGCCCAGCCACCCCTCAAACTCTCCATCAGAGACACATAAATCTCTCATCACTCTGACAGTGATACACTCCCACCAAGAATACATTCAATGACATTAATCTTTAGTCAAATCTCTTATATTCTGCCAAACAGAACTGATACAAAAAGATGAACCTATTACTATCAAAACAGTATGGCTTGGTGGAAAAGAAAATCCTAGTTGTCCATGAAGTTATGCATTTTCCTGATACTAGAACAATCACATATGAAAACTAATTCTTTTTCATTACAACTGACAAGATACCAACCCATCCTGTTTGGTTATACTTCTTCAACTTCAGATATTTTTGAAAAACATAATGTTGAAGGAGTTTATAGAAGACAATAGTTCAAATTTTAGTTCCTGAAGCTCTGAGTTCAAGAAATGTTTTTGAGTCTCAAAAGAAATGGCTTGCCACAGTGCACATCAACTTTGGTACCTGCTAAAGCCTGCACCCAAGGGTACCATATTTAAAAAGTTATTACATTTCTCTGAAAAAACGGAAGCACAAAAACAAACAAACAAGCAAAAACATCATAACAGCTTATCTAGCATATGTAGTTGTTAAGAAACCTTTTCAATTTAAACACACAAAAATAAATAAGAGTTAGGAAATAGTTGAGGTTTTTTTTTTTTTAAAGAAAAGTAATGGAATTAAACTGAAGATTATTTCACATTTTTAAATTTTTTTCTTTTCTTTTTTTTTTTCTTTTTTGAGACAGGGTCTCACTATATAGTTCAGGCTGGCCTTGAGCTCACTTTGTAGCCCAGGCTGGTTTCAAACTTGCAATGATCCTCCTGCCTCAGCCTCCTGAGTGCTGGGATAACAGGGGTGTGCCACCACACATGGCTAATTTCTTTTTTGGTGCCAGGAATCGAACTCAGGGGCTCGTGCTTGCCAGGCAGGTGCTGCACTGCTGAGCTACATCCCCAGCCCTAAATTTTTTTATTTTAATATAATACAAGTAGATAGTAATAAAAAATATTAAAATCACTCTTCTTACTTTTATGAAAACATAAAATTTCATTATAAAATAATTTGAGAATAACAAGGGTTAATACACTCTGCATATGACCTGCTGCAAGATAAAACAGGTAAAACTAATGAAGACACGGTGAAGGCAAGGACTTTCTGAGCAGAACCCCAATGACACAAGAAAGAAAACAGAATTAACAAATAGGATTATAACAAATTAAAAAAAGCTTCTGTACAGCAAAGGAAACCAACAGAGTGAAAAATGGGAAAAAATTTCTGCCCATTATTCATCTGACAAGAGGACTAACATGTAGAATATATAAAGAATTTTTAAAAATTAGAGTCCCCAAAATAAAAGACCCACCCAAAAAAATGGGTAACTGAAATATTTTTAGTTTTTAGTATATTTCAAGATTGAGATGATCACTATTTCTGACAAGATTTGACACAACATGACAAGATCTTCCATGACAAGGAATAAATTCTTTAGCTATTGTGCCTTCCTTCCTCCCAGGATTAAGGGTATCAACCAGGAGAGAGCATCTCTTCAGCAGAAGGGGCCACCTTCACATTTTCCGAGACCTAGAGCTACTCCTGCAAACGCTGAAGACTCCCTCAGCCCAATACAAACAGAATTTAAAGTTTTGGTGAAGGGGGAATAGGGAGCTAATTTAAAAGTTAACATGGTTCTTAAATTGTTTAAATACAGTCCCATTGTTGACTCTAAAACTTCTCTTTCCCTTTGGCTTGTATGACAACTGTAGTCCTGATTTTCCTCTTAGCTCTTTAATTTCGCCTTCTCACCACTGTTTATGGCCTTTTGTCCAACTTCTTAAATGGTTTTCTCTTGCTAGGCATGGTGGCACATGCTTGTAATCTCAACACTCAGGAGGCTGAGGCAGAAGGATCTCGGTGAGTGTGAGGCAAGCCTGGGGTCCACAAGCAAGTTCAAGTCCAGGCTGAACTACATAGGGAGACCCTATCTGCAAAAAAAAAAAAAAAAAGGTTTTGGCTTTGGCCTTCTCTTCATGGGAGAAGGCACATTTATTCTCATGGGTTTCATAGATGTCTCTGACCCAGTGTGCAACGGCTATAAACTGCCAGTTCCTTGGTAGTGCATGCATCCTTTTCCTTGTATAGACCACCCTAAGGGATCTGGGCGATGACCATTTCCAATAGATGTTTATGTCTGTAATCTCTAGTTGTGTCCTTTTTAGGGTCCAGGCAAACATATGGAGCACCTTTGGGAAACCACTGGCATGGTTACAGGGCTCATAATGACAAAGTGATTGCATTTATACACAATAAGATGCAGAACAAAGACTGAGACTCTATGCAGAGCCAAATTCAAGGACCTGGGCATCAGAGGATCCACACGTCAAAAAAGCAGGGGGTTTCTAAGTTTAACACAAAGAACTTAAAGTCTTGGTGGTTGAGAAGGAGCTCGCCCCAGTGGCTACAGAGTCAAATGCATCTCTAATTGTGGTGCCCAGCCAAAGGGGTGGGCACTGCACTCACGGGGCTTCCACAGTGCTGCCTCTTCCTCAATCACATCCACCAATGACTCCTACTTCCTGTCTATAAAAAAGGTACCTTAGGTTGACAGTTCCAGATTTTCATCCAGAGCCCAGACAACTCCTGGTTTCCAAACTAAAAGTTTCAGTGGTTCTAAATAGATATCTGTATTAGACCAACATTCTAATACCTCAAACCCTACAAGCCTAAAATTATACCTTTTAATTTTATTCCAGAGCAATACCTCCCTTTTCTATTTCCTCTTAATTAATAACATCACATTCTAACAAGTACTCCAAACAAGAATGAAGTCCCTCCTTTGCTACCTTGTCTACTGTCATCACCTGCGACATCTCACACATTGTGGGCTCCATTTCATTTCCATGGAATGACGTTTACACAAAGCTTCCTCTTTATGCAAATCTCCTTCGTCTCTACCACACACTCGCCAACAGCTTCTCTGCACCATTCTCTTACATCTCCAACTGACCCTTACTTTCCCAGTACTTATCTTTCTTTTTCAAAAACAGTCCTTACAAACTACGTAGAAAACCTAAAGCTCTTAGTAAAGCACTCAGGAGCTTGACAATCCAACCCAATTCCCTCTCATCAGCCTAATCCACCAAATCTTTTGAAGCACACTTTAAGCTTGCCCTTGCTTATACATGTAGATTCTGTTTTTAATGAGTTTCCTTCCCACCTTCATGATTGTACTCTTACTCATTTGTGCCTTGCTCATGCCATGCTCTTAACCCAAAATCAATTCCTCTCTCCTTAACCACGTATTTTACTCAATATTCGAGATTCAGCTCAAACAGAAGTCCCTCCAAGATCACTCACTGCACTCCCACTATTGCCGATATTCCCAAGAGAATCTGCAGGAGACTCTGTCCTTGGTTATAGTTAACTGCTTATGTATTAACTGCCCCACATGGCGGTGAACTACTACTGCACAGCAATATGTCTTGGTAATTACCATTTCCTACATCATTTATCTCTGTATATTCACATTAAACAGACAGGTGTCCATTTATTTGGCTAATAAATTTCAACAATCCTCTGCTTCTATGCTATGATTTCTATTACTAAATGTACAGTATTCTTTTTTAAAAGGAAGTAGGGATAATCAGATGGCATATAATCTCAACTCTCATGTAGGCTTTTAAGTTCAAATGTATGACTATAAAGTAAGGTTTAAGAAAATACACTAGTAAGTATTCAACAAAAATTATCTGTGTGAGCACCACTGCTTCCATTTCACACCACTCTAAATGCGATAGAAATCCCTTCTTTGTCAGCCATTTTAAGGTCAAACAACCACAGTAAAAGCTATAACCTATTGTGTTTTTCAGCATAACAGAATGTAATGTAAACATAATCTAACACTTCAAAAAGAAGACCTACAATCCCATTTCTTGAAGAATTGACGGTTACCATTATGGATTCATGTAAGTAGAAAGACTAGTGAAAACTCAAAACTTAAATTTAAACCTTTGGGTTAGACAGATTTCCACTGGTGTGACAAAATTCCTAACTTAAATAACTTAAGAGAAACAGGGTTTATTTTGGCTCCTAGCTTCAGAAATTTCAGTCCACAGTTAGTTGGCTCCATTGTTTTTCAGCCTTGACAAGGAGGAACAGCATGGCAGGGACAGTGTGACGGAGCAAAGCTGCTCACTTCACGGAAGCCAGGAAGTGAAATACAGGAAGGAGTTAGATCCCACTGTCCTTTTCAAGGGGATGCTTCAAATGACCTAAATTTTTCCCACTAGGCCCCACTTCCTGAGATCCTGTTACGTCCCAACTACACCATCATCTGGGGACGAAGCGTTTAAGATATGAGGTTTGGGGGAACATTTAAGATCCAAACCTTAACAATAATGGGTACATGCAAATACGTTCGTACGCAACACAGGGAACCCAAACAAGGATGAATACTCTTCCTTTTCCCATCCACAATCATTCTCTGCCTCTGTATTCTCTGCTGGGCTAGGCATTGAGATCCTCACATGCACAGCCTGCATCAAGTTCCCCTGCCTTCTGGCTTCTCACTGGGTTTGGCCAATGGGAGGCAAGAGATCAGAGGGCAGGCAGAAAGCAAAATTGGTATGTTCATCTCCTTGGAGCCTCTCTACCAAGCCACAGGCAGGGGCTGGGTTCCTGCTCCAGCTAAGCAGTCCCTATCTCCTGTCTTCAGCTCTTGATAGTTTCCAGTTGCTTCATTCTCTCCTTTTTGCCTTTCGGGCTCGGGCTTGTTCATAGGCCAGGGTGCTTCACTATCCCTTTTTTATTGTTTTGCACTCTGCAAACCTCTGTAAGCAGTCATTCACTACAGTGACAATAACTGAAAAGCAATTTAGCCAGATAGTTTATGATGGAAAAAATGGGAGATGTCAACAAATAAATGTAATACACTCATACCCAGGATGGAAAACACCATATTGCCATGTAAAAGAAATGATGTACATAACAAAAGCATAAAATTGAGAGAAAAAAATACATGCTGACAAGTTCTCTTTAATTAATATCACAATAAAGTCTTACACATGGATTGTTTATTGTTTTTAATATGATTTGCTATAACTAATTTTATTTTGTTATTTTTAAAAATTAAAAAACTAACAAAACAACAATGAAGACAAAATCAAAACAACACATAAATACATGACCTAAAAACGATAGGAATTAACAATGGTTGCTACATTACATACTGTTATCTTCAACCAAGTTTCTCAGTCCACCAGACATAAGAATGTAAAATCAAACAAAGACAGTAACAAGTAATCAAAAAAAAAAAAAAAACAAAAACAAAAAAAAACATTGGAAATGATGCAGAGCTTCACCATACAAGATGGTAGGAGTTCAACAATGGTTCTTATACTGCATATTGTTGTTTTCAGATCAGGC
This sequence comes from Chinchilla lanigera, assembly GCF_000276665.1. Classification (NCBI taxonomy): domain Eukaryota; kingdom Metazoa; phylum Chordata; class Mammalia; order Rodentia; family Chinchillidae; genus Chinchilla; species Chinchilla lanigera. The sequence continues at coordinate 11,403,627 of NW_004955448.1, read as the reverse complement.
ATTCTGATTACCAAATTCAAGCCTGCAAAATTGGTCAAGAAAAAGGAAAATTTTCAACATGACTGTTCCTTTTAATAAACCACAAACATCAGCAATACACCTATTCCAGCTATCTTTAGACATACATATAAATTTTGCTTTTCATTTTAAAAAAACCAAAATAACAAAAGCGAATACATAAATAAAACATCATAGAATAAAAATGATACAGAATTTCAAAACATGGAGAGAGGACATTAATAATGGTTGCTGTATTACATAATGTCATCTTCAAATTGTTGCACATATAACCAGATATAGGCATGCAAGATTGATCAAACAATTACACATTATCAGTTCCTTACCTGTTAATTCCTAAACCAACAGGTATTAGTAGTACAATTATCCTACTTATCTTGCATATATATACATATTTTTTTCTTCTTCCTTCCTTCTTTCTTTCTCCTCTCCCCTCCCTCATCCCAGTTGCTCCTTCCTATTTGAGCAGTTTCTTTTCCCTTTCACAATATCTATTGTACCTTTCAGATTTTATTTACTCTTTCAGGTTCTTATACTAGGGAGGAAATACAATGTTTACACATATGAATCTGATTTATTTCACTAATGAATATGGTCTCTAGTTGCATCCATTTACCTATAAAAACTTCGAGTTTATCTTTCTTTATAGCTGAGTAATACTCCATTGTATAAAAATACCACATCATTTTTATCCATTCCTCAGTTGATGGACATTTGGGTTGTTTCTAAGATTTAGCTATTACAAATTGTGCTACTATAAACATGGGTGCACATATATCGCTGTGGTATGATGTTTTCAGTTCTTCTGGAAAAATACCCAGGAGGGGAATAGCTGGGTTGAATGGGACCTCTAATACTAGTTTACTGAGGAACCTCCAGACTGATTTCCACTGTGGTTGCACCACTCTACACTCCTACCAGCAGTGGAGAAGTGTTCCTTTTTCCCCACAGCTCCTCCAGCTTTTGTTATGGATTGATTTCATGATGATAGCCACTCTTTCTGGGGTGAGATGGAATTTTAGTGTTGTTTTAATTTGCATTTCTAGAATGACTAATGATGTTGAACATTTTTTCATGTATTTATTTGCCATTTGTACTTCTCCATGTGAGAAGTGTGTATTCATCTCAGATGCCCATTTTTGGATTGGGTCTTTGAATTTTGGGGGCCTGATTTTTTTTTTTTTAAATTCCTTATATATTCTGGACAGGAGTCCTTTATCAGAGGGACAGTTGGCTAAATTTCTTTCCCAATTTGTGGGTTTTCTTTTCACCTTGTTGGTGATTTCTGTTGATGTGCAAAAACTTTTCAATAAGATGAGATCCCAGTTGTTGATTTTTTGAAGTATTTCTCGTGCAGTTTGGTTTTTCTTCATGAACTCTCTACCTACCCCTACATCCTCAAGACTTCCACCTACTTTCTCTTCCATTAGATCTAGTGTTTCTGTTTTAATACTTAGATCTTTAAGCTATTTTGACTTTATTTTGGTGCATGGTGACAGACTTGGGCCTAATTTTCTTTGGCATGTAGAAAGCCGGTTTTTCCAGCACCATTTATTAAAGAGGCTCTTTCCTCCAGAGAACATGTTTGTCTCCTTTGTCAAAGATAAGATGGCTGAGTGTCTTTGTGGTTGTGTCTGCTTCTTCTAGTCTGTTCCACTGATCTTCAGGTCTGTTTTTGTGGGGGTTTTTTGCCAAAACCATGCTGATTTTGTCATAGTAGCTTTGCAGTATCATTTCAAATCAGGCATTGTGATACCTCCTGCCTTGCCTTTGTTGGCCAGGACTGGTTTTGCTATTCTGGGTCTCTTCCGGCTCCAGATAAATTTTAGGAATGTTTTCTCTAGGTCTGTGAGGTATACCAATGGTATTTTATGGAAATTGCACTGAATCTGTATAAAAATTTTGGGAGTACGGCCATTTTTACAACGTTAGTTCTTCCTATCCATGAGCAAGGAATATCTTTCCATTTTTTCAAATCTTCAATCTCTTTTTTCAGAGTAGTGCAATTGTCACTGTATAAAAGTTTTACTTCTTTCCTAAGTGTTTCAGTTTCTTGGATGCTGCTGTGAAAGGTATGGTTTCCCTTATTTATCTCTCAGTATGTTTGTTGTTTGTGTATCGGAATGCTATTGATTTTTGAGTGTTGACATTGTCTCCAGCTATGCTACTGAGTTTGTTAATTCTAGGAATCTTTTGATGGAGTTTTTGGGGTCTGTGATGTAGATTATCATGTCATCTGCAAATAATGATAATTTCACTTCTTTCTTCTTTCCTTTCCTATCTTCATTCCTTTTATTTCTCTCTCTTGTCTAACTGCTGTGGCTAGTGTCTCCAGAACTATGTTGAATAAGAGTGGTAACAGAGGACATCCTTTTCTTGTTCCTGATTATAAAGTGAAAGCTTTCAGTTTTTGTCCATTTAGTATGATGTTGGCTGTTGGTTTGTCATAAATGGCTTTTATCAGATTGAGGTAAAGTCCATCTATGCCAATTTTCTGTACAGTTTTTATCATGAATAAGTGTTGGACTTTATGAAAAGCTTTTTCCGCATCTATTGAGATGATCATGTGAATCTTTGTCTTTAGCTCTGTTGATATGGTGTATTATACTAATTGATTTGCACATATTGAACCATCCCTGCATTCCTGGGATAAATCCCACTTGGTCATGGTGCATTATCTTCTTGATGATGTGCTGCATTCTATTAGGTAGCATTTTATTGAGAATTTTTGCATCTATGTTCATTAGGGAGATTGGCCTACAGTTTGGCCTATAATTCTCTTTTTTGGTTAGTTCTTTTTCTGGTTTTGGTATCAGGATAATACTTATCTCCAGGAATGAGTTTGGGAGAATTGCTTCCCTTTCTATTTCTTTAAGAGTTTGAGAATTGGTATTAAATCTTCTATAAATTTCTTGTAGAATTCAGCTGTGAATCCATCAGGATCTGGACTTTTTTTTGTTGGTAAGTTCTTTATTACATTTTCAATTTCATTGGCTGATATTGGGTTAATCAACATTTTCATATCTTCTTCATTCATCTTGGTAATTCGTATGTATCTAAGAATCTGTCCATTTCTCCTGCATTTTCCATCTGATGAGAGTAAAGATTTTCAACATAGGTATTGATGATCTTCTGAATTTCTACAGGATCTGTAGTGGTATCACCCCTTTTATCCAGTATAGCATGGATTTGACTTTTTTCTTTCCTTTTTTTGACAAGGTTGGCTAGGGGTTTATCAATTTTTTTTTTTTTTTCAAAGAACCAACTCTTTGATTCATTAATTCTTTGTATTGCTTTCTTAGTTTCAATTGTGTCAATTTCTGCTCTGATCTTTATAATTTCCTCCCTTCTTCCAGCTTCAGGATTAACTTGTTCTTTTTCTGGAACTATGAGGTGTAACATAAGGTAGTTTATTTGTGTTAGTTGTTTTCCTGATGTGGGAATCCACTGCTATACATTTCCCTCTGAGGACTGCTTTCATTGCATCCCACAGGTTCCAATAGTTTGAATCTGCATTTTTGTTTGATTGTAAATCATGTTTAATTTCTTCTATGATCCATTGATTGTTCAGCAGGGTGTTATTTAATTTCCATGTGTTTATGGAGCTTTTGTGATTTCTTTTACCATTTATATCATTTCATTGCACTATGCTCCAATAATATGCATGAGATAATTTCAATTTCTTTGCATTTACTTAAGCATGTTCTATGTGCTAGCATATGGTCTATTTTAGAGAATGTCCCATGCACAGCTGAGAAGAATATGTATTCTAATGTTGTTGGATGGAACACTCTGTAAAGGTCTACTAAGTCCATTTGTTCACATGTTTGGTTTAGTTCTGTTATTTCTTCACTGATTTTTTTGTCTAGTTGATCTATCTTTTTGTGACAAAGTGTCAAAATCCCGTTAAAATTGTGCTATTACTTGTTTGATTTTTCATGTCTGTTAAAATTTGCCTTTTATAATTGGATGCTCCTACATTTGGTGCATATATATTTATGATTGTCATCTCTTCCTCTTGCAGTTTTCCCTTAAGCAGAATATAATGACCTTCTTTATCTCTTTTGATCATTGTTGGTTTGAAAGTTCACCTTGTCTGCAAACAGAATAGCTACTCCCACTTTTTTCAGGGTTCCTGTCACATGCAGTATTGTTTTCCATCCTTTGACTTTCAGTCTATGGATTTCCTTTTGAGTTAAATGCGTCTCTTGTATACAGCATATTGCTGGAGTTTGTTTCTTGATCCACTCTGCCAGTCTGTTTCTTTGATTGGTGAATTCAGGTCATTTACATCAATGGTTATTACTGATACGTATTCACTTTTCCTTGTGTTGTTATTTTCCCACTGTTGGTTCTGTACTTTCCCCCTCTATATAATCACTTACCTTGCTTGGTAGTTCTTTTCTATTGTTGATCTTGAGATTGTGGTCATTTTTATCTCTTTGTAGAATATCTTTCAGTACTCCTTGTAGGACTGGTTCGGCGCTCATGAATTTCTTCAGTTGATCTTTTGTCATGGAAGTATCTTATTTCTCCATCAATTTTGAAAGACAGCTTTGCAGGGCAGAGCAATCTGGGTTGGAAGTTGTTTTCTTTCAGGACCTGAAAAATACTTCACTCCAAGGTCTTCTTGATTTGATGGTCTGTATTGAGAAGTCTGCCATGATTTTGATGGGCTTTTCTTCAGAGGTGACCTGTTTCTTTTGTCTAACAGTTTTTAATATCCTGTTCTTTAGCTTTGCAATCTTGATTCTTATGTGTCTGGGTGTAGATTTATTTTGGTTATGGCTAATTGGGGTTGTACATGCCTCTCTTATATGTATATAAGTTTGCTCTCCCATGCTTGGGAAATTTTCTGCTATTACTGGTGCAGTTATTCTTTTTATGTCATTTATGTTGCCTCCTGCTCCTCTGTTGATACCTATCAGCTTTCTATTGTTTTTCTTTGCCTCATCTTGCCCCTGTTGAATTGTTATTTGCTGTTCGTTTGTTATTTTTAAGAGATCTTTCCTTTCATGATCATTAGCTGCAATGCTGTCTTCAAGGTCTGAGAGTCTATCTTCCGTTTCATTCAAGTAGTTCTTCCAGCTTTCAATGGAATTTTTAATTTCCTGAATGTCTCTTTGAATCTGTTTCATGTATTCCAATTCTTTCCTATACTGTTCATTCCAGGTTTCCATCATTTTTCTGTGCTCTTCTATTTTTTTTTAATCTATGTCTTGTTTTGATATACCCAGCCATTCTTTCATTATGGTTGTCATTTCTTTTTTTACCTGAGCAATTATTTCTGATCTGATTTCCTCTACAGCCTGATGTAGTTGATTCTTTACTTCAGTTGCTATCATTTCAGAGATTTCAGCTCTGTGACTTCCATGTTCTTCCATGTTGATGTTCCCTGGACTTGTTCCAGATGGGGTGTTTGGCTGAGATTGCATTTTGCTGCTTCTTTTTTTGTCATTTTTAAATTTCCCTAGGTTTCCTGGGGATTCAGGTTCATTCCTGAGATGGCAGTGGGGGGTCAGAGTTTGTGGACCCAGGTACCCTGACAGCTCACTGAGGTCTCCCGAGTCCAAGGCCCGTCCAGATGGTGATGTGGGGTCAGTGCTGGAGGATCCGGGTCCCCAGGCAGCTCACCGAGGTTTCCTGAGTCTAAGGTACTTTCTGAGGTGTCAGCAGTAGGTGGGGCCAAAGAATCCCAGTTCCCAGACAGCGCACCAAAGCTTCCCGAGTCCAAGGCCCCACATATGGTGGTGGTAGGGGTGGGGCCAGAGGATCCTATAACTAATTTTAAAAATCCAGACAGCTTCAATAAACAGAAGTTAAAGAAAACTAAACTGAAATTAATATACATGAAACATCAGCATTTGTGGAATAAACAGCAGAAAATGAGGCTCTTCAAAATATGGTGTCCAGACCCTGGGATACAGCAATGTGAAGAGAAGCGGGGAAGTGGTCCACAGGACCCAGGAAGGATCTGAAGTGAGAATTGAAGCCCACAGAGAGACCAAGGAAAGAAACTGCAAGGAAGGAGGAGGCAGGTGGCACTTTCTTCTTGAGTCTGGACTCACTGTGTGAGAGGGGTGGCTTGAAACTGCAGACACACAGTAACTGCTGGCGACCCCAGAGGCCACCAGAAAAGAGCACAAGTGGAACACTGTGTTGGACGCAGCAGACTGCTGTGGGTGGTGAATTATCCTTGACAGATGTCCCACAAGAGAGAGCAATTGGCTGGGACATCTTGGAGAGGAACCAACTGAGCTCAGAACTCAGAGCAGCTGCTGGCTCCATCTAGTGGCTCCCAGTTTTGGGGTCAGGGAGCTGAGTTCAAGTCAGTAGGAGGTCACAGAGCCAAGTTCCAGCTGGCGGAGAACCGAATGCAAGCCAGCAAGAAGAACACAGACTGCTGCAGACTGAGCAGGTCTGGTTCCAGCCTCACAAACCAAAATCAGCCTGAACTTCAGGGCAGCTACAGGTGTCAGCTCACTGGGATTATCTACTACCATACTGTAAAGCTACAGCAGGCTTGCTGGGATTGATCAGCTCAGATCTGGACTCCGTCTGCCCACAATGTCTACCAGTGATAGCAGAGACCTACCTTGAAGTGGGCTTTTTTTTTCTTATCTTCCATTTTTTCTTTCTTTTCTTGTTTGTTTGTTTGTTTTATTGTTCTTGTTTTTATATGAGTGTGAACACTGACTAGGGTTTTTTTGTTGCTATTGTTGTTCTCTTCTATTCTCCTTTTTATTTCTTCCTTCTCTCTTTCCCTCCTGTCTCCTTCACCAGTTTCTCAAAGTTTACATGATCTTCCTCTGTCCTCCAGCCTTACTTCTAATTCCTTCCTCTTCTTGTATTTCTCTATTTTTCTCCCCAACCCCTTTTAAATTTTTACCCCCAAAGGTAGACTTGCTATATTGAGGGCTTATTTACTGCATATAATTTTCTGGTTCATTTTAGATTTTGTTATATAACCACAAATCCAGTTCATATAGCTAAAGGTGGCAAATTAATAGTTACCTCAGCTTGTCATTTTCTAGGCTGTCTTTGATACTACTGCTAGTGTTGATTGTACTACTTTAGCCAAAGTGACAAAACTGCTCTATCCAGTTGTTCACCCTGGTAAACCAAGACTAAAATTGCCCAAGGGTCATTAAAAAAAAAAATGCTATAGGCCAGTGCCAGAGAACTAGGGGTAGTGCCTGAGAGTCAGGGGCTGGGCCAAGTAGCCAACAACTTCTCATCCCCAATAAATTGAAGAGGTAGGACCTTGCAATAGACTCAAAGCCGAAAAGTACGCTTCACCCAGAAGATACCTCTGAGAACTGGTCATTTCCTATGGATCCTAAATACAAGCAATAAAGCTACCATAGGCAATTTATCACCATAGGCAATTTACAAGCATCAACCCAGGAATTAGACTAGAAAATAGAAACTGAGAAGACAGTTAAACAACATGCAACCCTAGGCTTCCACATCACCGAAAGCAAACCTAGGGGGCTATGAGGTGGACCAGCCTAAAAGCCACCCACCTGGACTCTCTGAAGGGATCACAGCAGAAATAACAAAGTACATGAACAAGGCTCTAGAAAAAATCTAATCAGAAATAATTTCTCATATAACTACAGGAATGGTTACTATGATGGAAGATATTCTTAATGACTCTAGAGAAGATACAAATAAAAAAAATTGAGGAGTTTAAGAAAATGATGGAAACCATGAATGCCCAACACAGGAAAAAAATGTAAACCATGAAACATTCAAACAGATAGCCAAGAGATTAAAATTTCCATTGAAAGTATATGAGGGCCAGAAATACAGCTCAGCAGCAAAGCACCTGCCTGTCAAGTGCAAGGTCCTGAGTTTGATTCCTGGTACCAAAAAAAAAAAAAAAAAAAAAAAAAAAAAAAAGAAAGTATATAAATGAGCCAATATGAGGACCAAATCTCAGATATAAAAGACAGGACTAGGGTAGTAATCATGTAAACAAAGATTTCTTAAAAATAGTAGGAGACCACGAGGAATCAATTCAGCAGCAGCTAGAGGATGCAAAGAAGGATAACATAAGATAGACCAGAGTCAATGAAAAACTCAGGACAGCGCAAGTGAAATAAAAATCCTCTTCACAGAAGTCATGGCAAAAAAAAACTTTGCAAGGACGGAAAATGAATTTGACACACAGTTAAGTGAGGCATACAGAACTCCAATTAGCTATGATTTAAAAAATCTACACCAAGGCATATAACAGTCAAGATTCCACAAATTCAACACAAAAACAGAACATTGAAATCTGTTAGAGAAAAGAAACAAATCACCTAAGGTAGGAGGATTACTGCAAGTTCCAGGCTAGCCTCGGCTACAAAGTACGCCCAAGGCCAGGCTGAACTGCATGGTGAGACCGGCTTCAAAATGACCAAAAAAAAAAAAAAAGAAAGAAAAAAGAAAAAAGAAACAAACAACAAATCATCTATAAAGGAAAGCCCATCAGAACCATAGCAGACTTCTCAACACAAACACTAAAAGAAAGAAAAAGTTGGAATGAAGTATTTCGAGCCCCAAAAGAAAACCTCCAACCCAAGAGAATTGGTAGGAAAAAATGCAAAAAGAAATAAAATAATAATAATTTTATATGCAGTTAGATTCACAAAACACACAGTTAAAATCACACATAATATCCCATGAAAGACTAATGGAATATTTGACTGTAATATTTTTCAAGGAGTCCACCTCAGTACTAGAACAGATCTTTATTTTCTGTTGCAAACCAAATGAGTAAGTTGGATCTTGTAAAAAAAAATCACTTATTTTTCAACAACAAAGTCACACTCTGAATGGCAAGAGGCTCACAAGAGAGGCACATGTAACTGAGATGACTGAGGAGCAGCAGGTTCGTATCTCACATCTCAGGCTTGCTCCAGAAATAGCATAGGGAATCACTCAAATCATGACAGATGTTCTCCTTCCACCCATTCCTCTCTATCCCTTTTTCTCTCCACTCCCATAATAAAATGTGCATATGGTAATAAGCATCTGAAATTAAACATTCTGGAAAAGATCAGTTGTAGTTTCACCCTGACGTTGAGGCCAAAGTCACATTCCTGCCTGTTTCTCTTCCATACTGGGATTATAAAAAATACCTCCTATGAGGGACAGACGTAACAAAAGGAATGAAAACGTCATTGCTCTAAAAGTAAAGAGAACATACTGTAGAAAAGATAGACCCTGTACTAGTTTGTAATTATGAGTATATTCCATAAATTTTCTAAGCCTCAGCTTTCTCTTTTTAAAAATAAAAGTGTTTTATTCCAGATCACAATGTCTCTAAGGAAATTTTCAGCTCTGGATTATGTCTCCATTTCCATCTACATCATGATTTTAAATCTTTTTTTTCCCCTACCACTATAAACAATCTCTTATGAGGTATTACAGCTTGGGCTCTGAAGTCTAGTCGACCTGAGTTCAAATTCCAGAGCTGCATTTTCTCACTGTGACAGTGTGCATGCCGCTAACTTTCTCTCTTCCTTTCCCATCTGAAATGAAGATATTAATATTCTGTATGTAATAGGACTGCTACCATGTGTAGGACATTATAAACTCTAAATGAATGCTATTGTTGATGACAATGATGTTCCCGGCATAAAATTTCATTAATTGTCTGGTTTGGATGAAATCCCAGGCCCTACCCACAGAACAAAAGAATAGGAAGCAAATAATTCCTAGGATATCAAACTAATACCATTGCTTCATTCTCTCCTTGCACTGATTCATGAAATTTTCTACATCAAATCTTATCCAAGGTGTCATTTCTATTCTGGGCTTCATAGTCTAGATCAGACTACCAACAGTGGGCTACGCTTACACAGAAACAGAAAACCTATTTAAAACTGAAACTATTTGCTTATATGATAAAAAGTAAAGGAATGTCACCTGAGATTCTGCTACAAAAATCTCACTCCTAATCAAATTTTTTAAAAATAAAGTTAAAAGCAGATTTAAAGGTAAAGGAATAGGGAATAGCAAACATAAAGCCTAGAATTAAAATTTTGCCTAGAAGGAGGTTAGGACCAGAATTTATATGCCAGGTAAGAGACTTAATTAAAAATAAGTTATTTGAAAAATTATTATAAGAAAAACATAATTAGTATGTTTCTTTTGGTTAATTTATGTCCTTCAAAGTACAATTTATCCCAAAACATAGAACCACTTGAAATTTTAAAAATGTAACAGTGAAACTGGAATGAGTGATGATATTATTGAAACCTGTTGTTCAATGAAAATTAATTCAAGAAAATCTTGTTCTTATATAACATATATTACATATTTATTTTGTGCAAGAAAACAAATGTATCTGGCTGCTAAACTACTTTAGCCAATGACTTTTCTATTCACTTCAACTTCTGGAACACTAAAAGTTTTTACTGTCCTATCTTCCCTATTTCCTCTAAGTAGCATGTGTTTGATATATTTTATCCACATAATGCACTTTTCTAAATCTCAACCCTTGATTTGTTGGTTAACTTTCATTTGACCACAGGCACTACATGATAGAATATAATTTCCACAGAAAATACAGTAGAAAATCCACATAAATATCTCCAAGCACTTATCTTGATTTGTCTTAGCTTTCTGAAGGTTAGAGAGGGCTAAATTAAAAAGCAACTGCCAGGTGCCTTGGCTGCCTAGATTCATTTCAAGGCCCCTGAAAGTTTTGACAATTTAGAGCACTGGAACTACTAATATAAACTGTAGCAATACAAACAAAAAACACTAAACACATCAATTAATTTTTGAATAACTAAAAAAAAATGAACAAAGCATCAACATAAATTTTCCATGATTAATTTTTAGTCTGACAACAGAAAAATCTGAGCATGTATTGTTTCTGACGATAGAGTTCTGAATACAGAACTTGAAGACCTAATTCTACTTCTGACACAGCTTCCACAGGAGTAGAATGTTTATTTAAGCAGTGACCTTAGAACATGAATATTCCTTTAAATTCTCTATGCATCAGATTTCTTTGCAGTCTTACTCAGAGGTTGCAAAGACCAGACAGAAAAAGTTTATTAGAAAGATGTTTAATCAGAATACAGCTGCACATGGGATATTCTCAAAAATAGACTACATACAAGATCACAGAACAAAGGTGGGTTCTGGAAGAAAGATGTTTACTGGAAGAAAGAGTGCCTCATTAATAAACGGCGCTGGAAAAACTGGCTTTCCACATGCCGAAGATTAAAACTAGACCCATATCTTTCACCATGCACTAAACTAAAATCAAAATGGATCCAAGATCTAAATATTGAAACAGAAACATTAAATCTGCTGGAAAATAAAGCAAGTAGAACTCTTGAAGACATTGGTGTAGGCAAAGACTTTATGAACAAAACCCTGATCACAAAGGAACTAGCACAAAGAATCAACCACTGGGATGTCATCTTATTAAAAAGTTTTTGCACAGCAAGAGAAACCACCAACAGAGTAAAGAGACAACCCACAGTGTGAGACAAAATGTTTTCCAGCTGTTTCTCAGACAAAGACTAATAGCTAGAATATCTAAAGAACTCAAACAAATCAGATCCCCCTGCCCAAACTTGAAGGCCCACTCCAGAAAGAGGCATCTGAAATGAATAGACACTTCTCAGATGAAGAAGTAGAAACAGCAAATAAATATATGAAATAATGTTCAGCATCACTGGTCATTCAACAGGTACAAATTAAAACAACACAGATTCCATCTCACTCCAGAAAGAATGGCTACTGTCAAGAAATCAACCAGTAACAAATGTTGGCAGGGGTGTGGGGGAAAAGGAACCCTTTTCCATTATTGATAAAAGTACAGACTGGTGCAACCACTGTAGAAAACAGGGTAGATATTCCTCAAAACCTAGAACTAGAGGTCCCACTGGACTCATCTATTCTTCTTCTTGGTACCTCCCTAAAATAATTAAAAGCATCGTATAACAGAGATATATACACACCCATGTTTACAGCAGCACAGTTCGTAGTAACTAATCTTGGAAAGAACCCAAATGCCCATCAACTGAAGAATGGATAAAGGAGATGTGGTGTTTTATACAATGGAGTACTGCTCAGCCATAAAGAAGGATAAGCTTGAGACATTTCTAGCTAAATGGATGCACCCTGAGACCATACTTTTAAGGGAAATAAATCAGACCCATATGTATAAATATCACATTGTTTTTCTGCTGTGAGAAACTGAAAGGACCAAAATGTACAATAGATATTGTGAAACAGGAAGAAATTGTTCAAACAGGAAGAGGAACTAGGGAGGGGGAAAAGAAGGGAAAAGAAAAAAATGATGAGAAAATTAGGAAAAAATGGAAACAAAGCTTTTGTAAGTAACAAGGGGAAGACAGGCTGAAAGGTAGTTAGGGGAATGGGAAAAAATCAAGTAGAAAGATGTTCAAATAGAGCAGAATAAAGAGAGGAACAGTATATCTACTATGCTGTAGGTTATGGACCCCTTTCTCTGTAGAGAGCAGTGGCCCTCAAATTTTAGCCTCCATCAGAATCACCCCAAGACTAACAAGGCCCTCCACCCCGGTCTTTGGGAGGGGAATTCACTGTATTTTCACATGGAGGACCTATTAAACACAGAAGCCCTCCCCTCTACCAAGTAAAATTTGCCTAACACGTTCCCTAGTGAATCTAATGCTGGAGCAGCTGATCAGGAGCTGGCACCAAAAACACTATTGTATAATGTTCCACGGTGTACCACATCCATTATCCAAATGCCTTCACACAGAGTAGGGTTCGGGGTGGAGTACATAGCCAGCAATCAAGTTCTTGTCCATCTACATAATACCAACTCTTCCCTCTAACTTTATTTCAACCCATTTCTTAATACCCTAGAATCCTTTCATTATAAATCAAAAGATGGATCCTTTTATTATCTATCTTTCTTATAAACTCTTGGATCCTTTCATTATCTATTTTTCCCACAAACTAAGCAGCAAGTTGTTTTTGCTTTTTGTTGTTTTTCTCTCAATAGTGGGGACTGAGCCCAGGTCCTTCACACTGAACTGCGCCTACAGTACTACTCTTACTTTACAGGGTCTTGTTAAATTGCCCAGGCTGGGATCATATTTGTGATCTTCCCGGCTCAACCTGTCAGAGTGCGGGAACTGCAGGTATATGTCATGCAAGTTTCTTAATAAAACTGATTAGCTTTCTGTAGACAGCCTCTCTCTTATTATTTTTTGTTAATTCAAACAGCTCACAAAAAATCTATACATGGCATCTATCTTTCCTTTTCTGAATTTGGTAATGCCAGTGCTGCAATATGAGAAATTTAGTAAACAAAGGTAGTCTTCACATTATTTTACAAACTTTTATATTTTGCTTAAGCATACGCTATAAAGAAACTTCACTGCTCCCCTTCAATCATATACATGCATTTTCTGATACAAACATAACACATTTATATTTTAAAAGTTTAAAATATAGAAACATATAATCACAACTACAATCCCTTTGCTCAAAAATGGCTGCATTAAAGTTTTTGGTGTTTTTTCTTCCAGTCTTTTTAAATGTATATAAAAATTATACTAGGTAACATTTTACATTCATTTTTCCCCTAGCTAACAAATTGTAAGAATATTAAATATTTCTTAAAGTTATTTAATAGCTTCATAATATTTTCATATGGCTGAGGCATAATTTAACAATACACAGCTGGATGTGGTGGTACATGCCTGTAATCCCAGCACTTGGGAGGCTGAGACAGGAGAATCACTGAGTTCAAAGCCAGCCTGGGCTGCTGAGTGAGTTGAAAGCCACCTTTCACTGTAAAGTGAGATCCTTACTGAAAAAGAAAGAAGGGGGAGAGAGAGAGAGAGAGAGAGAGAGAGGGAAAGAGAGGGAAGGAAGGAGGGAGGGAGGGAGGGACAAAGGAAGGAAGGAAGGAAGGAAGGAAGGAAGGAAGGAAGGAAGGAAGGAAAGGGACAAGAAAAGAAAGGAAAGAGAAGGAGTAATATTGACAGTACATATTATCTGCAGTATCATCATGCAACCTACAGGGTAAATGGAGCCTTAGCCTCAGTCCACATAAGAAAATTATTTTACTCATGCATTGCTTCTTTCTTTTAATTTAATTTTATTAGTACATGTTTACAGTACATAGTGGTTACATTTATGGTGAGGATTTGGTACATGTACACAACATATCTCATTTCTTTTTCTTCATCTCCTTCCTCTTGCCTCCTTCCCCTTCCATCTCTTGATCCCCTTCCCTTATGCAAGAGACCTGTCTCCCTGTTCCTATCTTTTATTTTGTTCTATAATTTATATTTGGGGTTTCTCATATAAAAGAAACCGTGCAATATTTAAGTCTAGGCATCTGATTTGTTTCATTTAACATTATCGTTTCAAAGAACATTCATTTTGTTACAAATGACTCAAGTTTATTTTTCTTTATGGCAGAATAGAGTACTCCACTGTGCATAAATATCATGTTTTCTTTATCCATTCATCTGTTGCTAGACATATAGGCTGCTCCCAAGATTTAGCTTTTTGTTTCTGAAGAGGGTCTTGGCAATGCCTTTTCAAAACAACACAACTGCCCAACCCACTGTAACCATGGTAGAAGTTCATTCCCCCACTGATAGCAAACAATGCTTATCCAGAGTAGCATCATCCAACATAATTTTTCTCTTTCCTTCAATTTGAGGCAAAGATGAAAGTCAGCTCCTGATTAGAGGGGATAGATGGACAGAATTTTATGAAGACAAATATAAAAACATATAAATATACGCCAATAGCATAAATATATTTTATAGATATATCCAGTCATAATTTCTTTGACTGATTGTGTCCTTCATTAAAATATAAACACCTTGACAGCAAGTACTGTAGCTTATCCCATTTTATCCCTACTCTTCTTTGCACACACATATCTAGCACAGTGCTTGATATATGACAGACCCTAAATAAATGCTTACTGTGAAAAAAATCACAAAGTGATAGAAAATACCATCTTTACAGATAAATGTCATGCATTTATTAAATACCTACTCTGATGATTAAATTTTAAACTTGATTAGGCCAGAGTAATCAGCTGTTTGGTCAAACAAAGGTATAGGTTTTGTAAAGATATTTTGTATATGTAAGCAACATCACTATCACAAGACTTCAAGTAAAAGATGTTACTCAATAATAGGGGTAGGCCTCATTCACTCAGTTGAAGATATTGAAAGCAAAGACTGAGTTTCCCTAAGGAAGAAGGAACTCTTTCTCAAGATTATAACAACAACGACGACAACAACAACAACAGAAATCCTATCTGAGTTTCCAGTCTACTATTCTGCCTTGTAGATTTTGATCAGGTCGCAAACTTAAATACCAGTTCCTTATAATAAACTTTTAATACACACACATACACAATATATATATTTGTTTCTGTATCTCTGGAGAACCTTGTCTGATATAGCTACTATTTAGCTACTATTTCACGTCTAAATTTGGATAGTGAATTTCAAATCATTGTCTCTGGTCCTTACAACGATTTCACAAGATGGGTATTATTATCCATCTTTCCATAGACAAATACATGAGGCATACAGAAGTTGATTAAACTGTCCAACATCCCACAAGTAAACTCACAGGTAGCAGGGTTGAGTCAAAATGTGTTTAACTCCAAAATCCACGCCCTTTCTCTCTTGCTTTCTCTCCTTTCACTGTAATAAGATGCATGCACAAGGCTCTTAATTCTGTAACTCTGCAGATTCACAATGCAGTGCTGGTGCAGACATTTAAATATCTTACTGAGCATATTATGGAAGTGTAGAAAAGGCAAGGTCATCCAAAACTCACAAGGTAGAGGCAGCTTATGGAGATGTGTAAGTCTTTTGTGCCTGATGGTTAAATCTAAAAGCTAAATATATAGATAATGAAATAAATAAGCAAGAATGTTTATGATGAAAGCACTGTTTCCTTCCAAAATTCACTTTCAGAATATGCTAATTTCACATTCAGAAAGATTATAAAACATGCAAAAAAGATACTTTGATACTAGTATCACAGAACAGTCAATGGCAGTGATTGGTCTTATTTTAACAAGAAAAATGGGAAAGTAAAATAGGTGTCACACATAAGGACAGCTCACCTCTATGCTATAACATGATCTTTCAAGCTTTCCTGTCAACTATTTCTTTGTAGTACGGAGCAAGTGAAGGAGAATGTTATCTTTGTAACAGCTCTGCACAGCTGCCTTCCCTTTTCCTCTTTATTTGTGCTTCTTTCTCTGAATGTTCTGTAACACTAAGAGGAAATGTCCTAAGATCATTTTCAAATGTGAAACAAGAAGAATGGGTTCCTCTAGTGGAAAATGAATCTTACTCTACCCTTTAGGGATACTAAAGTGGCAATAATTCCTACCAAGTACATTTCTGCTATATATTCATAGATGTGGCTTCCAAATTCCAAGCTGTGGAATCACTGCAATAGGTTCTGAAACCCCACATGTACCAAGCATTGCCATTAAACTTGATAAATTAAAACACATGCACAGGAATGATTAATTTTTCAAAGTGAAAGATACGGCTGTGAATGATCAGATCCAAACATATTTTGGGTTTTCTTTGTTGTAAAGATTAAGAATTTAGCCTATATATTTACCTGCCAATTTCACAAAGATCCTACAAAAATGATTAATACAGAAGTAATTTTAAAAGGAAATATAGCTTTGAAAATTAAGAAACTACACATATCTGAAGTTTTAAATATGTTTTTGAAAGGAATGAGCCAATGAGATCAATTTCACCAAAACAAATTAAAGCAAAGTTGTCTGTCAACCTAAGCAAGCATAGAGGAGAATTCTCTCACTTTACAAAGTAAGGAGAAAAGTTTTCTCAAAAGATTATTAACTGGTCTGACCATAATTCTAATAAAAAAAAGATTAGGACATAAAATATTAAACCCTGAGCCAATAAAAAACATTTTAACTATACACAGACATCAATAAACATGCACTGAGAAACTTTAACACATGCTGCATGTTCAAGCACTGGAAATAAAGTGACCTGTGAACCAAAACCCAAAGGAAGTGAAGAAGGAAGCCACGCGGAAATCTGAGGCAAAGCATTCCAGTAAGAGGAACCCCAAGCATAGAGACTGAAATAAACACTTACTGTGAAGGAGGGATGAGGGTCCAGGGTGACTAAAGAGAAGGAGATAAGGAAGACAGTAGCAGAGAAAGAGGAATTTAGAGTGTGGGCTGGGCACCACTGACTTTTCCTCAGTGAAACAGATGCTGACCGCCTTCTGTGTTAGATAATGGGCCAAGGACGGACTTACAGAACCCAGCCAGATGCTGTGTAACAAAAACAACAGAAATAATGCCTTGGACCGGGTCCAGCAATAGATGGTAATGCCCTGGACAAGGTCTATAACTATGGAGGTGATAAGCAGTCTCATTCTGGATCTATTTTAGCATGTAGAAGCTACAAGATTTTCTAGTGAACTTGATAACTTGAAAGTTTTATTTTGCCTGATAAACTTGATAACTGAAGTTTTTTGCTGGAGGAGTTTGAATGCTGGAGTTTCTACTTAATAGTAAGTATTACAGTACCTAGGAAAGTTCAGGTTTCAGTGGACACCCCCAAACACTTCAACTTTGTGCATGTGAAATCTGAGATATTAAGTATACAGTGAAATACATACACATTCCTAGGAGAGGTATACGCTAAAGACTTATTAAAGTTTGGATTTCTATAGATGGATTTAAAGCAATGAACCTGGATGAGATCACCTAGGAAATGAGAGTAAATGGAGAAAAGGAAGTTGGAAAATGAGCCCTGGTTAATCCCAACACAGAGAAACAGGGGAAATCAATAAAACTTGCAAAAAAAGTGTTCAGTGAGATCAAGCAATCAAAATAAATTGACATTTTAGAAGTCAAATGAAAACAAATGACCATTTGTCAGTTGCTGTAGAGAACTGAGGTAAGATGAAGACAAAGAATGAATAGGTACAGCAGCATGAAAGTCACTGTCGACACAAATAATACTATCTACCCATTTACCTGAGGAAATACTGCTTGGGGAAATGTTCTAGCAAAATGAGAAATTAATCCAAATTCAAAAACTCAAGTAATGAGTGTTCCGGTGCACATGAAATGGAAATAAACAATGAACTCAGTAAAATTTCAAAGTTAAATATATGTAATTATTACACTATGCTGTAAATTTTCATATAATTGTTAAGAAAATATTTTTAAAAGAGATAGCACATATGGGTAAAATATACCTACATGGAGACTGATGTGAAAATAAAGTTTCAGATTATTACTATAAAATATTTAAAATACAAAAAAGGGAGGAAAGAGGAATAAATACATGTTAGTTTTTAAAAGACTATCTAATTTAGCTAAAAACTATTAATATAAAAGAGAACTCTCTACAGCAAAAATACAGAAAAGGTGGACTATCATGTATCTAGTCAACATAACTGGCTATGGCAATATCCATATCTGAGTAAATTTAAGCAAAAAATTTAAAATGGAGCAAAGATGGGTATTTTATATTGATAACAGCTATAACCCAAGAAGACATCCTAACTGCAAACTTCTATACACCAAAACAGACCACATTGATTATATGAAGTAAAAACTAAGAAATATAAGAAAAATCTTATGAACCCAAAAAAACCAATGTGAGATTTTTTTTTAATATAAGAATTTGCTAGTTCATTAGCTACAGAGAAAAGATGCAAGTAGAGGTCAGAACAAACTAATTAATAAACAAGTTTATACAGTTGGACTCTTTAGAAAATTCAGCTACATTTAAATACCCATTTCACATATCTACAGAACATTTACAAAAATTAGTCATGTAACAGGCCACGCAGAAAACCTCAATAAATTTATAAACCAAGAATGGCTCAGGTACTCCTGAGGCAGCACAAATGCAAGACAAATAAAAGTAACAAACCTATTAAATTCCAGATTCTGATAACTATTAAATAAGACCTGACCAAGGAGAAATTAAACCTAAAATTGAACACTATTTGGCATAAAACAAAAGCACTATACACTCGAACAGAAAAAATACGGCCAAAGCTGTACTTAAGGGGAAACTGTTCTGCAGCCTGAATGTCTCCCTTCATTCTTTCTATTTTGAAATCTAATTCATTAAATGCTTCCGTGTTGGCAAAAAAGATTCTATACTTTCTACTTGGCATTCATCATCCATCTCTGTACTTCCCCAGCACCTTTTAAAAATTGTTTCACTTCACATTTGTATCACTGCGCTTTGCTTTACAAACACTTGAGTTCATGTAACTCTCAACCCGTCAATTTCCATCTACCAGGAAATATGATCTATGCTTTAGCATCTTTGTACCAACTCAGAGCACAGCACTGTAGTAGAAGCATAGTTTGGAAAGTCAGACCACTCCAGATTTGAATCCTAGCTCTGCCAATTTCTACCTGTGTGCTCTGGGGCAAACTGCTTAAACCATCCTCGCTTTGTTTCTCACTAGTGGAGCTCAAGGAGTTTACATAGTGAAACACCAAGCACAGTATCTGGAACACAACTGGTACTAGATAAAGGGAGGCTATTATGAGTAAAAGAAAGACCTAAGAGAGAGCTAACAAGTAAAAAAAAACAAAAAACATGGATTTGGGCTGGGGATTTAGCTCAGTGGCACAGTGCCTGCCTGGCAAGGGTGAGGTCCTGAGTTCGAATCCCGATACAAAAAAAAAAAAACAAAACTAAAAAGCACGGATTTTGGTGTCTAGCAGGTCTATTAAAGCCTGGTTCTGGCCAGTTATTTAGCAATGTAACCTTGAGCAAGTTAATTAATGTCTCTAAGTCTCCTCCACATCTGTAATTCTGTGAAGTCGTAAAATTAAACATCAGGAACAAAAGCACATAGCAGGAAGCCCTGCACAAAGTCAGTACTAGAACAACATAGCTACTGCCAGCATAGCCACATTACCTCAATTACAGGTCTTCCGCAGTATCTGTTGAATTGCATTATAGCTTTATTGTCAGAAATCCACTTGGGCTGATCTGGTCCCTACAAGGGTCAGAACTGACAGTAAGTTATCAACTTCATAAGGCAAATCCTCAAGAAGCCCCAGTATGGGACTGTAGTTCGGTGGGGGTCAGAATAATTGAAAGCTTACAATTAAAAAGCACATATGCTTTACACATGCTCTAATATAAGATGGTCTTGCTGGATAATTTGTTAGGAATCCTTTTCACGAAATTAGATCACTAAAACTAGACAGTGGAGCAGTCTCTAAGAGAGCTCTAAACAGGTCTCACTTCTCATTAATATAAATTAAATTCCTTAGGAGATACTGGGAGTCTCCCCAACTGACAAACAGTGTCAGACATTTATTGGCTTTTCCACTGACTCTTCTGAACTACAAATCAGGAAAATTAAATCTGGAGAAGATCACGCATTCAAAGCCTTAAAGCCTGCTAGCTGCCAGAGTCAGTGTTAGCACTGAGCTTTCTTAGTCTCCACCCCATTTCACATTTATATTTATATTAGAATTAAGAATGACAATCAGTTAATAGGAACTACTCGTGTTATAGAGGGCAAGAAGACATCATGGCAGAAGATTCAGAAAAGCAAAGAGGGACTACCTAATCCAAAACTTCAGAAACATTATCATCATCTGGTAATGAACCCTTACAAAAGGCAGTAATAATAGAAATGTCAGTCATTCACTGTGACTAGACTAGTATCATTATAGCTATAAAAAGTACTAACAGTCAAAAAAGGTGCACACTAAATTTACAGTTAGTGGCAGCACGAAGAATTAAAGCATGCGTACACACAAAATAAAGCACTGTTTACTTGGTTAAGAGAATCATCCAATTATCGAAAGTTTTTAGATGACCTATTAGGATACACAAGATCACAATAAACTGTTTCCTATGAATGTCAATTTGAGTTATGATTCTGTCAAAATTTCCATCATAACTCTAGGAAAAACTTCCAGAACACAAGCCTCCCAGCCAATAAATACATTTTCTTTCCAGCCATTATATTTTCAAGACTGACTTTTGTCATTTTACAACACTCTACTAGTGGAAAATGAAATATGAAGCATCATTGCTCACAATGGCTTCTGTATTTACTTTTCAAAAAGGGTAAGAAAGTTCTGGTTACTATCTTGAACATGTCATCAGTCATTAAGA
Organism: Chinchilla lanigera; assembly: GCF_000276665.1. Lineage (NCBI taxonomy): Eukaryota > Metazoa > Chordata > Mammalia > Rodentia > Chinchillidae > Chinchilla > Chinchilla lanigera. Next base: position 11,382,439 of record NW_004955448.1, on the reverse strand, counting down.
CAGCATATTTTAATCCTAGACTTTAACTTTCTATGAATAAACAAAAAATTCTTTTAAAAGAATAAACCAACATAATTTGGGGGGGGGATTATTTGTCCAGGAATCTGTACTTAATTTTGAACACTCTAATTATGATAACTTAGAGAAAAAAGAAACATGTAAATGGACAATAATGTTTTTAGAAAATAAGCTTCAAAAAGATGTTAGCTGAACTGATTCAAAAATAGACTATGATTCTCTAAAGTACCACTTTTTTCACTTCTCAAATACTGATAGATTAAAAGCTATACACGGAAAGGTAAACTGTAAGTAAGTAACTCCAAATAAAACTATAAACAACTGACAAGCAATACTAAAAATTCACTTCCCCCCCAAAAAAAATCAATTTAACAAATATTATTAAGTGTAACTACACTACGTGAGGCCTTCTAGCTGCTTCTTGGGCGTAGTCCCTAACGTTGCTTTCAGGCTAGTTCTGAATGAAGTTCTAAAAAAACTCATAATATCCAGCCTGACATCAAAGGGGAAAGAGTGACCAGGAGGATATGAAAGGGCCTTAAGAGAAAACTTGCAAAATAAGAAACGACAACAAATAGCAGAACAGAGCAGTTTCTTAGTCTCAAGGCACCAATTTTAAAATTCCAGAGGAGTACCTGCTAACAGTATTACAGCACTTTAGCTGCGCTTTTCAATTCATAAAACATTTTCATCTTTTTCTTCGCTAACATATTGGGAACTTAAGATGATAATCTTTATTCCTTATTAAAAAAAAATACCAAAAGATTAAGGGCCGCAAACAAAATAAATTTCTCCTTTATAAATTTCTCAGAATTGCTAAGACACAGAATGGACAAGTATTAATCTTATTATGTCTATCAGAAGGCTTAGGGATGACCCAGACTAAAACAGTGAATGAAAAATGGCACTGTAGGAACCGAGCCAAATCTCCTAATGGAGGGTCAAGTGCGTTTCCCATCAGCCCACCAATGCAAGGAAAAAACTGAGTTAATACGCTATGCCATGCACAGTATAGTCCCAAGTTCCACATCGTCTCTAACCCGTGTTCTTAATCAGTAATGTGACTATAACATAATACAAGCCACAGGGCTGGGGATTTAGCTCAGCGGCAAAAGTGCCTGCTTGGCAAGCGCAAGGTCGTGAGTTCGGTTCCCAGTACGGGATAAAAACCAAAAAAAAAAAAAAAACAACAACAACATAATACAAGCCATGAGCATATCCTTTTCTTCTCCAAAGCAGTCTTGTAAGATGCTCAGACAAAAAAAAAAAAAAATCAAAAGAGGTGTATACAGTTCAGCAAAAAATGATTTAAAACAATAAGCTAATAAATTCTTAAAAAGTAAAACTACCACAAGCATCCAGTGTTAAAATCATTAGATTTATACTTCAAAATTGATCATGATTCCCAATTATGTAAAAAATGCTGAAGGGTGGTTTGGTGTGTATATTTTTATGAAAAGAAACCCCAAAGAATATACTAAGAAAGTGGGCAAAATAAATATGTGTGTTGGTTGTTGCTGTTGTTGCTAGCTAATATTCCACACCTACTGAATGGAAGAATGAACAATAAACTAGGGGCCTGGGGCTTACGGAGTTCCTATCCCAGCTCTGCCACTAGCTGGCTTTGTGGTTTCGGGCAAGGCACCCTCAACTTGTCTAGAACTCAATTTAAGCAACTCAACAAGGTCACATTCATAAGTCCTTCTTATCTACAATTATTTGAGTCTATTAATTCCCAAAGATGGGGATGTATAAAAGGTAACTTGAAAGACTATTTGCGTCACTACCCCAACAACAGAATATCCTATTATAAAACTTGCATATTTGAAAATGCACAGAATACCTAAGTCAGATCTCCTGAAACCAATATAAAAACCAACACATAGCATGATTTTGGAGTTTTCTAGCACAGTTTTACATTTTTCCTCTACACCTTGGAACCCTATCAATAATAAATAAGTGGTTACAGAAGAAACAGAAACCAATGATCTAAACCTAACCTAAATCTAAACTGTGAGAGTACCATGTTGGTGATATTAAAATAACATCAGTGTTAGTGTAGTAGCTATAAAGGTTCTAAAAGTATTTATTACAATGATTATCCAAGAGCCATCATAATTTTACTCTGGCAAAATATATGAAATTTAGAAAGGCAAATTATATAACAGCTAAAATGAGCTTCAAGTATAGAAATTTGCGTGTATTTAAATGATAATGAAGGTTAAAAATAATTTCAGAACTGAGTCAAGCTTTTACTTTGGAACCACTGACCAATCTATTGGGACAGGGCAACCAGGGACAATATTGAACAATTTGACTGAGGGAGCTCTAATATAAAAACAGTATCATTCACTTTCACCTTCATATTTTGACATCTGGAGACCGGTTTGGGGAATCAGGGAAATGACAGATGAGGTTGAACAGGAAATGCTATTTGGTTCGTGTCCCAGGGATATTATTTAACAAAAATGCTGAGTGGGCTATTTCAAAAGCTCAGCTAGAAGAAAAGCATTCACTATATGCTATTTATGATGCTTTCAGAAACATCTCAGGAAGTATAAATTTTGGCAACTGATACACATTCCTTTAAGTCTGTCCCTATACTGGTTCTCTATCTTCTATATAGAAAAAAATGTTTCCATTGCAAAAATAAGTAAAGATATTATCATTTCTAATAGGACCTACGCATTTTGATAAGAGGAAAGCAAATGCAATATATTTTGTGGTTTTCTGTCAGGAAATAAAGACACCTTCCTTCTGAGAATTATTATACACAACCTTTTTTGATCTACAACATGACATTATATTTAACAGGCAATGACTGTACACATACTATCTTAGTGGTGATCATATAAGGACATATAGATGATATCTAACTATAGAAAGAAATATATATAGTTGTATCTGAAAACTATTGAGAAAAAAATAACATGGGAATCCTTGATAAAATACCACATAAACATAAAGTTCTATGACCAAGAAAATGAGTTTTACCCTCTGTTATCAATGAATTCTCAGAATCTAATGCTTAATTGTAGTCCTCCTTGACCACAGAGGCAATAACATATAGTAAAAATTTGAATTTCACCTTCTCTGATCTTTTAAATGTGATATGAATCTGAGAAACAGAACCATACAACAAAAAAATATCAGTTGCAGGGCAGATCCTTGATAACCATGAATCAAATTATGTGGTCCATAACCTTAACTTACATAATTTATATTTTCATAGCTTTTAAAAAAGGCTTTGCTTATCAAAAATTTATCAGTTGGGAATTAGGAGAATGGGCCTTACCTGTTCACACAACAGAAAGGATTTCTCCTAGGTGATGTAAGAAAAAAGGTGTAGATAGGCCTTGAACTCATATGGCCCAAGCTGGCCTTGAACTCTCTGTGATCCTCCTGCCTCAGCTTTCTGAGTGCTGGAATTATAGGCATGTACCACCATGCCCACCATGCCCACCATGCCCACCATGACCTCTAAATAAGGTCACATCGCAGACGTAGAGGTTATAAGTGGAGGTAGAGGTTATGAGTGGAACATGCCTCTTCTGGGGCACACAGATCTATCAATATAGACATAAAAATGTATCAGTGAAAATGTTCCTTCTCTTTGCTATTAACAGGTCACCAGTTGCTTGCGATCTGGGCAGCCTAAAGAAGAGATGCAGAGCCACAGACGGGAACACACACCTTTCATGCCCCTGCTTAGCCACAGTCCATCTGTTTAGCTGCTCGTGAAGCCCCCTACCACTGTACACTCGCAGCAGTCCTTAGCACCCTGGCCAGCCCACTCTCGCAGCAATCCCTGTCACTTAGTGCCCCCACCCCCAGCCCTCGCAGCAGTCTACACTCACACCAGAATACATGACAGTGGCCCTGTGTCAGTAACGAGCTTGGTTATACAAGCTATTTGCACTGGCCAGCATGAGCTTGGCTACGTAAGTGATTTACACTGGGGTATCTGGAGATGCACTTACGCCGGAGCTCTGCTGACAGAGATCCCACTGCCTTCCAGACCCCCTTCCCCTCACGCCTGAAGCAAAGTACCGACATCTTTTGCTTTTCTCTACCGATGGGACTTAGGAATTTGTGTCTTATCAAGAATTTCATGGGATTCTGATTTGATTGACCAAAATCCTACAGAAATTTACTGTCTGCCCATTGTACCTGGATTTTAATTAGATGCCACCTGAATTTTTACTAAACATTTTCCAACTAACTTACAAGATCCTTGAGGTAAAAATCATCTCGCTTCTCTTGTCCTCTTTGCTGTCCCTTATCCACCAATACCTTACAAACAGCTAATGAGTGAAAGGAAACATAAGAAACACCCGTTTACACTGTCCGATACTGGGGTGAAGGGCCTGGGGACGAGTTCTCTCCTGTGGAATAGGGTACACTCTTTCACCTGAGATATCTATTCCTCGTAACTATGATCCAGGAGTAAAAGACATTAGCTTTACTACAGTCTCCAGGGAGGTGTATTCATTCCTGGAATGAAACTTCTCAGCTTCACAATTTAAGCATCCAACCAAAAGTAAATTAAAAGTTGCATAAACTACATTCTCCAAAGACTCTGCAACCTTAAATAGGGAACGAGTGAAGACGAGGCAACGTGTCCTTCTCAGAAGCACACTGCAGGGTCATATACATGGAAAGTTCATTAGTTATCCCTGTGGCAGGACGTAACCTTTCACACTTCTTAAATAGAAAAACATCATTTTGCTTGCCTTCTTTTCTTTGCTACATTCAAAGCACAAAAGGCAAATACTTCCCCTGGCACACAGGGTGTCCTCACCATCCTTGAGCAAACTGGAACTAGCTGCTCAGCTGCTAATGACTGAGCTTCTGAGTTTATAAGTGTTGGGGGCTTAGCAGTGCTTCCCGGGGAGAACCTAATCACAGGGCACTCTTCACCGCACATAAACAAACAGGTTTGGATGTGTTCGTTATCACTGAGCACTAATACTGCACAAGTAAAGTGAACGTGCACAGTTGCTCCTCGCTATGCTGGAAAGGATCATCTGTGCCTTACACGTCCTGGACCTGACACAGTATTTCAAAAATGGCTACATGCCTAAGAGCGGGGCTTCTCCTATGTTCTTCTTCTCCAATTAATGTATCTCTAGGTTCTAAAAGCCAGCCTGAAGAGGCACTTTATAGACTAAATGTTTGTATCCACCCAAAATTCATGAGAAAAACCTCATTCTCAATGCTATAGTATGTGGAAAGGGCGCCTATGGGAATTAATTAGGTTTAGATGCAGTCAGGAAGGTGGGCCCCGCTGACGGGGTTAGTGTCCTTACAAGAACAGAATGAGAAAGCTGCTCTCATAGCCCTTTCCCTGCCATGTGAGGACGCAAACTAGCAGGAGAGGTCCCACCAGGGACGGGTCAACTTGACTGCAAGGCTTCACTCCAGAATTGTGGGAAATAAATGTCTGCTGTTTCAGTCTATGATATTCGGCTGCTTTCCTATCTATGGTATTTTGTTACAGCAGCATGAGCAGATTAAACAGGTCCCAAATCTGAGCACCTCTTCCATGCCTCTCACTAGAACTCTGAACCCAAATCCTCACTGAAGCTAAGAAAACCTTTTGTTTGCATGTGCTAATGCAAGTGTGAACAGAATTGTATGCACACAGTCCAGTCTCAGAAAATAAGCCAGGCACAACTGGAAAGCAGAGATGCTGGATCTGGAGAGGACTTGCGCAGTGACCGAAGGGGCACCTCACACAAACGCCACCTTCAGTCTGCCATGAAACTGGGATGGAAAAAACTCTAAGGGTGGCAAAAGCTAAGTTTCTCCTCAGCCTGGTGGGAACGGTGAAGGTTCTTTACTAGAAATAAAGCTATCAAAAAAAATTTATTGTGAATAGTTCTTATAGACCTGAGACTGAAAACATATTTATACCCATGAACCACATGGTTTATAATAAATAGCCTTTGGAGGAATATTCAGATTAAATCTAGGACCCTAGCCGGGTGTGGTGGCACACGCCTATAATCCCAGCACTCAGGAGGCTGAGGCAGGAGGATTGTTGGGCTACAAAGTGAGTTCAAGGCCAGGCTGAACTGCACAGCAAAACTCTGTCTCAAAAAAAAGATCAGTCTAGTACACTACAATGAAACACCAGACTAAATATTAAACTAGAAAAAAAAAAAGTCAAGCTTTCTCCTTGGTGGGATTCCTGCAAACCTAGACTCTCTAGAATGTAGTAATATCCTTCTCTCTGGCTAATTAGTAAAACTATCCTTCTCCTTCACAGTTGGGAGTTTTCTTTTTTTTTTTTTTTT
>NW_004955448.1:11370365-11376022 GCF_000276665.1 Chinchilla lanigera | reverse complement strand
ACAAATGCAATTTATTCTTTTTTAAAATGGAAGGTTCATCGTAATCCCCATAAAACATGCCCTTGTTAGTTTGGACTTGTTTTTTTTTTGGTTTTTCTCCAGTACCGGGAACCGAACTCACGACCTTGTGCTTGCCAGGCAGGCGCTTTTGCCGCTGAGCTAAATCCCCAGCCCTGGAGTTTTCAACTTATGATCATTTGCCACAGTGCAAAAGTCATTCCCAAAGGACATAAAAATAGCAAAGGGTTTTTGTCATGCACAGGATTCGGCTGTTGTGTACAATACTCGAGAAACTATGTGAAGTCTTTCTCACTCTCTTCTGTGTAATTAGGGAGAAGAGGGCCTGACCCTCCCGGTGTGGTGCTCCAAGGACTGTAGCTGCACTACACAGAACCTGGGCACTGAGAGGACTTCTGGTAACCTGAAGCACAGTACACAGCACTGCTGCGTTTCCAGGGGCCAACTGTCCGCTAGGAAATCAGTTTGTCCGAATATATGATTCCACAGTGCTGCATACAGTCACAGCACAGTGTCTGCGTTAACGATAAGGAGCACTTTCAGAGAAAAGACTTAGCCTTTGGTGAGGGGCACAGAAATAAATTTCTTCTAACATCATATTTGTCAATTTTCTCCTATAAACCATCTATGCTGATGAAGCGAGGTGTGATGTACATATAAAATACCAAAGTAATCAGGATCTCATTCAACACCGATACAATTTTCTTTGTTCTCCTTCATCCCTGGAGCAGCACGGTTTGCTACCCTTCTACAACAGCAAGTGTGGCGGGGAAAACGCACACACAAACACAGACAGAAAAGCAGAACAGTCTCCAGGTTTTTCCCTCAGAAGCCCCCAAACCCGATTACGGCTACAGTCATTTCAATCTGAAGTATCAGAAGCAGAACTCTACCAAACATTGAACAACTGATGTTGTCATCAAAAATAAACTATTTTGTGGCTTTTGTTTTTGTTTTTTGCTGCAGGGGCACTGGGCAGAGGTATGTATGAGACGGATATGCAGATATAAAGGTCTTTTGGGGCCGTAAGCCCAAACCCCCCAGAACACATGGCTAGAGATTAAAAGCTGGCCGACAGAGCCACAAGTCCAAGCAGGATCAAAACACGGCCCTGAGAACGCATGCTCCGGCCCTCGTCCTCTCCATATTCCCATTCACTACCTAGACTGGCCCGAAGGTCAGTCAAGTGACACACCACACTGACCGTAACCTGTTCCCCTGTCCTTCCCCCGTCCCCTACATGAATTCTTGCACAGACATCCTTCTTTTGTCCTTTATCTTTGCTTTCTCGTTCTATCAACAAAAAGCTTCAGTTTGGGTCTGTCCCTCATGCTGAGGGGTCTTGCTTGAGGCAGTCCCTCTGGACTCTCTTAGAGGTTAAACCACACTGGACTCCAACGAGGCTGTCATCCTTTGTGCCATGCCAGTCGTCCACTGCAGAATTGGGGATGGAACCCAGAGCACTGAGCATGCGAGATAAGTGCTCTGCCACTGAGCTCACTCCCAGCCCCATTCTGTGCCATCTGGACATTTTTACAAAAAGTAAATTTGATCAAAATAGCTGATGGAAACAAGGTCCCATCAGAGCCATTAAATCCTCATAAAATTTACATTTCCCTACTTTTCCTAATAGAATAAGTAAAACACCTTGAAGTCACTTTAAAATTAGGACTTATAGCAAATAACAAAAAGTGTGAAACATGAATCCTTGCCTGAATCAAACGGGAACTTATGAAAAAGGACAGAGTCTGTGTGTCTAACAGTGTACATTAGGAGCCAAAAGAAGATCCAGGACTGTAAGTGGAAGGCATGAGCGAAAGTGCTTAGGACCTCACTCAGAGCCATTAGGAACATACAGCACAGTGGACGGATAGCACACTATCCTGGAGAATCATGCAGTCCTGGATTCAGATGCCGGCCACGAGCTAAGCAACCTGTGCCAAGTTGTACTAACCTAAATGTGTAGCCCCACCTATGAAAAAGAAAGTAAATAAAATACTTCTCAGGAGACTGTTATGATGATTTAATGAGAAGACCTACAGGCACTTAACAAAGTTCCTAGCACCTAGCAAATCCATAGTAAGTTTCAGCTACTTTTATGTAATTTCTAAAATTCTCTCTAAAACTCATTACATATGAAATCCAACCTAAAAGAAAAGCTGCATTTTCATCTTTCTCCTTGTAAGATGTGTCAGAGACTTCACAGAAATGCATTTGAATTTAGAGCCACATTTGCCCAAGAGACTGCTAAAATACCTCTTGGCACGGCCATAATGTGATCAGCTGCACTGCTGCTGTAAGTATGCAGGAAAATTGTATTTTTAACATTTCAATATGAAAGCAAAACCTTAATATTTTCATTTCCAGCAATAATGAAGCTCTCTAATGGTATTTGCAATAAGTAATTGTACAACAGACCAAATACCGTGAATTATAAAATGGGAAATAGTGAATACTTATGCAGCCATCAATCTGGTTACATAAGGTTATATAATAAATTCCAAGTGGTGTAAACAATAGCAATGCTTATTTTGCTCACGCGCATACGATCTGGACAAGGACTAAAGAAGACAGTTTATTTCTGCTCCACTCAATTGCCAGCTAGGCCAAAGCCTGGGGGCTGAGAAATCATCTGACAGCTTCCTCACAGACGTATCTGTCCTGTCTCCTAAAGCTGGAAAACTCAAACAGCTAGGAGCTGGAAAGCAGGGGTTCCTGAGGCACCTACCCCCACCCTGTATTTCCAAGTGATCTCTTCAACATGGTGGATTCTGAGCACCAGGACTCGGGGTTCTGCTGGTAGTGAGCTTTCCACTGCTGTAACAAATCCATGACGTCAATCAACTTAAAAGGAGGATACCTTTGTTTCTGCTCAGGTTTACAGGTTTTAGTGCACGGCTGATTGGCTCATTTGGACCCACGGCAAGGCAGAACATCGTGGTGGGAACAAGCAGAAGAGAAAACAGTTCATAACATGAACTGAGGAAGGAGCCGGGAGTCCCAACATCCTCTCTGTGGGCACACCCCTGGTGACCTCACTTTCTCCCACTAAGTCCCACTTCTTATCACGTTCCAGTAGCTCTACAGGCTGCCGGCAATACTGTTAACACACAAGCCTTTGGGGGACACATACAAAAACCACAGCACATGTTAGAGGAAAGAAGGCAGGCCAGGAAAAGCTGTATTGCCTTTTACGGCTTACCCCAGGAACGCATCGTTTTCAGTCCTACCACATTCTAGCGATCTACCCAGATTTAAGGAGTGAGAACACAAACTCCCACCTCTCGGCGGAGGAGTGTGAAATCACACTGCCAGAAGAGCCTATAGAATAGATAGGAAACCTACGGGTCCGACCACTTTGGAAAACATGATCTGCCACAGTCATCAGTTTTCACACAATGTATCAGTCAGCGTTCTTGGTTACATGCCACAGAAACCAGTTCTGGCAGACTGGCGGGGGAGGGGAGCTTATCTGAAGAATACTGAAAACTCTAGGAGTCAAAGGAAAAGCTGGAAGCCTGACATGGAAATGAGCCAGGACTGAGAGCTGCTGAAGGGAGACTCAGCCACAAACAAGTATGATTAATTTACCTTTCTCATCACCACAGCCGTGACCACGCAGTGATGCTCCTGGACCCTCGGTGCCACCTATGCTAACAAGAGTAAACTACTTCTGTACCACGGAGTCATTTCCTCAAGATTCAAAGCTCTGAGGGTTGATTCTGATTGGCCTCCTCTGTAGCACATCTTAGGCCCAGCTCCCAGGGCCAGATCTGACCTTTCTAGACAAGGCCTCCTGCCTCCCACGAAGGCTCACACAGCAAAGACCTCACGCCACCTAAGAACAGAGGTTCAGAAAACTAAAAGCCAAGCAAATATCTGATATATGGAAAACCTACAGCCTTCTATAATTTTGGGTCTTTTGGTGCTGGGAGTAGTGCTCACTTTGGCAGCACACACACTAAAATTGGTGCTGGGAATCAAACTGAGGACCTTGTACTCGCCAGGCAGGCACTTGTGCCGCGGAGCTAAACCCCCGACCCTCACTTCTATAATTTTGACATGAAAGAGCGTATCATTTTCTGTCACTAGAGGATAATAATACAACCTGGAGTGAAAGCCAAATCCTCAGTCTAAGATGTAAGTTCATTTCCACATAGTGTTTTTTATTAAGTTAACTAAATCATAATTCTACTGGAGCAATGTTCCATTTTAACGCTATGGATATCCCACTATGAACACTCATGGAAAATAGGGTTCGTATACCTAGTGCAAGAACAATATCCAAACATCTACCTCCAGGTATTTTGAATTTAGAATAAAATTTTCCATAAAAAGATTAATTCACCAGTTTAACACAAAAATCTAAATTAGTATAAATATTTATGCAGCTAACTCCAGCCAACAATACTGTTACAGAATAAAAGTAGTATTTATAGCATGGTTTTGAAGGACAGGGATGCCCACATGCTCACTAGGACCTAGAACATCCTTTCCTTGGCCTTGGTAACAGAAAAGCTCTACTTGCCATGGCTTTACCTGGAACAGGAAGGAAGTACCCTGCAGTAGTGGGAAGAAAAGATACACATAAAAGATAATTGCTTATATAGAAAGAAATTTCCCACTATTTTTAAATCATCTTAGACATTACCTACATCTTATGATAAAGAACTCATCCAAGCTCATAAACTTTTGAATGCAAATGTTGATACATAAGTAACTAATTATATAAATTCCTAATGTGTAAAACAAGTGGTATCTTTGTTTTTTGGTTTTTTTTTACATTTTACCTGTTTTGGTGTTTTGTTACATTTTAGGCACCAATTCAGATTTTGCATTCTATCATATATGTGAATATAAAATGATGGACAAAATGTTACTTTCCTGAGGGCAGGAGACTGTGAGGTGTCTGGTTCACTGCTATACCCCCAGATTCTAATATGCAGCATATGGCCGGAGCTCAATAGATATTAGGTCACTGTTACTGTCAGATTTTCAGATGGAGAGAAAATGGAGAAGATAAGAAAACAGTAAGAAGAAGAAATAGTATGGATTATTTTAGAAAAGATATTTAGACTAATAACATGCAAAAATTGTTCATTCATTTTTTTTCTGACTAGCTAGATGTTAAATTCTCCTAAATTCTATTCCAAAATTTAGATAATTCATCTCTTTGCCCTCCAAAACTGACAGCAAACAGCCTCCATACACTTTTTAAACCACTGAGAGATTGCTGGCTGTTAGCTCCAATGCACACTAGAAGTGCGTATCACCTTTCAACACAGCAGGAGCATCTTACTTCGGGCAAAGACGTTGGAGTATGGGAGAAGGTTGTAGTATGATGAAAAAAGATCTGTGCTGCATAAATATAGCTTTGGTGTTCAGGGACTATTGCAAAAATAAACAATGGGTAAATGATACTTTAATTAAAACGTAAAAGTGGACATTTTCTGCATAGCAAAAATGTTTCAGTTATGCTATCTGAATATACAATATGAACCACAGTAAAAATAACACTTTAACAAGGAAGTTTTTTTTTCAAGATTTTACCAAAAAGAAGGAGAAGACAGGGAAACAAGTATATAAGAGCTACAGAGGATGAGGGTTGGAAATAACCTTGAGAAATATATATATATATA
>NW_004955448.1:11268870-11370123 GCF_000276665.1 Chinchilla lanigera | reverse complement strand
AAAAAAAAAAAAAAAAAGAAATAACCTTGAGACAAACCTAGCTGTGTCAGAAGCTATGCACAGAAGAGTCAAGATTCTACAACCAGGGGCTGGGGATTTAGCTCAGTGGCACAGAGCCTGCCTGGCAAGCGCAACGTCATGAGTTTGATTCCCAGTACCGGAAAACAAAACAAACAAAAAAAAAGAGATTCTACAACCTACTCATTCTAAAGAGGTAAAAATACTGGTATATTTAGTCTTCCTTAGATGGCTGAGGTCTTTAGTTCTTAGGAAATAGTGTTAACAGTAGACATTGAAAATGAAGCCTTGACACAGTCAAATGGGAATAAAAATATCTAAGCATCCCAGAATAGAATACTGGATTTCAAGCCAATTTCTTTGAAGTTATCTATTTAAATTTCTGGCTTTGGATTCAAAGGGTCACGTTACTCAATTTCGGAGAAATTATAAAGGTGTGCTCAGTAAGTGAATGAAAAGGTCCCACTTGTCTACCAAGATTTAAAAGCAACAGTCTTTACCACAGCCATTTCACTCTTTTTTTATCAGGATTTGCCAAGAGCTAAAACTATTTTACCACCTTTGTTTAAATATTACAGAAGAGAAATTTCAAGATTTCTCTATTACTCTGTTTTTATAAACTTTGTGAAGCTGTCTTACATGGGAGTACCTCGGTAAGTTAATTTCTAGATTCACAACAACTAATTACAATGTTAAGACTTTAGATTCAATGGCTTTAAAGCCACCGTTGCCTACCATAGCAAAGAAGTGATGAAGGACTGTTGCATTTCACTGTTTACCATGGAGATATAGCAATGCTGCTGTGAGTGTCCACTACACTTCCCACCACCTTGTCTGTCATGTGGGTCTTAAACTATTTTGACATAATTGACTAATGATTTACTACTGATTAGTGTGTGCTGCACCAGAGCAAGTGGGTCTTAATTACGATAGTGGCTGGAATTTTGTATGTGCAATACATTAAAATCCATTTGGGTACTTCTGATGTCTTTATTCCCAAAATAAACAATCTTATGTCATGTTTTCATACTGTTAGGACACTTTAGGAAAATGACTTTTTATTGGTCTTAGACCAACCCTTACTCTTGTTGGAGGAGAAACAGAGCTTTTTTACAGTGGAAAAGGAGAAGCTATAGAACTTCTGGTGAGAAAGCCTTAATGAGAACTTTTATCTTCTATTCTGTGGTTTGCTTTATAGGATTTGGCATTCTCTTCACCCTTCTCCCACAGTCAGGGACTCAAAGGGAAAGCAGCAGATGCTGGTGAGAAATACTAAGCCTATTCTTAAGGCAAATTCTGAATTGCACTACTACACAGACAGGTATCAGGAGAGACCGAGTAACAGTGACAGCCGACAAGAGCAGCGTCACGATAGCATGTGATTATGGCAATCACCAACCAAGACTAAGTATCACACAGAAATGCCTAAAACACTTGCCAGGGCTTTCAAACTCTGTGTAACTGTCTTCTTCCTAGAGTTGTCTTGGCTGGAAAGAACACTGCCATATCCAGCCACATTTGCAATAATATCTCTTCTTTGTGTTGTTTTGTTAGTTTTGCCTTTTAACAGTATACATGGTATTTTCTGCCATTTTGAAGTTTGAGATTTTCTTTTCATGGAATGAGATCTGTTATTTCTCACTGATTCTAAAAACCACCAGTTGTATGACAAACACTGATTTCAGAGCTGTCAAAATGTGGGGGGAAAAGTCAGATTTAATGAAAGAGTACCAATCTTTTCTTATAGTGCTCAAAGTTTTTCTTATAGTTTTCTTGTATTCCTGTCTTTGGTATCATGTCTGAATGTGTACATATGTTTGTATGTACGTACACTGGGCTCATTTTGTACATTCTAAAGAAACTGGGTGTGGCGATGCATGCCATGTGTACTATTAAAAGGCAAAACTGAAAAATGTCTACAACATATGCAATGTAAGTTTTATATCCTTAATAACTAGGAGCTTTTACAAATCAAACCAAAGCTAAGCAAACAACAGAGAAATTGGCAAAAAACGGGAACAGGAAATTTACGAAAGATGGAGGAATTTTTTATCATTATCATCATTATCATCTTATAGCTCTACCTCTAATCTAATGCTCCTAACATCCAATTATTAATTTGAGATAAAGAAAAGGGACAAGAATCCTCTCTGTCTTTGGCTCTGTACTTCTAAACTTCACCAACATAAGCTTGTTAGAACCTTTCAACAACCCTGTAAGTTTGATCTCACTGTGCAGAAGAGGAAAGCAAGATTAGAGTAGCTGAGAAATTTAACCAAGTTTGCAGGGCTGTTACAGTAAAGCTCAGATTCCACCTTCAAAGCTCTTCCCCAGTGTCTAGTCAAAACACTATTCCGGAAACTAATCAGATAACAGATGCTCTCCGAGAACAACACACCAAACCTTGGAGTTTTAAATCCAAAGCAGTAACTACTATTCGTAAGGCCAGAAGTGCCATGTTTCTTGAACCCTGTCTTGGTTACTTTTCTCTCGTTGCTGGGACAAAATATCTGCCCAAAATTAAGGAAGGAAAGGTTTATTTCACTTACAGTTTGTGGAGGTTTCAGTCTGTATTTGGCAGATTATAAGGCAGAGTGGCACATGGCAGAGTGCTACGGCTCATGGCGGCAGAACACAGCAAAAGCAGCAAGCACACACCAGGGTGGAATGGGGGAGGAATGGCCTCAAGCACCTTTTCCTCTCCCTTACATATGCAAAGTAACCACCCCTGGGTGGGTGTAGCTCTCACACCCATCAAACTCTAAAAGCCTGCCCCATGGCCGCTTGAGGCTTTGCGGGGACACACAGATTCAAACCGTAACAAACCCACAATGTCAGTGTCCAGCTGCACAGCAGATTCTTAAAATTCTGTGGGTAATTTTCTCTTTTGGAAAAAGAAAACTTAATTGTTATATTAAATATCTTTTTATTCAAAGAGTGTCCTCGATTTAAGATACAGATAACATTGTACTACTAGTGAAAACATGACTGAAAAAACAAAGACTCAATTCCTGAATATAACTTTATTAAAATAAACATTTCAGGGGCTGGGGATTTAGCTCAGCGGCAAAAGCACCTGCCTGGCAAGTGCAAGGTCGTGAGTTTGGTTCCCGGTACCGGAGAAAAACCAAAAAAAAAAATAAATAAATAAATAAATAAATAAACATTTCATCAAAAATAAGTGTATTCCTATTCCTTAGAAGTTTTAGGTAGAAATAAATCAACGAAATGCCCCATACTTTTATTAAAACATTCAAACAAGAAAGGTCAGTGTATGGTAGGTCCTGCTCTGATGGCCAGGAAGAAAAAGGTGTTAAGTAAATGGTCTCACACTGCTGGAAGTAATGTTATGGCCATGTTGTGCAGAGAAGTCCTGAAACCTAACCCTAATCCTCCCTCTGTCCTCACACTGAAGGCTTGGCAGGGTGTCTATAAGATGTGTCCTAGTCCTGGAAGTTACGCATGCGATATCCCCTGCCTCCTGCCTACATCTCCAGGCAAAACATGCCTGGGCTCTCCTTCCCTGTCAACCAGGGCACCAGGAAAAGGGAGAGACAGGCAGTAGGTATCACTGTCATGTTCATACACTGAGACGCCGATCTCTTACCCCTTTAAAAAGTATCAAGTACCAAGAATTTTCAGTTTGAGCATGTGGTGGGATTACACAGGATTAAAACAGGATGCCTCTAATTCCTCAATTCTAGAAGCCATTTTACAGTATCACTCTGAGGATTATATCATACTTCTCAGTTTCCATGAAAAGGCTATTTCTTCAGTCTCTCTACACATCACCCTGGTCTTTTAAAAATATTTTTTTTCTCAATAACCAAAATGTATTCAAGTATAAAGTCAAGTGGGTTAGGTTTCTAGCCTGACCTCTACCAATTTTTGAGAATATGTTAAGTATGTTAAAGTGTCACAGACAGTCTGTCATGGAACTCAAGATACCAAAAAAGTTCCAACCCAAAACAGCACAGCTGTTTAAAATGACAGCATGCTACCAACTGCAACGTGTCAGCTGCAGTTCACCAGCCACTCATCAAAACGTTACCACTATTTTCTAACCGTAATAGCAAAGAAGAAAATAAACCCTACGTTTTGAGCACTTCATCAACAAAGGCTTGAGGTTTATAATGGTCTGTCTGCAATACTGACTAAAAAGTATACTTTATTCAGGATCAAATTTTCTCCCACATTTAAATATACAAGGGAAAGGAGGGAAGGCAAGAAGCCAAGATATGTGATGTTTCCCTGTAACATAACTTTAGTAACAGCATAACAGCCTGGAGATGGGACTGAGGGCAGAGAACACAGATGAAAACTTGGATATATGCCCTTAAAATCTGAAATTAGAGAGCAGAAATAAAAACAACAAGCCTAATGCAAAATATAGACCATGGAACTGATTTTAGTCAAAACAGTAAATGGGAATCTGATTTTAAGATTCTTGTTACATCAATTAAGGTTACAGGTACTTTTAAGAGTTCATTAAAAATTCAAAAACAATCAAGTAATTTCCAGTAACTGCATATTATTTGCTGATCATCCTCTCAGTTCTTTTTAAAGTTGTAAGATAAATTGATCCTAACAGTATAAAAAGGCAATGAAAAAAAGCTTTTAAGTCCAAAAATTAGTCTGAGAGATTATAAATTAGAAAAATAGAGATAATCAGACATCACATTAACTGCTCAAAATACCTCATGAATAAAGATTAAAAACCTAAAATATAAAAAATTTGTTTGAGAAAGATGGTTTATCATTATCACATCTTAGTACAATATCATGGAAATCACAGTCAACTTTTAAGAGCTCTGTATAAACGGCTCTGAGCTGGAAAATCTTAAAATTCAGACATTTAATACCTATATTATATAATAATTTATACAATTATCTCAGTATTATTCTTCTCACCTTAAATAGTTAGAATTAAGTACTAAATGTTGGATGTTTCTAAAGGAAATGTGAATAAATCATAAAGTCTGCATGAGACATGGACATTTCCAATAAAACAAGGAAATTTTAAAGTTTTGTTATATTTTTATGGACAGAGGCCTCACTAGCCATGGTACAATTTAACAAATAATTCTGGCGGAGTACATAATTTGTGAAATTAATAAGTGAAATCACCCATTAATATAAAAATCCAAGGAGTACTCTGCATTGCCATTCTGCTTAAGACTACATACAAAGCAAGTATTTGGTAATTTTCTTGGAATTAAGGATTTCAGCTAGGTACTTTCCTGGGCATTGAGAGGAGAAATTTTTTTCTCTGTTTATTAGAAAAAAGTCACAGCAGCTTTATTAGTTCAAGATAACTAACGGATGTCCTACTGAGTAAGAACAATTGGCAAGTTGGTATTTGTTCTCTGGCAAAAATACCAAAACATATTTTAAGGGAAAAATACAGTTGCCCTCTATTATCTTGTGATGCTAAATGAAACACATTTAACATTACCTATTTCTTTAATAACCCATTATGAATTGCCACCCACTACTTAATGGGTATTAATTTAATAGATCTGTGCCAGTCACTAAAATAATTTCCTACTTACACCTGAAAATCTGATTAGAGATCCATCTGACATAATTACATTCAAAAACTGGTGGAACAGTTTTGAAATCGATGCAACGTAGCTGATTATTATAACAGCAAAAGGTATTTATTTTAAAGTGATTTTATATTAGGTAATTCCATAACCTAGACCTTAAGATCAACAATAAAATATAATTCCTGTGACCTTCTATCTAACACTCCTTTTTCAAAGGTTAACATATTTCCTAGGATGCGATGGCCAAGTTCATATTTCCCCTGTTCACATACCTCGTAAGTCTATAAACCTAGATCCTTTGAGACCTTCTGGAAACTCAGTCTTTCTGATCAGTCATTATACTGGAGTCACCTTACATCCTCAGTTATTCTTTTCCAGAACACCCTGGATCTCTACTTTCTGATGTTTGGTATCAAAACTGGATACATTAAAAACAAATTATGGGTACAGCAAAGACACAAGAATTTTTAAACTTGTTTGTGCAAAAACCTTTCCTTGTTTGGCTATAGTTTTTACTAAACAGTATAACTTGATTTGTGGGTGGATTATGAGGAGAACAGTGGGACATGAGGACTTCAGAATGAAATGAGAGCTTATTTGAAGAATCAGGCTTAACTGTGTAAACCTCTGAATATAAATTATTATACTTCAGAGTTCAACAATGTACGTGATAGCTGTCCGATCCGTTCAACTGCAGACTACCTGGGAGACTGCAGGTGATGCCTGGGAGACTGGTTAAACTCCATCTTTTCATAAACATAATTAGGTTTTTTAGTTTATGCAATTCTTTACAGTTGCAACTCTAAATTCATTGGCCATTTTTCTACTTTATCATAAGATATAACTTCCTAGAAAATCATGTTATGTAGAAACTTCTACAACCTTCCGTATTTTAATTCCCATTGAAAATAAAGCACCCTATCTAATACACCATCAGGCCTAAGCCTTGGTCCTTTCCTTGGGGTCAGAAGACTCTTCGGGAAATCACACTGTATCAGTGGTGGTGTTATGCATAGGACAAGATTCTGTCTTACTGATCCATTTATATCTGGCACCTGGAAAACAGTACACACTCAAAAAAAATGCTGCAAGAATTCATAAAGATTTGAAATCAACCATGACTAAATGAAGATAAATGCATTCTAATTTTCATTTCTACAACCTTTCACGTTCTTTCTAAGACAGAAACAGATAGTGGTTGAAAAGAAAAGGGCAAATGCAGTTCCAAGATCTCTTTAGGCCATGAATTTTTAAGGAGGAAGTAGCACCCTCCAGTTCAATATACGGTGAGGACACAACTATAACGTGCTCTGAATAGAAATTCTGAGGTAATCTTCAGAAGACTTTCAGGCTGAAATCAACTTCTCAGATCCAAAAGGGGCTTGCAGGGGCCTGTGAATACTCTAGAACTGCATTCTTAATACCTAGAAGAAAACAAGTGTCCAAGGAGAAAAGTTGGACATAAGATTTCTGTAACAATTAATTAGGAAAATTAGTTTTAACTGTGTGATCTTTGAGCCGGTTTGTGATTACAAATTATTCAAGATCAAAATTCAGCAACACACTTGGTAGCTGTCCAATCTACCAATCCATAAGTGGCCTCCTCACAGCCCAGTCACAGGTACTGGGCACTTCTCAGGACAGCACATGATTTACATCAAGCCTAGATCCTGAACCTGCAGCTTTAATAAAAAATGTAAACCTGTTTCACCATTGGATGATGAGAGCAAAACTTCCCAGACAGCAAAGATGATTAAGTTAAACTTCATTAGTAGAGAACAATTTAACAACAAAAGGCAGTGGGTGGGAGAAGAGAAATATGCAAATGCTAAGCAGAAGAGAGTGAACTGAGCTGGCTGGTAGACAGCACTGAATGTCCTGGAAACAAAGAAGGCTAGAAACTGAAGAGAGGACCAGATTCCTGAGGGCTCCTATTTGCTATCAAATGTTCTGAATGAGGTCCCCAAGGCTCTATCTTAAAAATTCTACATCCTTCAGTTTAAAATCACTATTTAATATGTGGTGTCTTATTTAAATTAAAGAAAATTCTAATGTATCTCTGTCATAAACTGACAAAACACCAAATATGTGAAAATGTGCCAGTGGACAATCTGGAAAAATAAAAGCCACACAGGTATTGTGCCTGAGAAAAGCTAGTAAATGAATACATTGAGTGGCTGTCAAAATTAGCAAGTGTCCTCCTGCTGTGTAACAATTTGTCTGATTTGTGTTTCTAAAGGAAATGACAGCCTATTATTTATTTTTTGCCTAGGCAGACCCATAATTTGTAATAAACTAGAAGGAAAATTAAGGCAAGAGTTATTCTTTCCATTGTTTTTAAAAGGCTGATAGTCATTTTTCTTATGTTGCTGCTTCACTAGTGGTTTTTTTTTTTTTTGTTTTCCTGACTATGACCATTTGAATCCACAGTTTTCTCTAAATAAATAAATAACAAATATAACAAAAAATGGCTCACTTAGAAATCTGTATTAGAGTTTTTTTGAAACTGTGTGTGTATGTGTGGGTAGTAGACTAAAACTTTCCATCTATCTTTTGTGTAAGACTGTCGCCTCCCCAGGTCCCAAGCAACACAGGTAGGTTAGTATCTTAAACATGAATGCTGTCTTTGTGCTACAAACAATTCCTTCATCTGATCCTACATCAAAACCCACCTGTCCTTTTTCACATCCACTGTCACCTCTCTTGCTAGCCCTAACAGCACACTGGTGCTACATTGATAGTCACTTTCTTCCCACAAGACATAATTGCCTTTTTCTCACCTTTCAATGCCTAGGTCACCAAAAGGGACTAATGTTAACACTCCAGCTAGCTTTGTGAAGGAAGTCTTAACAGCAGAATGAGGACGCTTTTGTCAATCACAAGCTCAATCTCCTTATTAAGCCAGCCTTGCTCTCCTTACATGTTTTGGGACAGAAGACTTATTTGCTTTGATAAAACAGTAAAAGTACTTTTCTGAGTAAGAAGAACAGTAGCAGTATTTACTCTCCCTCATCAGCCTCATTAGTATCACATCTTCGGGTAGTACATAGGCAGAATAATGGCGCCCAAGATGTTCACATCCTAAAGCCTGTCACTTGCAGATAATGTTTGCATATGTAATTACATTAAAGATCTTGAGGTGAGCATATTCTCCTGCATTATCTAGATGGGCCCAATGTACCTAGGTGGGCACAAGGTCCTTAAATGAGAGGGGCAACAAGGTCAGAATTAGAAGAAAGGTGACAATGGATGCAGAAGTTAGGGTGATGCCACTGATGGGAAGAGGCTGTGAACCAAGGAATGTCAGTTGGCCCTAGAAGCTGGAAAAACAGAGAATTCTCCCCCTAGAGCTTTCAAGAGGACCATAGCCTTGCTGACACCTTAACTAACCAAAAAAAATCCATTTTTGGAGGTCTAATCTCCAAAACTGCAATAATAAACTGGTGTTGCATTAAGCCTCTATTTTTTTTTTTTGCAATCTATTATAGCAGCAACCAGAAACAAGTATAACCGATGCATACAACAACTGTATGAAGTAAGTGTTGCTGCTGCCATTTTACAGATTAGGAAAATGAAACTTAAAGGTCTCACAGACAGAAAGTAATAGCACCAGAAATCAAAAACAAGACTATTTAGAATCAAAATTCATGGCCTATGGAAGATACTACTTTAAGTGAAATGAGTGTTCTCCCTCATACACAGAAGCTAAAAATGTTGGTATAGTCATTGCTAGGGGTAAGTAGGCTAGAAGGGAAGAAGGGTGGAAAGAGGCTGGAGAGCACATACCAAAACACTCAGAAGGAGTATGGCAGAGCAGGGTGACCAGAGTTCATAACAATCTACCACATGTGTTATGAATTACTATGAGAGAGCTCAAAGGCTCTAAACATAAACAATGATAAGGATGGAAATACTAATTACCCTGATCTGATTATTATACACTGTGTGCATAGGTTGAAACATCATGCTATACCCCATAAATATGTACAGCTATTACACATTAAAGAGAGTATAATTTTTTAAAGATAAATTATATTCTAATGCTTTAAGAGCAATTAGCATGAAAATAGGAATTTCATATTTCTTCATATCAGTGGCCAAGCTTTCAGAGGCCAGTTTACCCTTGTTATCATCCATCCTATCCGAATGGTCTAATTTGGCCTTTCCATGTCTATGTTATCAGGACCTTCAGAGTGGTATGTGGGCAACAAAAAGAAATTATACTATATAATACCTAGCATACAGTTGGTCCTCATTATAACCCTTAGTCTATCTTTCTAGCTTCCATTGTAATCTTTGGTTGACACCAGAGGAGGTCTATATGAAGAAGAACACTAGCTTTGGAGTCAGCACATTAAGATTCTATTCCTAGCTATACTACTATCAATATACTACATTACAGCCCACTCTGAACTTTTCAACCTCTTCACTCAAAAACCTCTTTGCACTTTCAATCAAGTATCTAAAAAAATCAAAGCCACATAATGTCTTAAGGGCCTGTTATGGATGGAATGTTTGTGGCTCCTCCAAAATTAATATGCTGTCACGTAGGGATGAAAAGACTGGCCATCAACTCCCACTACCAATATTGAAGATTAACTGCAGGCTCCAAGAATGCTGACAACGAGGAGTAAGTGGCTCCTGTGTGAGGACAAATGAGATCAATCTACCCTTGACCAGAAGAATTATTCTGGGTCCTTGTGTGGTGACGGGCTGGGCGTACAAGAGTCATACGCTGCATCAGTTCTTAGTTAGAAAAACAGGTTTCATTAGGTCAGCAGGGCTGGGCATGGGAGTGGAAGCCCCTACTCCCATGCTGAAGCAGGGATGTTCAACGGAGGCCCTCTAAGCCCCACAGTGGACAGGGTTTTGTGGGTTTGTGTACCATTTTGCCTCATTAAAAGCAAGGCTTGGGGTTTAGATTTGTTTGGGTAACTAGCTGGTCAGAGTTTCGCTGCGAGAAGCTGGAGGGCAGAATTACTGGAGGCCTCTCTGGAGCCTCTCTGTCAAGTTCTCAGCTTTGGTAAACCCTGACAGCAGGGATATGAGACCAGCCTTAGAGGTTTGAGGACCATCCATGAATTTTTTGAGCTTTGCCCTGATGTTGCAGGCTGCCTGGGATATGAAATAAGTCTTGAAAAACAGTTGTCCCAGCTGAAAAGAGATCTAAGCAGGTATGGACTTTTACTGCCTCCCTGTAAGTCAGGCCATAAATAGGGTTGGGCTTTCTCAGGGGTCTTGATACATTTTCTGGAGTTGTCAAACTTGTGGACTTAATGGAGTCCCTGTCTAGATTGGTGAGAAAGTATGGACAGTTCTGGTGGTTTCCACAATCTCTGTGACCAGACTCATGGCTCTACCTAGGGTCCAGTCTAAGAATAGCAAGTGTCCAGGGGTCTGGGATCACCTTGGGTGTGGGCCTCAGCAGCTCTACGGACATCCACTGTCCAATCTCAATGTTCCTCATTGGGGAGGACAGGGATGGTGAGAATGATATGAATATCATGCCAGAAGTCAAAGCAGCAAGTGAAATGACTGAATTCCTTAATGTAATGTGAACAGTTTGATGAGAAGGAACTGAGGCAACTTTTAGTAGGGAGAGATCAGAGGGAGAATGGGTTGGGAACGTGCCATTAGTGCTGGCATTCTTTCACAAAGAGGGGTTTGGGGTCAGGGGACCCAGTAGGGATGGTCGGTCAGGAGGAAGACTGGCTCACTGGTGCCAAAGGAGAAGGCAAGGGGCACAGCGGGGGGGGGGGGGGGGTTATAAGATCAAAGTTTTTGAGTGAGGAAGAGTCTGGGGTCAAAGGCTGGCATAAGGGTGGGGTACAAGCCATTATCTGGTGTGAGGGAGAACAGAATGAATAAAGGAAAGGATAACAGCAGAGGGCAAAAAAGGCCTGATCGTAAGGTACCTCTTCCCATTTGCCTGAACTCTGGAGGAAATAGTGAAGGTCAAAAAAAATGAAACAAACAATGCTCTGGGCAAAGAGAGCCACTATTTAGCTTGCAATGTGGTCCAGCCATAGTATAGAAAAGGATGAGGCACTTTGGCCTGAGATAAGATTGGAGACCAAGCTGAGACAGGTTATTGATGAAGCATGCCAGGGTTTATGCTTTTATGAATGATAGAGGCAACTCCTCTTGTGGTGGGTCAAGGCTCAAAAGGAGCAACCCCCTGAAGAAGACAAAAAGCCAGGTAGGCCTGGTACATCTGGGCCAAAGCCAGAGGCTGGGCCTAATTAGGATTTGATGGACACCCTTGATCATCCCCCAGGAGGACTTACCATACAATCTTGAGCAGTGGACTTTAGGTAGAGGAGCTATCAGTAAGAAGTGGGCTAAAGCCAAAGAAGTTATACCAGAAGGAGTTGAGGAGGGGGACCAATACTGAGGAGCAGGGGTGCTCGATTGCCACCTCTCAGGTTTTCAGCACCAGATGTTTGGCAAATGGTGGTGACCTAGTAGAGCAACACAGCCAGCATAAATTTGGGGTTCCAAGCAAGACCTCCTTGTAATAACTCCAAAGGAGTCTGAGTCAAGTTTATTGAGCTGGGTTTATGGATACAGTTAGGGGGATGGGAGAGTGTGGGATCAGGGAAAGTGAGACTAGCTGAGTAGCAATGGCTATGTGGTAATGGCTGATATAGCAACAGCTAATGTTTTGCTGTGTCCAATATACCATAACCTAGCAGGGCAGGAAGAGCAACAACAGGATATGGAGGTACTGTTTTGGGGCTCAGACAGCTAGGAACAGCCCCTCTGGGGGCAAACAGCAGTGAGACCTATCAATGTTGAAAGCCCTAATCCCTAAGATGATGGTATTTGGGAAGGGTAAGGCCATGCAGATAAAACATGGGATTAGTATTCCTAAATACATGAAAGAAACACTCTCTCCTTGATCTCAGACAGCTCAACCTTCAAATAAGAAATAAATGTCTTTCCTGTCTTTAAGCCACCCAGTCTGTGGTCTTCTGTTACAGCAGCCCAAATAACCAAACCTTTAAACTATAAACTTCAATGACTAGCACACATTCCAAGTCTGTTTATGGACTCCACTACATAGATGCTATTCTAAATGTACCAATTCCTGTGCAATGACATCTGAACATCCTATCATCTCATCATGAGCCCTTTACCAATCTGCCTCCTTCTTTAAATATTACCACCATTGTCCCAGTCTCTCCAAACTATTTTATGCTTCTTTAGTACTCACTCTCTGTATCCTGTCACCATATCCAATTATCTTTATGTAATTAGAGTATATTATTTTTACAAAGATAAATGTGGCAATAGGATGTCAGATATGGAACATTCTAACATCCACAAGGTGAGTTAAGATCTTATACTCTCTGTGGAAATGAGAAGTTTTTAAAAATGATTTGGAGGAAGGCACATAGAAGTGGTAACTAATACTTGTTTCTTTATTTTTAAACAAATATAATTCCTCAGTCCAGACTTCCAAATCTGAAACTGCCTACACCCCAAACTTATCTCCCAGTATTTCCCAATCTGTTGCTTCTGCTACAAACACATCAATGAAACTCACCCAATACAGGTTCATTCATTCTTAAATGACTTCAGCACCTAGCACGGTTTGTATGTAAACTGCTTTCAAAATACTACATCACATCATCCTCACAACAACCCAGCTATTTAAAATATGGGGGAAATTCACATAATCAAAGTTATAGCTAACTAAAGGATAAAGCCAGTACTCTTTCCTGAAGATTCTATATCCAAGTTCTTCCTATTCTAGTTCTACCTCCCAAACTCTCTTAGAAACATGTTTTCATCAGGTATCCTCCAGCTACTTGCTTTCTCTCTAGGAACATGTAATATTCTTCAACAGTCATCACTGAAAAAGCACTTGTTAACCAAGGGTTAAGAGTGGCTCAAAGTGATCATTTTTGTAAGTAATTCAGAAGAGACATGTTTTGCTTATCATTTCTACTGTAAAGCAATGTTTCTCTGTTTTATTTTACAGGCCATAATAAGAATGAATACTGGTAGACCAACAATAGGTGAAACTCACACAGTACAGTAAGCTATAAAAAACATAAATGAGATCAAAACATAGGATAATTACTTTAACTTTTCAATTTAAGTTTCTCAAGTGAAGTTAGTCTTCTTCAAAATATAGTTATTTGTTTAAACTCATTCGGTCAGTAATCTAATGTGCATGTACTAAAAAAAGCAGAGAATTATATAATATGTAAATTAGAATGGACTTAGAAGTTAGTTAACCTAAATGAATTAGTCTGGACTGTATTACTTGCATATCACACAAGAATAAGAAAACAACAACGATAGAAAAAAGCCTATATTGGTGAAATACTTGAAAATCCATGCACATATCAGGCATGGTATACCCATGCATATATATCAGGCCTACTTTTCAATGTATAGCCTATGTCTCTAGTTATCTGCATGTTTCAGTTCTCCAGCTCTTTATTCTACTTGGGAATTTTATGGGAAATAAGCTTCTTCTCCTTCATAGCTCAAGACAATTCCCTGAAATTGACTTCTAATCTACTCAGCCGAGGTCACCTGCCCTCCCTAAATAACTACAGTGGCCAGGGAAAGTACATGTTCACTGACCTAGGTCACATGCACATCCCTTAAGAAAGACTTGAACTGAACTGAACTTACCTGAACAATGAGAACCAAAAACGTGAATGTAGCAACTCTTGCAAAAACAGGGAGAAACAGAAATTTGCCGGACAAAACAAATGTCTACTATACCAACTTCTTATGACAAATGAGGAAGGCTGGAGAACTAGTGCAATTTTTCAAGCTTTCAGTAATTCACTCAGAATTTAAACAGATAAATTACCTACATAAGTAATATTTTGTATTTTATTTACATGTGTTTCATTTTTGAATAAACACCCTCTGAAGCCTTGTAACTTTTACTCAGAATATAACAAGTAAGTAAAAATAGGCAATCCCTCCCTTTTGTGAGGGTGGCGTATTCCTTTTTATTATAAAAAAAAAAAAAAAAAACATGAGAATACAAGACTCTACTGTGACTATTACACTTGAAGATGCTTTGCAAGTTATCTGTCCTAAAATGGAGGTACTAATTTCTTCTTACATAAATACACGTATACACATAAATCCCCACCTGATTCTGTATGTATAGGATAGATAATTTTTAAACTAATGGGTTCTGCCATTTTAAGCATCAAGTGAAGCATCCTAAAAATTTCAAATATAATTTATAAGACTCCTTATTTTCTTCTCTGTTAGCATTTAAAGGTAAAGCTGCTGTACTGAAGGGGGCTGCCAAAAAAGTCAGGAAAGGAAACAATCACTACAAAAGGCTTCTGTTCCAAAAATGGGAAAATCCGAAAGTAAAATGCATAAGCAATATGCACATGGTGTATCTGAAAAAGAGGTAGACTGACAAGGAGAAACCAGTTGAAGAAAATGGGTTAGACAGTTTACAGCACAAGGAGGACTTTGTCTTACAATTATAATACCATTTATTATTGTGGCTATAATTGTATGTTGTATGCCTGTCTGTCCCACAAGCCTTCAACCCCCTTTAAAGTCAGGGCCCATGGTTTGTATTCCTGATTTTCCAAGACTGGTATTGAATAGATACTCAATACAAAGGAATGAATGAACAGTAAACTATAAAGAGTCCACACAGAAAACTACTGCTTAGACAAATGAAGTTCAGAACATCATATGGTCCCTGTCCCAAGACCAAGGGAAAGAAACGACTGTTTTCTGCATTATATTTTAAGGGAACCATCTTAATTATACTTCTTAGTCAGAGTGTGATTTGGATGATTCAACCTGAAACACAACCAAAACAATTTTAATTGCATAACAAAGCAGGAATTTTTGTTTTTAAAATTCTAAACCTGTAGTTTTTATGAATAATTGTTTAAGTTCTAAATTCTATTCAGAGGAAGGATAAAATGTGATGAATTTTATAAAAACTACATTTAAGAATGAGGGTAGTATAATTTTCAGGGCCCACGCTGTCAGGATTTCAAAGAATGTAATTAGAAGGAAGAAACCATGACCTTTTAGAAGCAAAATTTCCATATTTTGCCTAGAAACATAAGGCATTTTTAAAAAGAAGTGTAACATCAGGAATCTTAACCTCTTTCTTTTAAAGTGTCAGTATTTTAAAATATAAAACCCAAGGGTTTTGTTTGTTGCCTTCAACTAAGAGGATAGGAAATTTAGAATCAAAAATCAAAATACACTTTTGGAAAGGAGTTTCAGAAATTTATTTAAAAACATAGGAAATATTATAGAATGATCAACTACAAAAATAATCTAAGAAATAAAACGAAGTAAATAAAAGGGAAGCGATTAAATGAGAGGGGGATCGATGAAAGAAAACCCACATTTCTAAGCCTAGCACTCTAGGCCTTTCATCATTAGGGTTCAATGAATCACCCTTATATTTCACTGTTCCTTACACATGCCCTTTGTGGCACTCAAATGGGTATGCCCTTTTCTTGTACATTCCACTAATTTTACACTTTTCCAGAAGGACTAGGAAAACACTACCCAGCCAAGAATGTAAGGACAGTTCCTGAAATATACCACCTCGCTCTGGCTCTGGCTCTGGCCCTGGCCCTGGCCCTGGCCCTGGCCCTGGCCCTGGCTCTGGCCCTGGCCCTGGCCCTGGCCCTGGCCCTGGCCCTGGCTTCCCTAGAACGCTGGTAGACAGTGTGGCTCTGCCAACACTTTGATTTCAGACATCAGCCTCCAGAACTGTGCAAGGATACATTTCTGTTGTTTTAAGTCACAGACTTTATGGTCATTTGTAACAGCAGCCACAGGAAATAAACCAGTACCCTACAGAATATCTGTTTTCACTGAATTGGAGAAATGACACTGCTTTGAGTAAAAGAAAAATAGAATTTGTACAGTGTAATATTTTAAACATAAATGCTACAGTAAAGTACCTGAAGTAACTTTATAGTGACCAGCTGTCCACAGAATACAACTGAACAGTAAAAGGCACAGATGCTGACTGCAGTGTCATTGAAAAGTTGGGACCCTCCCAGCCAGCTTGGTAATAAGCTGGATGAACTTTACCTACTTAGATAGCATTGCGTTTCTGCAACTTAAGGGGCTGACATTTTGCATTTGGGTCATACAACTCTTTGGATAATTTAGGTAAAGACAAAAGTACCAACCTGCTCTGTCCTGAATCATTAGACTATTCAAATGTCAGCACCTTACTTGAGGGGGTGATAGTTATAAAAAGACTAAGGAAAGTTCCCTCACTGCTCTTTTTTTCAATGAACCATCTTTATCAGAGATTAACATATTTCATTAAAATACATACTTCACTTAATGAGTAAATATTTTTACTTTACTTGCTTTTAGGGCAGGGCTACACATGCAAAAATGGGTGGCTGTAGCTGTTTTCTTACAAGACAAGACTGTACACGGACAACTCAGATGCCCCAGTTGCCTGTTTGTCATAGATGCACCGCTGCCCTAGGGTTTCTAGCTCCTGATGATGCCATAAATTTTACTTCTAAAAGTGATTTCTTACCACCATTTCTGTCTAAAGAAGGATAATAGCTGGCATTCTCCTTTATGAGTTTAATAAATTCTAATCTTCATTTTCCGTAAAGATTGAAGCTGAATAACATTTGATGGTTCAGAAAATCATTATCTATAAAACAGAACAGAGGACCTTTTCTTCATCAGGGAGTTCTAATTATCTATCCCTTAAGGGGAAAAATTCACAGGATGTCAAAAACAACAAGGAGCTCATTTTCTGCAAAGAGCGAAACCAGGCCTTACATTTGAAAGAGAATGCTAAGGCTTGGCTGGGCTCCAGCAAGGCTCACCCTAAGGATATAAACAAAGTCAGTCTGTCTTGGGTACATTCGCACCTATATTCTTTCTTCCCATCTCCTGGTTTGCCTCTCTTCATTCCCAAGTACGGGATTTTTCCCTCCGGCTAAGCAAGACTTTCCCTTCGCATCTCTTTTCTGCCCCATCCCCCCAACCAAACAAAGCTTCACGTTAGAGGTTCAACAAACGAAAAGCTTTCAATATTTTAATGAGCTATTCTTCTCAAAGATGAAATGCTTATCTCGCCTAGGAAAATCTAACTTCCTAAAAGGAATAGTTTACCTCAATTTGGAAAGCATATTGGAGCAAATTACCTCTGCCAAACAACCATGAAATCTGCTGCCAGAGGTAATTTACTTCTTTAAACATACACACACACACTCACACACTTAAATTACCTATGTTCACTATATTTGCCCTCAAATTTGGAAGTAGCCCTCCACTTCTCAAATAAAAAAATAAATCATGCTTTGTTGCCCTGTTTTTAACCTCAGATAATAGAGAATCAAAAATACATTTACTTAAGTAAACGCAGATTAATCAGAAACAAGTAGTATGCTTAATTTTTAATCATCTTTGAACAATGAGATCCTATCACACCCTACTTTCCTGTTTTAAAAAATACTGCCTACAAGATAAGTGAGACTTAACTTCTATCAGGTCTCACAGCTGCCTAATACTCCAAATCCTTTACAACAGAAGAAAGAGAATAAAGATAGATGTGTAAAACCACAATGACAAAAAAGCAATCTCCTTGGTGTCCTGACTTTTACAATAACAACAAAAACAATGAGTATCTATATAATATACTTCCATCCACCTATAATTTTACTCAATTTGAAGTAAAATGAGCCATATACATGCACTTGTCCTCCTTCCATGGAATCAGCAGGGAGTTATGTCATAGAGCACAGACTGAGACCCAGCCAAGAGGCAGCCTAGGCAGACCTGCTCACTGTCTAGCTCAGGAAAAATGGTAACTGCCCCTGTGACATAATAAGAAATACATATTTGGTCTCTGCCTCGGTTTCCTCATACACAGCTTCTCAGCCTGCTGGCATCTCCATGAGTTTGTTTTTGTATGCTAATGCTGTGACTGGGGACTGAGAGTTCCTGGATAGCTTCAGTATGGAGACCTGGCTGTAGGGGAACAAAGCATGTGATTACAGGGTTGAAACTTTTAGCCCTAACACCCAAAGTCAACGAAGGGGAAAGTGCTAGTGGTTGGCCCAGAGACCAGGGATTAACAATTTATTTCTCATGCCTGTACTGCATAGGGTTCCCCAAACACCCAAAAGGACAGGGTTTAGAGAGCATCCATGTTGGTGACCGCACAGGTACTGAAAAGCTGGTGTGCCTTCCCCCATACCTTGCCCTATGAATCTCTTCTATCTGACTGCTCCTGAGTTGTACTTTTTATAATAAACAAGTAAATGTAAGTCAACTATCTCCCTGACTTCTGTGAAGCTTCCTAGCAAATGATCAGACCTGAGGTGGGAGTCACATGAACCTATGACTCATATAGCCCATCAATTAGAAGCATAGGTGATAACCTGGACTGGTGTCTAAAGTGGCGGGCACTCTTATGGGACTAAGCTCTTACTCTATGGAATCTCATGCTATCTCCAAAAAGAAAGTGCTAGAATTCAATTAAGTTGAATAAGACACCCAGCTGGTATTAGAGAAATGGTCAGTATAAGGAAAAAACAAGATACTTTGGTAGCCACAAGAGAAATACAAGTCAGAGTGTTGAGGAAAGACAGTTCGTCCTGTCCGCCCTTGATTCCAGCCCAAGATCAGTTCTGGGACAAGAAAGAGAATTTTGGGTCTCCAAAATATATCACTTGTCATTTGCCTGCTACTTTAATGCAGGGTATGCTGAATGTGGAAGGTGTGAAGAAAATTTTCTATTGTAGCTCTGGAAAACACTCAAGTCTTTCAAGGTATACAGCAGTCCAGGTTAGTGGGGACACTACAAAGCATGAATCAGGAACTAGCGCATGTGTCCTCGAGAAAAACAGTAGTCCTAGAAATACCAGGTCCAAAAGTCACAGCATTTAATGTTTGATATACCTATATAACTAACAAAACCTTAATATACTGAGTCTTCAAGTCTGGACAGTCTGGACAATTTCTCCACTCCCCAGATGCAGCAGTACTAAAGAAAGAAAACAGTAACTTTGGAATAATGAAATAAACTCTTAAAATAGGGAAAAACTGAGAAGTCTTCAAGGTTAATTTGACAATGAAAGTAGAGAAGAAGGATCCTAGAGAACTGCCAGATTTCTGGCTTTAGTAATTGAATAGACGTGTGGTTTCACAAAGTGAGA
Organism: Chinchilla lanigera; assembly: GCF_000276665.1. Taxonomy (NCBI): domain Eukaryota; kingdom Metazoa; phylum Chordata; class Mammalia; order Rodentia; family Chinchillidae; genus Chinchilla; species Chinchilla lanigera. Next base: position 11,350,382 of record NW_004955448.1, on the reverse strand, counting down.
GAGAATACAGAAAAAAGAAATAGTTTGGTAGGAAGTTTATTTTAAGCATGTGAAATCTGTGAAGCTTTGAACTATTCTGGGGGCAATGCCAAGGAGGAAGCTATGTTGGGGAGAAGGAGGCTTACACAGGGCTGTGCTACGGACCCCAATCTTGGGATTATGGTCAAATAGCTGTACAGGGAAAGTGGCCAAGATACTCCAAAGTGGTGTACAAAAGGAAAAGAGCTAAACATAGCACCTGGGGACACCAACAAATGCTTAAGATAGGTCAGAGGAAGGAAAACCAGTGGAGATGTGACAGCTGATACAAGGTACGGAAGTATACTCTGCCAGAAAATGAAGAGCAAAGAGTTTCAAAAGTGGGTAAGTTGCAATGCTGTCAAATGCTGCAGAAAGCTCCAAAAAGACAGCAATGAGTGCAAATACTGTCCACTGGACTTGGAAGTTAGGTCACTGTTGACCACCAAGAGCAGCTTCAGTACTCTGATGAGTGCTAGAAGCCATACTTCAGTGCACTGAAGAAGAGAATAAGAAATAAAGTGGAAAAAAATCCATTTATCCTGAAATACTGAAAAAGAATCATTAAGCTCAAATAAAAGAATTATCTGCAATTCCTACACTTCATAAGCTGTCATTCAAAATTCATTCATTAATTTTAAAAAATTATTAAACATCAACTATGTGTCAGAAACAGTACAAAGCACTGGGGGTACGAAGATGAATAAAAGATGAGCCCTGCTTTAGAAGAATTTACAGTTATGGGGGAATATACATCCATTACCACTTCATTGTCTACCTAATCAGACTGCCATCTATTGTACAATACCACACGGTGGTAATTATAGCAACAGAGTACGGAAAGGGTCGCTCAGAAGCCCACAGGAGTGAACGTTGTATAGAAATTTCACAAAGCCTAAGACTGAAGGAAGAGAATCTAATGGGCCAAAAAAGGAGGGGGAGGAGAGGAAAGGGGTAAATCCAGAAAGAAATAATCTTTAAAGGGCCCAACACTGACCCAGATCCATACTATAGAGGTTTAGCATATTATAAAGGAATTTTATAACAAACTAAGGATTCAAAAGTGAAGTTTAGGGGTTTGTTATAATATTTTGTCTGTAGGTTTCTTTTCTTTTGTCTCATTTGTATGTTTCCTTGGTTTCAGTGTGCCAGAATGTTGCAGTTGTTCCCAAGACAGAATCAATACTGGTACAAACAGGACGTGTACCAGGAAAGATGGAAGAATTCTTGAGATCATACGTCTTACTAGCTAAAATCAAGCATTTATTTGAAGTCTTATGTTGTATTTAAGGCAAATTCTGTATTCTACCCTATACCAATTTTTTATATTATACATTTTAAAATTAATATACAATATTGATTTTTCTCTAAAATATTTTGGTAAACTGATGTTATCAGAAGATCATGTTTGCTTTCCTTTTTCTTTTTTCTCTCTTTTCATCTCCTTTTTCTTTCTTCTATTCATTGTCTTTCATGTTTCCCTTCTTTTTTTTCAGTGTTTAGGTTTCTTACCTTTTTGTTCATTCTCTTCTGTAGACCCATTTTCTCTCTTTCCTCAACTACTTCTTGAACTTAAACTTTTAAGGGGGTAAACACTGTCTCTGCCCCTTCTGACTACTCCTTTGTATTCTATTTCATTCCTTCCCTCCGGTGTCCTCCCCTTTCCCAAAACTTGGGTGATCATCTTTAATCTCCAGCCCTGACTCTACTATATGTGACCTCACTCATCACTTTAGCCCATCGCCTAACGATCTTACACCTACCTCAGTCCTGACAGAAAGGTGAAATCACTTGACAAAGGGGAAAATCACTTCAGGCAAGTGCACAATATATGCTTGATTTTGTTACATAATTTTAGTTTACTCCTGTGGTCAAAGGTAACAGGTTAATGGTTACCATAGTTTATCAGTAGTTAAGCTGTGCTTCAAACTACTGTTCTTACTAATAGTACTACTTTAGCCAGGATGTCACACATGTTATACACAGTTTTTCTCCCCTGTATGATAACACTGTGACTGTCTGAGGTCATCATCACCACCACAGCCCAGTACCAAAGGATTAAGGAGTTGACCCAAATAGTAATCTTGCATCCTTTACAAATTGGGAAGCTAGGGCTTTGAGACAGCTATAAGAAACCACCTACATCTAGAAGACATCCCTGAAGAACACACATCCTGTAAGGAAACCTAAATACTAGCGATAAAACTATACATCATAAGAAACTGGAAAGTACCAACATAGAAAACAAAATAAAAAAGAGAAAATAGAAAATGACAATACACAGAAGGAAAATGCAACCTGAAACCCACAGCCCAACCAGGACAAGCCCAGAACTCAAAGAGATAGATGAAACTGAAAATCAAACACTGGAACTTTCTGAATTGATAGCAGCAGAAGTGAAAAAAATGAGTGGAAATAGGAAAGAAATGGAATCTATGAAACAGATGCAAACAGAAATCCACTGAAAGTATATACAACAGGTTAAATGAAGGAGAGGATAGGATTTCAGATTCTGAAGACAGAATTACAGCTAGTGATAATGAAAAGACTATCTTAAAATTAGGAAGAGACCATGAAATATCAATCCAACATCTACAAGATGAAGGAAAGAAGAATAATGTAAGATTGATTGGGGCCACTGAGAAGGCTGGTGACAGCACAAAGGACACACCAAAAAAAAACTCTTCACAGAAATAATGACAGAAAATTTCCCAAGTGTAGATAAAGAATTTGACATACAAATAAATGAAGTATTTAGAACTCTAAACATTCATGACCAAAGTAAAACTACACCAAGACATTAAAAGTCAAGATTCCAGAAATTCAGCACAAGAACAGAATATTAAAAGCTCTTCGAGAAAAGAAACAGATCACCTATAAAGGAAAGCCCATCAGAATCATGGCATGTTCTCAAAATAAAAAGAATCATGGCAGACTTCTCAACACAAACTCCCAAGTCAAAAAGAACTTGAAGTGAAGTATTTCAGGTCCTGAAAGAAAACAACTTCCAACCTAGATTGTTGTACCCTGCAAAACTATCTTTCAAAATTAATGGAGAAATACGATACTTTCATGACAAAGAACAACTGAAGAGATTTATGAACATCAAACCAATGCTACAAAGAGTACTAAAAGATATTCTAGACAGAGACAAAAATGACCACAATTCCAAGAACAACAACAAAAAGAAACCACCAGGCAGGGCAAGCAATTAAACAGGAGAAAAACAGGGAACCAACAACAGGAAAATAACATGACCAAGATAAGCCAATACATATCAGTTATAACCATCAATTCACCAATCAAAAGAAAGAGACTAGCACAGTGGATCAAGAAACAAGATCCAACAATATGCTGTATACAAGAAACACATTTCATGCAAAAAGAAATTCATTGATGGAAAATCAAAGGATGGAAAACAATCTTCCATGCAATAGGAACCCAGAAAAAAGCAGGAGTAGCTATTCTTTTTTGCAGACACTGTCAACTTCAAACTAAGAATGATCAAGAGGGATAAAGAAGGTCACTACATACTTGTTTGGGGGAAACTCCAGAGGAAGAGATAACAATCATAAATACATATGCACCAAATATAGGAGCAACCAACTATATAAGGCAATGATTAATAGACATGAAAAATCAAATAAGCAATAACACAATTGTAACAGGAGACCTCAATAACCCCATTGTCACGAAGAGATAGATCAACTAGACAAAAAATAAGCAAAGAAACAACAGAACTGAGCCAAACTTGTTAACAAATAGACTTAGTAGGTGTTTTTACACTGTTCCACCCAACATCAACAGAATACATATTCTTCTCAGCTGCACATGGAACGTTCTCTAAAATAAACCATACAGTAACCCACAGAACACACTTAAGTAAATGCAAAGGAACTGAAATTATCCCATGCATATTATCTGATCATAGTGCAATGAACTTAGAAATTAATGACAAAAGAAACCACAAAAACTCTCATAAACACATGGAAATTTAAAAATAAACTCCTAAACAAACAATGAGAATGCAGATGCAACATACCAGAACCTAGAGGACACTATGAAAGCAGTCCAAGGAGGAAAATATATAGCAGTGAAGTCTCACATCAGGAAAACAGAACAAGCACAAATAAACAATGTAATGTTACACCTCAAGCTTCTAGAAAAAGAACATCATGACAAACCCAAAGCCCATAACAGGGAGAAGTTATAAAGATCAGAGCAGAAATTAATACAATGGAAACCAAGAAAACAATACAAAAGAATTAATGAATCAAAGAGATGGTTCGTTGAAAGAACAAATAAAATTGATAAACCCTCAGCCAAACTTATCAAAAAAAGAACACCAATCAATTACAGCTATTACGTTACTGAGTGGCTCACATGGGACTGGCACTGTGCTGAATTCTGTGTCTTCCTAACAACCCTGTAAGGTAAATGTTATTCTCTATTTTAAAGATGAAGAAGCTGAAGCGCAGAGAAGGTAAGAGCCTAGAACCTGTGGAGTCATAACCCTCAGCTCTGCTTTTGGCTAGGGATTCTCTTCAATTCCTTTCTACCACAGCAGGTCTCAGGAGCTCCACAGACTAAGGGGTATTAATTCTGTTGGCATTTTTATCCATACTAAGCTGCTGTGAGTCTTAGAATCCATGGAACTCAAAAACTGACAAGTAGTCACAGTAATATATTCCAGTCGCCCAGGTAGGTAAGTGGCAGAGGGAGAATCTAAAACAGTTTTCTGGCTCTGAAGTTTGCATTATATTCTAGTTCCCTATAACCACAACTCCTGCTGCTAATAAGGACACTCTTGTGGAGAACTTAATTTTTGATATTTAAAACTATAAATCCTATCAATAACTCATACTTCAAAAAACAAATTTAATTCCATTTTGATAATTTATAAGATACAGGACAGGCAGATGGCCAGGGATTGTGAAACAAATCTAAAAATTATTACCTAATATTTAGAGAAATTTTGTTGTAACTTTTTAGTATTACAAAAGCCAAAAACTACTCTGGAAAAAATGAAGGAGTGAAAAGGAATCTAAATATTCTTAGCTCTGGGTTTAAAAGAACCAGACAAATATTTAGGCAAGAAGAAAAATACATATGCCTTTAGCTAAATGGTGAGTTAGAACTAGGCTACATCTCATTTTTCCATCCTAAAGTGCTTCGTTCAGAATCAGATTTTAGTAACAATCCTCCACAGGTTTCACCTTTCCAGTGGACACTTGAACATCAAAGTTTTGTGACAATCTGGAACAAGAGAAAATAACTTCAAGTATTCTAACTGTCACACTCTAAAGACTATCAAACTTGAATTAATACCTTTAAAACTGAAAGAAAAAATATTTTGGTCAAGTTTTAGGTGACCAAAGGAAAAATAAGGGAAAGAATGAAAATCAAGCAGCTAACCCGATCTGCATTCCCATTAGTGAAGACAAAGCCTGTACACAATTCTCTTCACCTTTGTTATCCATAGGGCACTTGGGTAGAGAGCTGCATGTGACTGCTACTCCAACCAAACTGCAAAGTTATTAAGTTATCTCCTTATTCTTTATCCAAGAACCTTCACTGCTAGCCTATTATCTACAGAATCAAGTCCAAATTCCTTCCCCTTGCATTCAAAGCCCGTTATACTTTAATTCAACCTATCTCTGGCTTTATTTCCCATTGTTCATTCTTCCCCTTCATCAATCCTCTGTTAGAGTCAAAGTCTACCCACTGTTGAAAAAGCAAACATATTCTGGGCTAGAAATCTCTGCTAATGTAACCAGCATCTTTACCCACTAAATTATTACTATTATTATTGTAATAATAATATATTATTATTGTAATAATAATATAATAATAATAATATTATTATTATTACCCATTTCTCTTTACCCACTAAATTATTCTCATCTCCAGGAACCAGCTCAAGTCTCAGTTTCTACAGGAGTCCTCCCCAAGTACCTCGGGATACATAAAACTTTTCTCTCCCTCTGAAATTCTATGCTAGGATTTTTCTACCTCTTATTTGAGGTACAGCATAACCTGTCCTACATTAGTATTTACCTTATTTCCATGTCTCCACTCCTCAAATAGGTAAGTTCCCTGAGAGCAAGAACCTCTATCTATTTGATACCTGTATTTTACAAAAACATCTAACCAGGGACAAATTCATGTTATTTCATCTTCAGCTAATAGGATTTTAAAGCACTCATGCAAAGATGCTATTAATAAATTTATATAAGTCTTATTTGTAAGATAAAGGGAAGGATATGTAACATCAGAAAATGTCAGCATTTCATTGTTTCCATGTTTCACAAGGATATAGTCTCAGGCTCTTTGATAAAAATAAAACAAAAGAGGTCCTGATGCACTATCAAGCTCAGCAAAGTGTAACTACTGAAGACAAAGCTATTTACACCTGCTGAAAAAAGCAGCAATAAGTTTAATAGCAGCAAGGAGGTCTCGCTGCTTGACTCTACCTAAAATGTAACTGTGCTGCACCCTGCAGTCTTCGGAAGAAAAGGATTACAAGAAAGTCCATTCAAAGATTAATCAGTGTTTGGGCAGAAATAATTTTCCTACTGTTTTAAAAATATCAATCTATTTTCCTCTCAATGTTGTCATTATACACTGAGAATACACAACTAGGTTGTATAGGCAAATACTATTTCATACTTGGAAACAGACCTGCATGAATTTTCCTTATTCTAGAATCAAAGAAAATGACATAAATATCTATAAAATCATATTACTCTATAATATGATCTTTTATCCTCTGAAAAAACTTCTATAAAGATAAAAATTTAATTACTGCATTTATTGAGTCTTATCTGTAAGAACGGGGCTGTGTTGTGGAATGAGAATTAATTAGCAACTTCCCAAACTGCCTTTTAAGAATTGATTGATCAGAAAAAATATATATAGATAAAAGAAGTCTTGGACTCCTGTAATTCCAGGCTGACTTACAGTGTTTAGATCTGAATTACTAAGATGACATTCCCAATTTCTGCCCTGGTGCTGGTGGTGGGATTAGAAATTTTAGATTTTGACTCTGTGGTGTTTAATTCTAGGTATTTACTTAACTGAATTAAGAAATGACCACATAGCTGGTAAAACATTTTTCTGTCGATGATGCAAGGTGTTCCAGTAGGAGATTAATATTTTAATCAATGTACTAAGCAAGAAAGATCCCCTCTCACTCAATTTAGGCAGACACCATATAATTGTAGGCAGACACTAGGTAAAACAACAATGCAATGAAAGGTGAGCTCTTTCTCTGCTGGAACTGGGTCACTCATCTTCTTCCCTTTGACAAAAGAATTCTAAGTTCTCCTGTTTCGGACTCTAAGACTTGCAAAAACAGTACCCACCCTACACTACACAGACACAGACACACACACGCACGAGTCTTCAGCCTCAGAGTTACGCGATTAGCTTCCTGTTTCTGAGCGCTTTGGACGTGAACTGAGCCTGTTACTGGATTCTCCACTTCTCCAATGTACAGATTTCTTAACTTTCATAAAACTAATTCCCCTAATAAATCCCCTCCCTTCCATCTGTCTGATTTCTACTGGTCCTACCTTTCTGGAGAACTCCCAATAATAGAGATACTAAGTGAGCAAATGATCGCATCAGGCTTTCTTATGTATGCAGGAACACTTAGGTCTTATGAAACCCAAAAGAAACTGGGATTCAACAAAAATTTACCCGAACTGACAAAAAAAATACCCCTCTTCCAGAATTCAAGAAACATTTCATGCTTTCCAAATACTTCACATTCTCTTACAAAAGCACTGCCAAGAATGTATTATACAGTTACCATCAGTAAATGAAGTTAAGAAATACTGCTTACCATATCTTCTCAATGGACCAGTCATTAGAAGATTAAAGGTTGCAGAGAAGTCCTCATGTAAAGAAATCAGTTGGCCTTCCCCAAAGCCAAATTTCCCTAGTTTATCTGAAATCCTGTAAACATTTCCATGGAGCTATCCATCTCCACCCCATGATTTTTATGGACCATATGTCTCACCTCTATTACTAAAGAAGTTAAAAGTGTATTTTTTATGTCATCTAAGCAAAGGCCTCCCAGGGGGCCTCCTAAAGTGACATTCATTACTGGACCAATTTACCATAGTCTAGGGCAGTGATAGTGAACCTTTTCGAGCTTTTAGTGATACAAACAGCTCGCTAGAGCACATATGCCGATATACCTTCCTTCCTTTTCATGACTCTTGCTTCATCTGGTGGGTAGTGGGAGAAGATCAGAAAGATGTAAATGCTATGCTGTACACCTTTATCAAGAAGAACAGGTTTTATGTTGAGGAAAGGAATATCTGTCCTTGCTGCAGGAAGGTAAAACAATGAGAAGCAAACGATGTTAGATGGAGATTTCCAAAGCCAGGGCAGGATCCTTGGAAGCCAGAAAACAGGTAACAGATAACCGGAAAGGTGATTAAAAGGAAGGAAGGAAGTAGGGTGGGCACTGTGAGAACGCAATCTCTGGTTGCGTGGGCTGCCACACTGAGAAGGGCCCTGCAAATAGTTTCATGCTTTGCTGTCATTGTCTTGCAATTCTTACATTTCTGTTTTGCCTGGCCCCTGCAAATTATCTAGCGAGTCCTTGGTGTGGGTTAAGGGGAGATGTGTATAGAAAATTTCACGGTTTAGGTTCATGGGGGTAGAACCGAAGACTGAGAACTAGATAATGTTATAAAAGGAAATTTCAGCTACCATCTGGTGACATCTCTTCTGTTCAGCCTTTGTTTGTAGATTAAGGAATCTAGCACTGGACTCGAGGATGTCTTCTGCCTTAAACCTTTAGGCTGGCTACTGTCCTGCTTTCCTTTTGTGGTTACAGGGAAGAGAAGAACACAAGGAGAACATGGACTGAACAGTGAGATGACAGAGAGAACTTTACGTACTAAGACTGTTTCCTGTGAGCGAAATTCTAAGATGAGCCCTTAGTGGATGTGACATGTGAGTGCCCGCTAAGGGCTGCTCTGAGACAACAGAGTTGTGGGGGGTGGAGATGCTCGGTGGCACTAGAGGAAGTGTGGCCTGTCTGAAAGAGAAAAAAAGAGCTGAATTCAGCCTCAGTCTGAGGCCATCAAGTCATACTTTCAGCCACTCTCCAATTAAAAAGAATCTGTGTGGACTAAGACATATCTGAGTTGAATATATTTCAGTTTATAAGTAGTCATTTTCTTTTAACGTTTTCTAGAAGTATACATGGAAAGTTGCCATTCCACTGATTGTTTTAAGGGAGGCAGCCAAAGCAGTGTGAGGCCATCACAGGTAAAGGGATGGAGCTGGCATAAGAACTGCCACTGCATGTCGAGGACTATGACACAGGAGGAACTCTAGACCTTCTGTATTGGAGAGGCCTGGCAGTTAAAAGGGAAATTCGTTTTTGAGAATTCATTTTGGAACTGTGCTTGCATAGTTCAATAGGTAACAGAGGGCAGCAAATGAGGAGGAGTAAGATGTGCAGAGGATGGAGGAGTGTTTTGGAGAAGGGAAACAAAGGAGCTGTAGGTGTGACAGCAGCCCAATAGAGAAGAGGGACATCTGTACGTAACCTTCATGTGAGCTCTGTATTCCCTTCATATTTTTAAAAGTAGAAAACTTGAGTTATTCTGGAAGCTTCTGTGGCTTCTGGTCTGTATTTCTTTGATCACAGCAGTAATTCCATGGAGGCCCTGGCAGATGATGGCTCATTAAGGACGTAAGAGTCACTACACAGAGTACTGAAAATACTGAAAGCACAGTGAGATAGAGATGCTGAGCTGCTCATGGTCTAAGGGACTGCACATCATGGATTTGTGATTCTCCCCACACTCAAAACTCCACTCTGGAAAAGAGCTTGGCAGTTTCTTCAAAAATTAAACATGTACTTACCTTATAACCTGACCATTACACTTTTGGGCATTTATCACAGAAAAAGTAAAATCCTACGTTCACTCAAAAGCTTTTCATGAATGGCTATGATAGCATTCAAAATAGCCCAACACTGGAAATATCCCAAATGGCCCTAAATGGGTGAATGGTTAAACATATTCTAGTACAGCCACACAATATAATATACTCAGAAATTTAAAAAAACTATTGATACCTGAAAAAAAAATTTGCATGGTTCTCAAGTGTGTTATGTTTAGTTTAAAATTTTTTCAAAGGTCATACATTACATGATTCTACTTACTAACAAGTGCAAAATGACAAAAACTATAAAAATAGAGAAAAAATTAGTGGTTGTCAGGTGACAGAACAGGCATGGGGAGGAGGTTTGAATATAAATGGAGAACAGAGTTCCTTTGTGTGACAGAAAACACACACATACACACACACACATATACACAAAAAAAATGGATGTGAAAACAGGTAAAAACAATCTAAATCTATAGCCCAGTCAATAGTACAGTATTGTACAATACAGTACCACTTCTAATTGCTTGATTTTAATATTTCACTACATTCTCAGGATATTATGGTAGAAATTGAGTGAAGGCTTCAAGAGACTCTGAACTATTCTTCAACTTTCTGTGACTCTATACTTATTTCAAAACATGCTGACAAAGGCATAAGAAGAACAAGGTATGGTTTGGACTGTACATCCAATCTCACTTCTATAATCCCAAATATTTTATAATCCGTTCACACTGGATTCTCCATACTCCAAGAATAAACCAGGTACCTTCTCAGCTCTACGTTCACCTCAGTCTGTCCCTTCTGATTGGAAAGTCTCTGTCTCTCTGTCTCTGTCTCTGTCTCTCTCTTTCTTATGCACTATATAAATACTACTCATGAAATAATAAAGGGTACCTACTATAGCATCCTTTCCCAGCTAGGGAACTGAGGAAGCAGCCATTAATGTCTGAAACACATCAGTCATTACTCTAGGTGCTTTAGATTTAACCTTCCAAATAACCTATAAAATACTATAATATCCATCTTGGTATCATTAATGATGAAGCCAAACCTAAGACAACACAGGTGGAAATAAGAGTGAGATGGCATTCAAACCTTGATTTCTTACACCTTTGCTCATTGCCTCACAGAGATCCTGAGTTTCTTACAGACTACTCACCCTAAAGATGGCTTCAACTTTTTAGGGGGGGAAATCAAAACACCTACTTAGTTCCTATGAACGAGTAGTGCAGAGGATCTTCACCAACTGGTTCCTGTCCTTTTTGTGTGTGCTTTTGTTAATCAAGGTCATGCTAGCTAGCTTAGTTTAACTTGGAATAGTATTTGAAAAAGGGTGTCAAGTCTAAGGCCATACCACCCTGAATGCAGCCAATCTGAAAAAGGATCTTAACTATGTAATTTTGAGCTATTTAAACTTAATTTCATTCAATTTAGACCATCGTATTAGGGCATTACAAAGGATTATTGAGAAAAAAGAAAATACAAATATGAACAAAGCCTCTATTGCCATCAACTCATATTCAAACTATACCTAATATTCCCTTGTCCCCAACTCATCACTGGTTTTAATTAAAAACTTAATTCAGATGACATATAAACTGACTTTTAATCATGTGGCTACTAATGAAAAACCTGGGTTCTCCCTGGAAACATGAAACATGTTTAAACAAGAACATCCCAACGCATCCAGTATTAAATAAAGCCTCTTGAGTGCTGTCCAAGGAAGGTGCAAGATGCAGCTGTTGCGGTTCGGCTGAGTCCCAGCTCAAATACCAAACAGCATTCCGCCATGGAACGGCAATTTGGGAAATGTTTGCTGATCGTAATCTGTGCTAAAGTGGGCAATCAAATATGGTTCTTGTGGGCAACTTAAAACAGTTCTTAAATACTCAAGTCTACTATAGCTATAATTTTATGCACACTTACAAGCAGCAGACTTACAGGTTATTTCTAAAAACTATTAAAGTAGTCTTGAAGTTGCACGAGAAAATAAAACATCATGATTCATCAAGAAAAAAGTTTGAATGCAATGTTTAGGTCTTATTTTCTTTTCCACCGCAGTATGTATGACTGCAGACTAAAGATACAATCCTACCTATCTTCTCACGTGGATGACCAGAATTAGCCAGTAAAAGGGAAGTCCTTAGAATCTCTTTCTTGGATCAACAGAGTGTAATTGTGAGATAATTTGTTTCTCCTCTGTGTAAACCCAAACTTCTCTAATCTATTTAGAAAACTACATATAAACATTCAGGGTGAGGTGAAAATAACATAAAATACCGCAGCTTACGAATTATTTCCCTTTATGGCTTTACCCTAACTCAAAGCTCATGCCTCCAAATAGGAAACTACATAGTTTTTCCTTCTGTCATATACTAAATTATATTTAAAAGTTTAGATCAACTCTCCCCTTGTAAAAGTACTGGGGGATTAAATGAGCTAATTCATGTAAAGCATACAGATCATGGCTGGGGCAGAGTTTGCATTCGATAATATTTATAATTATAACCACAAGGATGATGAGACTGATGACAACAGTAGAAAATTATTCAATTTTATTTTAAACTATATTAAAAACTGCAGTAATAAAATAAATGTCAAGCACTGCTCAAAGGTGGCTCAGAAAGCCAAGATTCATCGTGCTAGGCTTTGGGATTTCTTCTTGTTCTCTCAATTGCCCTAAGGACTTCAGCTGTGCTCATCCGACAGCCCAAACCACTTGTGTTTCCCAGGGCTGAGAAGCAGCTGCCAGGCTGCACCTCTGCAGACGGAGGTGCAGCGTATGTGAAGGAGACACTCACGTGTTAGGGAACAGGGCAAGAAATACACACCAATGAGACCAAAGCTTGAGATTTTCGCTCACTTTAATGAACTGGAAAATATCTGTGTATTCATCCTACACCCCACCAGTCCCCAGATAAACCAAAGCTGACGCTCCCTTAATAACTCCGTCCCAAGGCCCTCGGAATACTCAAATATACCTTGCCAACTGACAAGAAAAGCTGACAGGTTACAAATGTAATCCTGTTCCACTGCCTGCCTGCAGAATGGAAGGGAGTTAGTGAGGCAAGAAGGAAACAGAGGCCCTGGCAAGGGAACAGCGGCCATTTTTTTAAAGGTAGACGAGAAAAGGATAAACTGTACCTGAGGTCCAGTCAGCAGCGCGAGAAGAAAAGCTTCCCCTCTGAAAGCTAAGTGAGCTGTCTGGAAACTTCCTTAACCACAGTTTTGCTTTATTTTAATCAGGAGAATATAAAAGGAAGAAGAGTCTAAGACAAGTCAAGGATAGGATAAAGCCTGGAAACGCCATTTGTAGCAGCAATCGATGGACAGAAAAACAAAGGAGGTGTGTGTCAACTGCACTCTCCTCTTTCATCCCATTCCCTTGTTTACGTGTTATATATTTACTAAGCATTTACTGGTGCAGGGACCACAGAAAGAATTAAAAGGCCCCTCTCTCCAGGAGATACAGTTTTGATAAACAAAGACAAGGAGGGAGGCACTTCAGGTAAAAGAAATCCACGTACAAGGAAAAACCACAGAGCAGAGGTCAGCAGCAAGTGAAGGGCGTGTTGGAAGACCAAGGTCAGCGTGCCTACAGCTTGCTCTTCCTCGGAGCAGCAATGACAGCATGTATCGTGTTCTCACTGTGTGGGATTACTGCTTCTTTCTTATTACTGGTCTAGTTGACTGAACTAAGAATGACCACCCTGGTGGAGACACAAAGACCCAGACTCAAATATTTGCATTAGGAGCAGGTTGTGCATCTTTTTCAGGACCTCCGATTATGTGGTACTTAGCTGTTTCATATGATTGTTGCCATCTACTATAACTACAGGCTGTTTGCAGAGTTTTATTTTGGTTTAGTTTTTGGTGGTTCTATCTCTATCTATAGACACTTATCTCTGTAAGCTGAAAGGACCTCTTTTCTTGAGGTCTGAGCAGGTTACAGCATCTAAGAAAATAGTGCAGGAGACTCACGAGCTGTGGCACAATACTGATGTGCCCCACATAGGAATACGGCTCACTGTAATCTCAAAACACTGTAACCTCTGCTTCCCCAGCAATGCTTTCTGCCCCTTTCTATGCTTTGTACTCTCTCTAGTACCCATCACTACCTCGCCAGCCATAGTTATTCATCTATTTATCATCTATCCTCTTCCACTAGAAATGAAAGATTTTTACTATTTTATCACCACTGCATCCTTAGCATCCAAATGATGCTCATCATACAGTAGAATTTGTTTAATCCATGCTGAAAGCATGAATTCTGGGGGACTGTCCTCATTCCAAATACTCCTACACTATCCCCATAAACAAACTCCTATTTAGATCATTCACCGTGACTTAGGACTTGGCAAATGTGGTCTAGCAAGGAACGGAATGCATGCATATGTAGATAAAGTATTTAATAGCTGCTATTTTTAGAGATGTTTAAGCACCATACTTCTGTAACACCAGCTGACCCATGTGGCTCCTGCACACATTAATCTGTCTCAGTCATCAGTCAATTGTGGAATGTGCAGCGGCTTTATATGACACCCTGGTCTAATGGCCACTCCTGTCAGGACTGTGATTTAGCCACATACTTTTATACTTTCTATCCTACGTTTCAATCATCTTCTTTAAAAGTAGAAGTCTTCCTGGATACTAAAGCATACGCCCACTTTTCACAGTTCTGAAACTCCTATTCTTGAAATTTAAAACACACAAACTCACGCACACACCCACGCACAAAAAAACTCAAAGATGTGCTATGCACATGTATCAACTTCCCACAATAAATGTAATCATGTACTGCAAAAACATAATAATAATAAATAAATAAAATTTTTAAAACACAATCATAAAAAATGACTTTTAAAAACCCCTATACTGAAATACTTTCCCAGTGTGTGTTTTGTATATCAAGGCATGTACACTCCTAAAAGAAGTGGAAAAGAGAGAGTAATAAAAAAAAATTACTAATCCATCTAAAGAACCTTCTTAAAACATTAAAAAAAAAAAAAAACATTTTAAGCAGGTAGTGAGAAAGTATTCCAGCGGATAACAGATTTTAATTCCAGAGGATTTTTGCTGGAACCCAGTCCTGCACACTGTGCCTACAGATGCAGGATTCTACGACTCCCCCAACAACCCCAGCAACACTAGTCTGTGGTCAGAGAAGCAGAGGAGCGAGGGAGGCTATCCTCCTCCTAAATGGGGAAGGAGAGCAGCCAAGCAAAAGAGCGTGAGAGAGAACAATGGCCTCCTAGAGAGAGAGCGTGTTAAGTAGGCCAGTATCAGAACTGCATTTTGTTACACACAAATCCCTCACTGTTCTTTTATGTATTCTTTTCCTTTTCTGTCCCCTTCTTTTCTCTCCTCTGCCCTATTCACCGTTACTGTCATTTCATGTGTTTTTTTAAACCATCGTGTATTTGTTCAATTTTTTGTAGACCTACAGCTTCTTCATCAAATTAGCTGAAACTATTTATGGCTGATAATTCTGTACAGGAGATCTAATGAAAATTCCTAGGAGTGAGAAAGCTAAGACAAGTTTTGCCAGTGCTGCTGTTCAACCAAGGATTACTACCATTACCCAATAAATTTGTTTCAAAGGATATTGTAACCATACATTTTCTTTTAAAGATATTAGTTTTAAATTTAAAAAAAGACTAGTATCAGGAGATAACATTTCTGCAATTTGTTTCACACCTTATTTCAAGATCAAATTGCCTTAAAAAATGAACATTAAGGAACAAAATGATAGAATAAATCTAAATAGACTTTGCATAATGATTCTATCAGGTAAAAAAATTCATCTGTACCTGGAAAACATAAATGTATCAAATGTATAAATATACTTGTAGCATACTGTAGTCAATATGCAAAATTGCTATAGAACTCATCCATAATTCAATATTCAAATATAATTTTGTTGATGTTAATATATCTCCATATTCATTAATTTCATTAGATATCTTATCTTATATTCAATTTCCTAATTGCTTTAATGGCCTCTAAGAATATTAACAAGTATAATAGAAAAAAAATTAATTTTTGGTTAAACTATAGGAAAATGCCATTTTTATAGATCAAAGTGGCCCAAAATTGGCAATTTCATATGGCTCAACCTAAAATTTACTTTAATCATTATCATGATCGATTTATTAATACTATTCATTATAGTAGTAGTATTGACAAAGATTTTCAACGCCCTAAGATCTTACTTTAGGTTCCCAAATGCTCTGATTTCAACTGGGAAACACGGACAAGTAGAAATTACTACTCTGTAAGTGGCTACCTAGCTAACTGTTCATTTACCTAATTGTCTATTTTCCTATGAAGATGTGTCAGAAACTAGGAAAGCTAGTCTGCATCACAGTACGAGAATGTTATACACGGCTGAGTTGAATACTAGATAATTTGCTGTGTAGTTTAACCATAACCATGTTTATGGCACTGTCCTAGACCCTAGAAAAAAAACTGGAAATCCAAATTTTAAAAAGTTAAATCAAAATATGAATTTTTGGAGAAACCAAAAGGAGGAACTTCAAAAATGAAAAGCTATACTCAAAAAACATTAAATGAGACAAAACAAGAAGAATTTAAAAATACAAGATCCACCACAAAAGCACTGAAAACAAAAGCAAAAATTGGCAAACGGAATTACATTAAACTTAAAAGCTGCATGTCAAAGGAAACAACCAACAGAGTACAGAGACAATCTACAAAATGAGAAGAAATATTCGCAGTATGTACATCTGCTAAGGAGTCAACATCTGGAATATATGAGGATCTCCAAAAGCTCCACCGCCAAAAAAAACACCCACTTAAAAATGGGCCATACACCTAAAGAAACATCTAAAAGGAGACATGCAAACGGTCAACTGCTGCATGAAAAGCGCTGGGCATCAATAACCATGAGGGAAATGCAAATCAGAACCCCACTGAGATGCTACCTTATCCCAGCAAGTACAGCAAATGTGAGAAAGACTGAAACTAACAAGTGCTGGTGAGGATGTGGAGGAAAAGGAACCCTTGCACACTGTTGGTGGGAATGTAAATAAGTAAAGCCTTTATGGAAAACAGTATGAAGGTGTCACCAAAAAAAATAATAAAACTATCATACGATCCAGCAATTCCACTACTGGGTACATATCCAAAGGAAACGAAATCAACATGTCGACGAAATATCTGCATGCCTATGTTCACTGAAGCACTGTTCACCAAAAGCCAACAAATAGAAACAACGTAAGCATCCATCAACTGATGAATGGATAGGAAAAAAATACCGTACACAGACACGGTGGAATATATTCAGCCATAAAAAATGAAATCCTGTCATTTGCAACAACACAGCTGGAACTGGAGATCATTATACGAAGGTCTGTGAGGCACAGAAAGACGAGTAACACACAATCTTACTTGTGTGTGGAATCTAAAACTCAGATCTCACAAGAAGCTGCGTAGAATGGTGGTTGCCAGAGGCTGGGGAGATATGGAAATGGGAGGCGGGATGGAGAAAGACGGACGAATGATTACTAGGTTGGAGTTGGACAGGGATAAAAGGCTCTGGGCTACCACTGGACAGTACGGTGCACTGTAACAATTAGGTACTGCCCATTTCAGAAGGATATTAGAAAGGGTTTAAACAGTCAGCACAAAAACACAGGGCCAGGGATACAGCTCAGTGGCACAGGGCCTGCCTGGCAAGCGCGAGGTCCTGGGTGCACTTTTCAGTACCAAAAAGGAAGACATGATACGTGTTTGGTAAGCATTTAACAGGATTCAACATTACATAATATATACATATGTTGGACTTTACATGGCAGTAATTTTAAATATCACACAACATGAATGTATTAAACATTACACAGTATCCCATTTATATGTACAACTTTTATGCTTTTGTGTATAAGGTTAAAATAAATATATATGAGAAATGCATATTCTGTGTAAAATCATAATCTTAGATATAGTTTTTTAAGACTAGTCACATAATGCTAGAATAGAACTATCTCCTACTTGCCTCTCTGAACGATATAAATGTATACTCACAGTTTATGCCAAGAAGGGTAACTGAGAGGCTGCTAACGAGGCTTATGGTGACAGAGCTTCAGTGGCCACGACCCTGCTCACGGAGGCGCACGGATCCTCCACAGTCTCCCAGGGAACCCCGTATGCCCAAAGAGCCAGGCCGCCAAGTGTGAAACTAAGGTTAAAGGGGAAGCTCGGCCACAGAATGATCCATGCCCACAGATCCTAGCCCACAACCCTTCCCCCAGAAAGGAATTCCACGCTCCTGTCACATCCTAATAATGCTAAAGCGTGCATTCAAAATACAATCAACTTTATGGTTTTGCACTTTGAAAGGCACTGTGACTTAGTATGGACCTCAAGTAAAAAGGATCACAGACTGACTAGCTTACAAACAACAGAAATCTACTTCCCACAGTCATGGAGACTAGAAAAGTGAAGAGCCAGGGACACAGCTCAGTGGCGCAGCGCCTGCTTGGAAAGCTCGGGGTCCTGAGTTTGATTCCAGGTTCAAAAAAAAGCATCGCTAGAAAATTGAGGTCAGAGCTATAAGTATGGTCAGGTTCTGGTCAGAGTCTATTGCAGGGTGCGACTGCTGACTTTTCATTGTATCCTCATACGGCAGAAAGAAAGCTAACTAACTTGCTAGCCTCTTTTCCCTTTTTTGAGTGTAACTGACAAAATCACACATATGTAAGATGTACAAAATCATGTTTTGAGATATACTGTGAAACGGTTACTACGATCAAGCTAATAAACATACATCGTCTCACGTACTTACATTCTTAATTTCCACCATTTAGAAACAGTTTATAATAGCACAAATCAAAAGATACTCAAACAAAAAGGAAAACATGCTGTGCTTCTCACTCCAAGACAGATAAACAGTTAAGTGAATACCATTCTACACCTTTGAACACGCAAAACTGTCAGTGCCATATACACTGCTTATAACCTGCTGTCTCACCTCATAAATTCATATCAACATCATGATCTCCTAAGTATATAACGAACTTTTTTTTTCCCAACCCCTCATTACCCTTATTTCTACCCTTTCTTCCCTTCCCCTTAGCCTCTTCTTATAAGAGCACTAATCCCACCCGTGGGGCACTAATCCCACCCGTGGGGCACCACTCTTATGGCCCAACTGCCTTCCATGTGTCCCACTTCCAAATACCACCACGCTGGCAATTAAGTATCGGCATTTATGCATTCGCACAACAGATTAAGCCCCTAAACTTTACTTTGTACAAATATATCAAAAACCAACTATTTCTGAAATTTTTCTCACTACTCTACCTATCTATAATCCAGAAGAACATTCAGAAAAATCGCAGACAGTAATAAACAAATAGATTTTTTAAAAAACAGAAAATAACATTAACTGGTTTCCTGTAAGAACTCCCCTGAACTGTATCTGGCAACTTTCCAGAAGCCCATTGCCCGTACAAATTATTCACACTAATTTATGTAAAGCAGGCTTCCTTTTTTCTCTTGAGATACCTGAAGGTAGTTCCATTTTACTTTATGGGTAATGACTTTTTAAATTTTCTTTGTATGCTAAGGTTCACTTTTTTTACTCCTTTTTTGTCTGACAGTTTTTCATTTCCCTCTTTTGATCTCAATTTCTTATCTTCAAATACAGTCCTTTTTTAAAAAACATCCTTTTAGATGGTCTCAGTTTTTCTTAATTTTGCATTTAATTTTATGCAAAAGACCCTAGGACAGTGCCTTGAACATAATATACACTCTACTCTTTGTTAAATAAACACAGCAAAGCATCTATGGCCAGCTGAGCCATTTGAAACACTCTCAGATCATCTGGAAACCTGCTAGATTTCATTACCACTAATAAATTTTTGCCTAAAAAATTATCACTTGTAGTACCATAATTTCTGTTTGACAACATTTCAAAATTAAAATTACATTCCAATCTAAATTGATCATGGATTATCTGTATCATGATGCTCAATGAGTAAAGAAGTAAGTTTATTTAGAGACTAGGGGCTTTTTGGTGGGGGGAGGCACTTGGGAATGAACCTAGGGGGCTATACACTAAGCTATATTTGCAGCCCTTTATCACTGTTATTTTGAAGCTGACTCACTGAGTTGCCCTGAGGGGCTTGACTTCGGACCCTCCCGCCTCAGCCTCCTAGAGTGGAGGATTACAGGTGAACCACACCAGGTTGCAATTTTTTTGAAGATAGAGATTTTTAAAGAACCCATAAACAACAGCCTATTACATACCAAAGGCACTGAACCGATCATGGTGGCATATGCCTATAACCCTAGCACTTGGGAGACTGAGGCAGGAGGATCACCATGAGTTCAAGGCCAGCCTGAACTACATAACAAGACCTCGCCTCAAAAAAAAAAAAAAAAAAAAAATGCATTTTAGGCGCTATTAACACACTTATTATACATACTTTTGTATTTTAATACATGTAAAACATCCCTAGCAGCCTTTTGCTCTTTTGTTTTTGTTTTTTGACCCTAATCGTAGCACATGTCCCTAAGGAACAGCAACCACCAAGGAGCAAGAAATGAAAGATCAGAAATTTTGATTTTCAAACTGATGGGGTTCTTGAGTCCTTCTTTAGAAGAAATATAGGCTAACCCCATGTTTTCATTAAAAGAACATTACTTTCTTCATACAAAGAATATATCACTTAAAGATGTGCTAGAAAAACAATCTAAAAGAAAGATTTCAATACAACAACCATTGTTAATTTCCTACCACTTTGTCTGTAACTCTGTATTGCTTGTATTGTTCTTATACTATTTTGTAAATGGACGTCTGTTTGCAATGTTTTCCTTCTTTTATTTTTAAAATAAATTTTAAGAATAAAAAAAAATTTAAAAAGAAAAGATTTCAAAGAATAACAATTGGGTGGCTTAAATTCTAAAGTGAGTAAATAGCTCAGCATAATGACGAGCATCTGTAATCCCAGCACTTGGGAGACTGAGGCAGAAGGATCACCAAGAGCTCGTAGCCAGCCTGGGGTACATAGTGACTTCAAGCCCACACTGAGCTATCTATCAAAACTCTGACTCAAAAAAAATTAACAAATAGTGCTACAAAAAGTAAAACACTCACACAACAGTAGTCTGATTCAAGTTATTTTTTTCAAAGCCTATAGGCTATATGGTACAGAGTGAAGAATTCAAACTCTGCCACCAGAAGACTTTCATTCTGAGCCCTCTTTACTCCTAAGGCTACGGAGAAAATTGAGTGAACAGGTAATATATTAGTGCAGTAACTGTTCTGTAAGGTCTCAATACATTACTAATAAAAGGATATTGAATATGTATTTAGTTGCCTGCTCCCAGAATTCTACTAATATTTAATAAGAGTACAGCTAGAGTAATCCACAAAGAACAGGAGAAAAGATAAATGACAAAATTTTGGAAGGTGGAAGACAGCCAAGTCACGACTAACCTATGAAGCTGAGTCCTATGGCTGTTGTAGGACTCTTCCCTGCAGTTTGAAATGAACATTTCTCAGAGAACATCATTATTTTGGAGGGTGTAGTTTTATTAAAGCATCCTGGTCTTTAAAATACCAATTAAACAAGTATTCAGTTTACATATGAAAACTGCACTCTATTGCTTCAGAATGTACAGGACAACGACACTACAGACAAAAATTTCAAAATTTAAACTGCAGAAATTTCGAAAAAAGAAAAAAAAAGACAAATGATTAGGATTAGGCAGAATAACTAACAAGGCCTTTAGTCATGATAATAAGCCATTAAACCAAATAACCATTAAGTTGGTTCTCAAAGAGCATGTTAGGCTCACCAATTAAAACTTTTTTATAATTAAAATTCCCAATTTTCAGTATAACACTACATACACACCACACATCAAAACCTGGAAATGAACAGAGAGGGGGACAGGTCTCTCTTTGAAAGGGGAGAGCACACATCACACACTACTTGCCCTGTTGAGAAGCACTAGAATATAAAATATAGGCCTTCTGCCAGTTAAAAAAAATCAGGAACACTCTATATTATACCACTAATGGGAGTGTAATTTGATTCAATCGATTTGGAGAACAATTCAGTAATAGCTAGTAAAGTTTAAGGTATACATAACTTACTGTCTGCCAATTTTCCTCTTACAAATATATCCTTACAAATTCTTGCACTTATACATAAGAAACAAGGACAAAACATACGGTAACATTGGAAATATACTGTTATGTACTATATGATAAAGCTTAATTTATAATTTATAATGTAGGCTCAATAAAAGATTATCAAAACTAAATAACAGTAGAAGAACAATTATAACCATATGCTGTACTAAATGTTACTTAAAACTTATGAAAAGTTTACTTCTAAAATTTTCCATTTAATATTTTTAAACCACAGCTGACCACAGGTAACTAAAGTCTCAGATAACGAGAGACTACTGTAATGCATTCTCCCTTAATCCAAACCCACCCATCTTGCCACCCCACTGGCACTACTAAGATTATGCCTCGTCTCCACGTCAGCTACCACCTCTAACTCATCTCCGCACATCTACTTTCTTCCTACCTCCTATGCGGATTCCGCATTGCCTCACTCCCTTGTGCTCAAACTCCTTAACCATGCATCCTAGTAGACACCTGTAATCTGACAGGTTAGGGCAGGAGGATTTCAAGACTGAGCCAGCCTACAAAACTTAGCAACTCAGCAAGACCCTACCTATATAAATACAAACACGCTTACATTTATGCATATATACTACATATTGGGGACATTGTTCAGCACGAAGGCATGAACAGGACAATTTACCAAGATCAAAATTGTCAGTCTTTTATAAAGAACTGAAAAAAAATCAGACTCTCCAAATTTAAAGGCACAATCCAAAAAATGGGCATCTGAGATGAATACACACTTCTCAGATGAAGAAATATAAATGGCAAATAACTATCTGAAAAAATGTTCACCATCATTGGTTATCAGAGAGATGCAAATTAAAACAACACTGAGCTGGGCATGGTGGTACACGCCTGTAATTCCAGCACTTGGGAGGCTGGGGCAGGAGGATCATGGTGAGTTCAAGACCAGCCTGGGCTACAAAGTGAGTTCAAGGCCAGCCTGAACTGCATAGCGAGACCCTGTCTCAAGAAGACCGAAAAAAAAAACCCAACACTGAGACTCCATCTCACTCCAGAGAGAATGGCTATCACTAAGAAATCAACCAATAAGAAATGCTGGAGGGGCTGTGGGGAAAAGGAAAGCTTCTCCACTGTCGGTGGGAGTGCAGACTGGCACAGCCACTGTGGAGATCAGTGTGGAGACTCTTCAAACACTAGGAGTAGAGGTGCAATCTGACCCAGGTATTCCCCTTCTGGGCGTCTTCCCCGAAGAATTAAAACATCGTACCACAGCAATATATGCACACCCATGTTTACAGCAGCACAGTTTGTAATAGCTAACTCGTGGAAACAACCCAAATGCCCATCGAAAGAGGAATGGATAAAGAAGACATGGGGGAAAAAAAGACGTGGATTTTTTTATATAATGAAGTACTAGACTTCCACAAAGAAGGATAGATTTGAGGCCTTTCTAGGTAAATGAATGCAACTTGAGACCATACTCAAGTAAAATAAATCAAACTCACATATGTAAACGTCACACTGTCTCCCTGGTGTGCGAAAGTGAAAGAGTAAATAAGAACCAAAATATACAATACATATTGTGAAATGGGAAGAAACTGTCCAAAAGGAAAAGGGAAACTAGGGTGGGGGAAGGGGACAGGAAGGAAGGGAAAGGAAATAAAAAGCAAAACAGAATAAAACGGAAATAAAGCTTTGTAAATAAGGAGAGGAAGATGGGGTGAAGGTAGAAGGGGATATTGGGGAAAAAAGAGGAATCAAAATATATCATGTATGGGTACAAATTCCTTATGATGAATATGATCATTATATATATAAAATGTACCAATAAACTTAATTTTACTTTTTTTGGTTTGTTTGTTTGTTTCCAGTATCAGGAATCAAACTCACGACCTTGTGCTTGCCAGGCAGGCACTGTGCGGCTGAGCTAAACCCCCAGCCCCTAAACTTAATTTTAAAAGCAATTGTCAATGTTCTAGTTATGTGATGGCTTCATAAGTTTACCTTGTATAATTAGCACATAAATTAGTAATGAAATGATATCATGAAGCAAAAATTGTGATTAATTTAATTCCATATAAAAATCTAAGGTCTATTTGAATAATAATAATGGTGTCAACCTATCCATACAGACTAATCTCCCTTCTTTCATGGATCTTACCATGCTAGAAGATGAAGAAAGACAATAGAAAATATCATAAAATATACAGTACATCAAATAGTGTATTGTCAGCTTTTCTGTTGCGACAAGACAGCTGACACCCACAACTCAGAGGAGAAGAGGCTTATTCTGGCTCGTGGCTTTGGAGGTCTCAGTCCATGGCAGGCTGCCTCCAAGCCAGAAATAGCACTGAAGAAGAGCATGGTGGAGGAAAAGCTGCTCAATTCGTGGCAAGTAGGAAGCAGAGAGCAAAGGAAGAAACAGCAAGGAAGGGGCCAGGGACCAGGGAGTTTCCAAGGTCACGACCCCATGGCCCATCCAGACACACTCTCAGTGTGCTTTATGAATTTCTTAGGCATCATTCAGCCAACCAAGTTAATAACCAAGATTAACCATCAGAAACAGCACAAATTTACTTATTTAGTTTCCTGACCAATTTCTCCTTCTAGAATATAAGTTTCAAGAGAGCAAAAATTTTTTCTTCACAGAGTGCCACCTACTACATAGTCAGTAATCAATAAATATTTGCTACATGAATGAATGATGTACAGCAAAGTAAATACTCGATAAATGTTAACTGTTACTGTCATTTTCATTGTATCTACAGTGTAATCTTCACTTTTGCAATGAAAAATGAATTTTGGAAAGGTAAAATAACTTGCCTTCTACAATACTGAAATACAGATAAAAACTAGAGCCTAAACTTCCACTAAGTGATTCTTATGACTTGAAGGACTCAGATCCCCAGCTATATAAAATGAGATCAGGTAATGTTGATAGTCTATATAAATTAGGGTCTCTTACAAAGTTCAATTTTTGAAGTCTCTTTTTGTTACAATTTAAAAAGAATGAATTTAGGCCAACTAATATTGAGCAATTTGTCTGAAATTAGACCTGTTAAAGAATGGTCTGATGGAAAGATAAATACCACGTTCCCACTCATTTGTGGAAACAAATCTTGTAGAAAAATAAAAGGGAACAGGGCTCACTAGTGACCACAAAGGGCAACAGGGAGGACAGAAATAAACTTCACAAGGAGCACTGAAACACGGAATGGACACATTAGTTTGTTCTTCTTTAGCGCAGCAGGGAAACTACAGGTTAAAATAATCTATGCTATATTTCAAAATGACTAGAAGAGTATGAAATTTCCAACATATAAAAAGATTAACATTTGAAGAAATGAAAGCATTTATTACCCTCACTTGATTATTATACATTGTATACATTTATTAACTTACTATAATGTACCCTACAAAGACATACAAAATATTGTATCTTTAAAAACTAATTTAAAAAAGAATGGCCTAGAATTCTTGGTTTCAGAATCACATTTTTGGCTCACTGCTCACCATCTAGGATAATTATGATTGGTTTACACTGTTACTTCTTTTCATCTGCTTTTCAACTTTGCTACCAAGCTTATTAAAATGAAACATAAAAATCACTTTTGACCAAATCCTACATACCAAGGCAAAACTTCTAGGAGTTCACCAAAACAAGACAGGGCAGTATAAGTTAGAATCATGCACAAATAAAATAAAGCCTTTTTTTGCTTGTCCCAAAACATATCAGAAGACACCACAAAAAGCAAACAAAAGAAAAACAGTCTGACAAGACCAAAGGAGTTGGACCAACTAGAGTGAAAATCACCCCAGCAAATGAAATCAGTTGTACTACACAGTAGTACAACTAGTGTATTTTTCTGCAGTAGGTTACATCGCTCCTCAGAGTGAAAAAAGTATTGGTAGGATACTTGGCCAGTATCTGTATATGCCAGAAGTGCCGCTAAGTGTGGTACGGAATTGAAAGAAATGTAGGGCAAGGAGTTGAGTAACTCAGCTGGACATCAGAACAAAGGCATTCCTGATACCAGACAAAAGCTTTCAAACACACTCTTCCAGCAACCTGAGGGAAGTGCTAATTTCACACAAAATGTGTCCTGGCCATTCTTTTCGTTAAGTTTATACTGCTTTCTTCCTCAGGGTTAGCCTTTCCTAACTGCTCTTGCAGAACTCCGAACTTCCTAACTTCCTGCCATACCCAGTGTACTTCGTTCAATTAGGTCTTTCCAGAATCTGAAAATAAATCCAAACCACATTTACAATTTCCTTTTTGTTCTCTTTCTCTCATATTTTTCCTCATAACTTTTTTACTTTTCTACCACTATCTTATACTATGTCTTGTCACATTTTTCCCTATGCTAATGTCATCAATATGAACTTATAATGACTAGTAACTAAAAACTACAGATACTGTTGATCTTTGTTCTAAGCAATAAATAACAGTATAAAAACTCAGACCTAACAGAATGGGAAATAGAAGGAAAAAGGTTTTAACTGTGGAGTAACTGTGCATCCCAGTTTCTCATTAAAAGTTCAAAATAAGGTCAGGATTAAGGCCAAACAAGGTATCAAATCTGATTGATGGTGGAGGCCTCCTTGAAAGATGAAAATGTCTCGCTGTCCATTCGTGCAGGAGCACAGAAGTAGCAGGAACATAACCTGTCTCGTAGTTTTCCACATTTCCCCTCTATCTCATCAGAGGTTAGACAGGGTTGTGGGTTTTTCTTAGAGCAGATAAATATCAGACAGAAAAGAATTCTACTGACCAAAGTCCTCAACATAAAATGAAAGAATTTGAGGACATTTTCAACATCAAACTAAAGATATCTTATCTTTACAGAGCCTGTGCTTAGTAGGGCTAAAAAAAAAAGATCCTGTGCCTTGCTTGTCTCACATTTTGTCTATATTTTCTTAAGCCACATTTACATCCTCAAAAGAAAATGAATTTTCCCATTCCATAATATGTTTTATTTCTTACAGAAAAGAAACAGAGCAAACAATTTTCACTGTCCTCAAAAAGAAGGCCTGATTTGATGTGTATGGATCCACAAAAAAGTGACATTACTGTTGATCACTAATACGTATACAGTATACGTAATCTACTCCTCCCTAATGCCAACACCTTTTAGTCTTACGAGGAAAAAATCAGTTTAATTGAAATCTAGATATTTTAAAACAACTTCCTTCCTGTTTCTCTTCTTCCAGTGAAGCAAAAATTGGAGATTTATGCAAAAGGAAAGCTGTATGTATTCTGAGGGCATACTTCTGTGAGAATGCAAAAAGTTGAGGAGGAGTGTGGGGAAGATGACTGCTAGGTACCTGAACAGTATTTCCATAGAGAATATCTTTTTTCAGTTTTCTGTAACCAACTCAAAGAACTCGGAGCATTAACAGCCTTTCACTGCTCCAGGAACTGTCCACAGGCCCGATATTCACCTTTACTTAGAATCCTGACCTACGCAAAATGTAACATGTTGGTTTGCTTTACCACAAATTATTTCTTTATCACCCTTTAATTTTAATTACATTCTAGAAATCCAGAGCTCTGCACAGCCCCATGGAAATAACTGCTAATGATACAATGTCAGATATTACACTATGAAAGAATAAGGGCATTTATTCCTGGAAAGAGTATTTATTAAGCAACAGTGCTTTAACCTTTAATATGCTAATGCATACACAGGACTTGCCAAAAGGCAGCTCTAACGTGCAGGCGTGTCCAGACTTGACCAACACAAAACTTAGCACTCTGCAACATGATTTGGAAAAAGTTGTACTTGGAAAATTCAAGAAAATGCACAGCGACTTTCTCCTATATTGAAGAATGAGATATAACCTCATAGAAGAAAGTCTGAGTCAGGTCTTGAAGAATAAACAAAATGTGACTACCCAGAAATTGGAAGAAAGACAGAAAGGATGCTGAATATGGGCAATTTAGTCCTGTATCCACTTCACTTAGGCTGAAGCTAGTCTCTCCTCCCCTATGCTGCAGGTCTAGTCTGGTCCGGAGCAGCACGCACTGTTCAGATTCGATCCACACCTAGCCGCCTGGTGGAGCATGAAGATCCAGCTCTTCAGAGGAAGGGAAGGCAAGGAGAAGAGATGTTAGGTAGGAGAGAGGCGGGTCTTAGAGGCAGAAGGTTGAGCTTCTTCAACATCTGTTTTTGTTGTTTTGTTTCATTTTTGTTTTGGAGGCTTTGTGGTTTTGTTGTTGTTGCTTACTGTGTTTTTGTGGGGCTGGGGATTAAACCTAGGGCCTTACGCATTGCTCTGCCACGGAGTTACAGCCCCAGCCACAGGAGCTCCTTCCAAATTTCCTTTTTAACTTTCTTTTGGCCTAAGTGAATTAATATATCTTGCCAGATGCAGTTTTCAAAAGATAAAACTCATGAGAATAGAAAATCTTTACTTTTCTATATATCTGTAAACAACATTTCTAAAATGTATAAAACATACTACCACCCTAATTTACTTGTTTCAGACATAGAAATCTATATTATAATGTCAAGTTATCAAAAATTGGTTTCCATAATAAACTAGATGTACAGTATCTGCAAACTGGTCCACTGAATCAACTTACTTTTTCACTTCTGAATCTCTGAGGCAAGTATTATTATTAATATTTGACATAAATGAATAATATAAAGATAAATCGACAGGCTAAATTTGTTGTAGAAACACGAAAGGATAGATGGTATTATTTGCTGTGTTCACAGAACAGGGCTAAATTTTCTTATTTACTTCATTATAAAAGTAATGTACATTAAGTTTTAAAAACTTAAAGCCTGAGGCAGTGGCACATGCCTATAATTCTAGCACTCAAGAGCCTGAGGCAAGGCCAACCTCAGCTATGAGACCCTGTCATGAAAAAAAACAAGAAGAAATGGAAGGAGGGAGTGGGAACGCAAGCAGGCAGACTGGCCATCGTGGTGTGTATCCGTAATCTCAGCACCCAGAAGGCTGAGGCGGGACAACCATGACTTCAAGGCCAGTCTGGGTTACACAGTTCAATCAAGGCCAAGGCCAGCCTGAACTATATATCAAGACTCTGTCTCAAAAATCCAAACCAAAACAACCAAATAAACAAAAAAACAGAGAAAATATAAAAACTTCAAAGAGGAAAATTAAAACTATCAAAAGATAACTGCATCAAATAACTTATTTAAAGTTGAAAGTCTGCTACCTCTCCATAATTGGAAAGAGTTGAAATAAAATTTCTTAAACTGCAATAAAATACAGTAACAAAATCATTTGAGGCATTTTTACATATTCGATGGCAGTAAGAACATGAAACAGGCATCTGACATGTAGAATATTCCAGTCAAATAAATTTCTGGAAAAAAAAATGGCCATGTTGCCTTTGGCAACAGAAACAAAACACCCCTGCTTATTAATAAGTAATACCCAGGGGGACAGAAAGGTATCTTACAGAGTATTTAAGTAACATTAATAAAGGCATTCTAACCTGGAAAGAAAAATACTACAAAAATAAAAAGCAGGGACTCTCCTAAACTCAAGTCTCTTCACTTCCTGCACATGCAGCCGTGCACCTGAGCTGCACTTGCTGCCTGCAGTCACCACATCAGAGACCCCGGCCAGCAGCCCAGCGCCTCACCTCACACACTGAATACTTCCTCTCCTGCCAGACTTGCCCAGCAGTCCCACCCTTCCAGAAAAAGAGAGCACAGCTTCATCTCTGCATACCCACTCCGTTAAAACTTCTCACAGTCTCTTACACTGAATACAGGGCTCCTATAATCCTATCATACTTCTGGTTGAAAAAAAAATCAGTAAGGGCATAACTAGCTACAGTCATTTCAAAACAGTCAGCACAAAGAAGACTTCTAAAAACGTACAAACTTCAGCCACCATTGTAAAGTACCCAGATGTTCTCAGCACAGAATGCAATGCTTTAAAGTTCTCCTAGTATAAAGCAGAAACATTTTTCATTTATGAAGAAAGAAAAAAGAACAGCAGTTTAAGTCCTTTACCTAAAGTTACTTAGAAATCACAGTGACAATCTAGAAAAGGAATAGTTTAACAAGGATCACATTTAGCTGGGCATAGTGCCAGGTACCTGTAGTCCCAACTGCTTGGGAGGCTGAGGCAAGGTAGTTGCTTAAGCCCAGAGATCTCAAGGCCAGCCTGAGTGCCATAGTTAGAATTCATTCCAAAAAAAAAAAAAGGATACAATTCTTTTTGACCTAATTAAGATATGTGCTAGCCTTAAGAAAGAAAGGGAAAGGGAGAGAGGAGATTAAGAAGAGTTCTTGGTAGCAAAACACTATGAAGGCCCACTCACATACATGCGAGCCCAGTGCACAGGTGCAAAGACATGAACATCTTCAGGAAGCTGAAGGACAGTAGTGAGCTCAGAGAAAAGTGCCCTCATCAAGGTCTGAGAGACAGGCCAGCTCTGGGGAAGCACCAGCAATATCAGTGCAGAGGAATCTGCTTTGGTATTGAAGCAATCAGATATAGACACTCAGGGTCACATCACATATCTGGCAAGTTCTGGGGCTTCACAATGGTTCCCCCCCATGCCCATGTGTGAGTCTTTCCACAGCTACCCAGGGGCTATACAGGTGGTTTACTACTGCCTCACTGAAGAATTACCATTTGCTATGATCCTACTACTGTAAAGTGCAATGCACCGGCTCACAACAAACCTGAGGGTGCTGAGGCTGAGAAGAATTAAGTCAATTTCCTGAGGTTCTCCAGGTAGAAAGTCACACAGCTAGGATTCAAGATCAGGTCTCTGCGCAGCTCTGGATCCCACGTCTTTTTCACTGTTCACTTTGCTAACCTCATAGAAAGCACAATTTAAATGTTTAACTCAAGCTCACAGAGAAAATTATCTCGTTGAGGAAATATTAAAAAAGGAACTGGCAAACTTTTTTCAGCAAAGGATCAGATACTGAATATTTTGGGCTTTTCCAGCCACACAGGTTTTCTGCTGAATATTCAGTGTAACAACCATTCTTCGCTTTTGGCTGAACCAAAACCAGCCACAGGCTACGGTGTTAAAGAATGCAGTCCAAGCAAGGTTCAATGATTCTGAGTTCACGAGAAATGTAGTGCTGATGCAGTATCTTGATTTACTGCAATGCCTTTTACTTCAAGATTGGGAGGAAAGCAGAAGAGAACCGTAATTCCATCTAGTCACTTTAAATGCACTCCATTATTAAGTAAAGGGTAAGGAACAGTGGTCCCTGTCTCAGGAACCCTGCATTAGAGCAGTTTAAAAGCTATCAGGCATTTATTTCATTTACTTCCCTGATTTCCATTCCTCCATATTCTAACTAAGGCATTAATCTGTCACTGAAAATCAATGCTTTCTGCAATCTAATTAAAACTCTTTCAGCACGCTATAACGCAATGAACAGAAACACGGAAATTTAAGCTGACCATGGAGTCTTTCAATACGACCAAAGCCCTCTGAGGTTCTATTGTTTGAAATTATAGAAAACATTTTCCATTCATTTTACAATATTTGTAAAACAGGCTTTTGAACACTTCCTGAAATCTGCAATAACCGCCAAGTCAACCTAACATATGCTGCAAGCTGGACCCAGTTCATCAACGCTGGAGTGCACAGTGAGATGCATTTTAAATAACATCCAGAATTTGCTCTGTGAGGCAAAGTAAGTTACAACTTGTGATCACCTATACGTCTTCTTTTTATGAGCTCATAAGCCAGCCACGAACTAATTCTTGCCACAGTGCCCCGTCAGCTGTCTGGCTGACCTCTGCCTTCATCTAAGCAGTACAACTTTGGTGTCAGGTCCAAGTGTCTCTGGTTAAAATACTTTCAACTCTGCTGATTCATGCCAGTTGCCTGGTGGCTACAGAATGGAAAAAGGGGATGGCCACTAGGGACCAATTTATAGCAACAAATGTTATTTTCATTGCTTAGCTGAACAAATTAGAAAACGGAGGACTCCAGATTCCAAAGGCCAGTAGCTTATTTCACAAGGTTACAGGCAAAACCACATGGACCATGTAGGTAATTACCTACAGACTGATTTTAATCACAGGGACAGCTAGAAATTGGGGCAGGGTAAGAACAGTAAAAACAGCTCAGCTCCATTCTTGGGTTTTGCCTCTTGTGTCCAATTTTATAATCTCATCTTAAGTAAACCCTGGACAATCAAAAAAAAGACTTAGCTCAAGACCTACTAACACACATTAAAAAAGACTTTGAACTGCAAAAAGGACCAACTGCAAAAGCCAATTACAGAGGTGCAGTAACACAAGAAAGTGCTTTCCTGTGTACAAAGGGGAAGGCAACTGCCATTATGATGCAAGCAGAGAACTGAAAAGAAGAAAATATGCTGACGATTTTAAATATAACATCATGTAATCATTACAAACTTTCCATGCAGGAAATAGCACACCCATTTTATAGAGAAAGAACTAAGGCAGACTGACCTTGAACTCACAATGTAGCCCAGACTGGCCTCAAACTCATGGTGATCCTTCTGCCTCAGCCTCCTCCATCCTTCCTGGGATTACAGGCATGTGCCACCATGCCCGACTTACAATAAACTTTCCTTTCCATTTTTTCATCAGCCAAACCGCAATCATGGCAATGCTCATGACCTGCAGAGAAGGCCAAACCCTGATAATCAAAAGAACAGAAGGAATCACGGTAACAATCTAAGGGGAAATTTTTTTACCAGAATTAGGTCAGAACTTTGTATTTCCAAACAGCATACTCCAGCTGGCAGAGCTGAGCCTCAGGAGCAGAAAGACTCTGGAAAAAGCAGTGGTGCCAGGCGTGCCGACATTAACAGCTGGCATCCCTCCCTTCCCTTTCTGCCAGCACTTTCACCCTTCCATGGGCTACTGCCACCACTTCTTTACCCAGGTCATCTGATCAAATGCACTAAGCCAATTCCCTGATCATGTGGCGGGAAGGGAAGGCAGCTGGCAGCAGAGGCAGTGAGCAGAAAAGCAGGTGTCAAAGAAGACAGAATGTCCACTGGCAACCTTTCTCTTCCCTCCAAAAGAGGCAGCTGTGCAAATATGGGGAGAGAGGAGCAGGAGTTCAGAATTCAACCCCCGACTCACTGGGCTATGAAGTTAGACTCAGCTGAGTGTCCCAGTAATTCAGCTGATTACTCAGTTCTCTTCTCCGCTCTGTGATGGAAGCCGCTGTCTAGAGGCTCACAGTTACATCCTGGGTGTGCTCAGGTGCCTGAAGGTGACAGCCAGTCCTGGAAGAGCTCCAGGTCTGGCTCTCCTGGGCTGGCTGCTTTAGCCTTCAAAGTAGTGTCAAGCGACATCACTGCTCAAAACGTGGGAACAGGCCAGCTGGAGTCAAGGGCCACTAACAGGACTCCGCCATGTTAAAAAAATTCTTCCAGCTTTCCTGAAGCTTAGCATTCCCCTTCTCACTGCAGGAAAGAAACTCCTGGTATGAAAGGCTGAAATGACCCAAAGCCTCAGTGCTAGCCTCAGTTAGCTCAGAGGGGAAACACAGTTGAACATGCAGACAGCTGTTAG
The DNA here is from genome assembly GCF_000276665.1 of Chinchilla lanigera. NCBI lineage: Eukaryota > Metazoa > Chordata > Mammalia > Rodentia > Chinchillidae > Chinchilla > Chinchilla lanigera. Next base: position 11,316,799 of record NW_004955448.1, on the reverse strand, counting down.
AAATATAAATTACTACACAACAATACTACTGCTGGATTCAATGTGGATAAATTAGTTTTCCTGGTAAAATACACAGGCAGAGTGAAAAAGATCATTTGCTCAGATCTGAAAGCTTACTTGGAAGACATTTTGTAATCATAAAGATAAAAGAAATTTCAAGAAGTTTTCTGGTCAGTAGTCAATCACTTCATAAAGCTCTCCCCAAAAAAGAAATCACAGTTAATACCATTATCAAGGAAATGATTCTTTAGACATAAACCTCTAAAGTCCTCTTAATTTTAAACCAAATGCCCACTACCTTATTCTTAGTGGAAACAAAATTAAGTTGCCATCCACAAAATAAAAGGCCCATACAGAAATATTTTTCAACTCAGTCTATTATTCCCCAAAATAAAGACAATCCCAACTCATAAACGTATCCTTAAGTCCTTTACTGGTTTTTTCTCCTCCAAACAAATCATGAGCTCAGAACTGATCATTTAATCATTAGACAATGCAGCTGGTGATAGCTTTCACCAAGCTACAGTGGTTTTTATCCCAGGCGTATTTTCCACACCAGACAGCAGTTAATGTTCTGTTTTTGTTTGTCTTTATTCCAACTAGCAGTCCCAACATAAAACAAGGAAGAATGTGCAAAAAGAAAAAAGTGATTAGTGTTTGAAACGCTAATGCCTATTGCTGGCTAGCTATCTATCACCAATATAGCATGTAAAATTGTTTGACGGTTGTGGAGAAATTGAACTACTCATGGATGGGTCCTAACAGCCAAAAGATTCTGTTGTAACTGGCCTGGAGGAGGGCCTGAATTCTGAGATTTTCTAATGTTGTCCAAGTGATTCTAATGTACAAAGACAGAATTGCTGCTTTACAATATTAAAACGTCAATAAAAATAAGGTATTGCAAGCTTAGTATGTACAAAAGTATTTGTGAGTACCTGAACAAACAAAAGCGTGGGACAGACACTGCACTCAAGGCCCAGGATGTGGGGTGAGGGAAAGCATGTAATTAATAGTTAACTTACAGTATGCCAAGTGCTATAACTGAGGAGCAGAGGTCACTGAAGGCCACCCTGCAGAGGGGCATCTAACACAACTGGGCAGAGAGGGATGGGGGTCAGAGAGATGGCTTCCAAAGAACCACGATCAAACTCATCTTGTAAGCTAACCAGGAGGCAGCCAGGAGAAGAAAGTGGGGACGGGAACTTCAAGAGGAATTAAACTGGCACAACGGCGCCTGCCTGCAAGTCCTACCACTTTGGAGGCTGAGGCAGTAGGATCACAAGTTCAAGTTCCATGTGGACAATTTAGCAAGAATGTTTCAAACTAAAAAAAAAAAAAAAAAAAGGAACACCCGGCCAGCTAGCTCATTTGGTAGAACATAAATAAAAAAAATTAAAAGGGCTGGGTTTATAGCTCAGCATGAAAGCTATGGGTTCAATCTTCAGTACTACAAAAAAAAGAAATAGAAACGAAGAAATGGAAGAAATGGAACAAGGAGGGGAGTGCAGGGAAGGAGAGGGGAGACGAATTAGGGAACTTAGAAAGTGCAAAGGTCCAAAGGCTAAAGCTGAAGGTTTTCCAGAGCATCGAGAGGGCCAACCCTGGAAATGTGCATGGGTCAAGCAGGCTGGGAGTAAAGCACCAGTTAGTATGGCCGACTGCCCAAATTGGTGGTGGGGGTGCTGTTGCTTTTTTAGCTCCAGCCAATGCAAGAATAAGGCGCAATATTGACACACTCTCCAGATTTTCAAAAGACGCTGAGAATCTGGTCTATATGTGAAATTTGTAGGCTTTTAAATGCTGGGCAGGACAAACAAATGATTCTGCAGACCAGATTCTGCCTATGACTTGTAAGAGTGGGCTGCACCTTTTTGTTACATTACAGAAAATTACTTAAGGATTTGGGGGGGGGTGTATCCAGCTTAGGTCTGAATACATTTTTAAATGCAAAATTACACTGCAGTGTTGCAGAAGGCAATTAGACAATCCCAATAATGCAAAGTGTTCCCCCACTCATTAATGCAAGTACCACTATTTTGAAATTAGTCCCCTACTTTTTCATTTCTCAAATTCAGTACAGGACCTGCTTACTTTTAACTATAGGGAGAAAAAAAAAGCACGGCAAATATTAAGATGCAAGTAAAGGTCACATTAGGCTTCAAAGTAATGTAAATTACGCTGGTGGGATACAGAGGAGGTAGTCAGAACTCACAGATGATCTGCCAAGCAGGGCTAAAACTCCAGGGCCTGGGCAGCAATCCCCGTAGGCTGGGAACACCTCCAGCTGCAGGACAGACTAACAGCAGCGGGTAGAGAACCAGGTGCCAAGAGAGGTCACTCTTTCCCCCGAGAGGACTTTGCTTCCTCCATTTCTGTCTTTACTCCATCTCCTCCCCAAACCTGATTTCCCAAAAGTGAGAGAGAAGGTAAATCCCTTACACATGACGATCAACTGTCAAACACTGTAGGAGCCAGTTGCCAATGTCAATTCTTCACACATTCCCTAAGAAGTCCGCATACGTTTAACAGCACAAGGTAAAGCTGGAGTGTACATTAGTTCCTCTGCACAGCACCCAGGGCACTTACAGAAGATGCTCAAAATATCTATTAAAAAAAGCACTTGGCACCAGGCTTGGTGCCAAGCCTATAATCCCAGCACTGGAAGGCTGAGGCAGGAGGATCACTGTGAGTTGAGGCCAGCCTCCACTGTATAGACAGACCCCGTCTCAAAAAAAAGCACTTAGCTTAAGTTTAGAAATGGCGTATTTCCCAAAATAATTGTCTATTAGAAAAATTAGGAAATATGAATAGGTGTGCAAATACATAGATTTTATTAGGAAAAAATAAAAAACTAAATGGGGAAATTATACCCCATTTAGATAATGATCCATCAAAAGTGGGCAGCAGTAAGACATAAATACATCATAGACACATGGATGTAACTGATTCTCAAATCAAATAAGTGGACATAAGTACTGTCCAAAGAAACATAAACTGTGTATTTAATAAAGAGCTAACTGCTTCAACTTTAGGGTTTTGTGGTTTTTTGTTTGTTTGTTTTGTTTTTCAAAAAAGAAAAAACATAATTAGCATGTCTGGTAAATTGCCTGTAGTCTCTGCATGTCATTTCTAATTTTAGATACGGAAATCAGACTCTCTCAGGCGTTCTGATTTTCAAACATGGATTGTTGAACTTTGAGATATTAGAAACTTTAGAGCCTTGAGATTGCATAATAACATTTACAATTCAACAAAAACAATGGTCCTTTCTTTGACAGGGAAAAAGCTTTTAACAAGCTCTATGTTAAGGGTCTTTTCAATTTTTATGATTATTTCATGAGCTCAAAAAAATCTGTAGGCCAGGCATGCTAGTGCATGCCTATAGTCCCAGCACTTGGAAGGCTGAGGCAGGAAGATCACTGCAAGTTAGAGGTGACCTGGGCTACACAGCAAGTTCAAGGCCAGCCTGTACTACACAATGAAACCCTGCCTCAAAAAGACAAAAAAAACCTCTCTACAGGCAGTGAATGGAAAATGTATTTGAATATAAAGCACGAAGCTTAACTTGAAAGGAATTTTAATACCTGTATATGGTCACATCAGCATCCTGGAGCCTCAGGTCTGAATTCTGGCTGGTAGGTTTCTACCATTTGCTGAAAAGGCACTGAATGACCGGACACTTGTCTCCTAATCATATAACCAATCACCATCACAAATTCAGACATCTGATGGGAAAACAGAAACACCCAGAGTGAGGAAGAGGAGGGAAAAACCATGAGGGCAGTGGAGAGGAAAAAAAAAAACAAAACAGCTTTCTGAAACACTGTAGAACAAAAAAGATAAGCCCTTTTAATGTAAGGAAACAGTTCAGGGAAGAGGAGTTCCACACGGTTAATTCCCAGGACAAAATGTCTAAAGAGAGGGTGCCAGACATTTTCTAAGCTAAGAACTGGGGGCGGGGGTCACTTCCACAGTGACCGAGGGGATGGACAGATAGCTGTAGCCCACCCTACTAGACAGTGGCTGAATGTAAGAAGAAACTAGAAGGAAAGATGCAAATAACTCTGTACATTAAAACTATGTGTGACACTGAGGACTGTACAGTGCTTACCTACGTAACATCCCTAATCTGTAGCTAATATAAGCCCCAAATTCCCACATGTTACAGAGTAAAACTGCCTTAAGCTGAGGCGCTGGACGAGAAGAAAACTACTAAAGAGAAAATGTAACAGAGGCAGGGACACAGTTTAGAAAGGAAAAATAAAACACAAAAAAGTGCAGAAGTCCCAGGAGTAAAGTCAAGAGAGTGCAAGTTAGCTCAGCACAAACATGTAGACACTGCTCTGCTGGAGGACAGCGCTCCGCCAAGCTTCATCACATCAGCACAAGGACTTTCTGGCACATGGGAACAAGCACAGTTTGAACCATTTGCTGATGTACATAAAACTCAGAAAATATAGATGACTGTGCTTTATTTACTCCTTATCGCATGAAGGCTGTGGACTGGTAGTCTAAATTGAACAGTTCTCTAGCCCAGATTGCAGAAATGAAGTATTATCACTTGTCTAGCCTTGCAACACATAAAATTCACTTACTTAACAAATTTTTATTTGCTCCAAGTGCAAAATGTCCTTCAAAGCAACGGTTTAATTTTCTTATTCATGAAAGCCTGAGTTTAGCCTTAATTTCTTAAGTTCATATTTAGAAAAAGCTGAGTTTGACAAATATATGGCAATTAACTTGCTTGTAAACAACTAATGAATCAAAGAAGGAAATATGTAAAATTTCTTGAAACAAATGAAAGTAGAGACACGATGTCCCATAGCAACCCCGACATCAAAAAAGCAGGAAGATCACAAATAACCTACTGCCGCAGCCCAAGGAGTCAGAAAAATAAGAACAAACCAAACTGAAAATTAGTAGATGAAAAGAAATAATAAAAAACCAGAGCAAAAATGAATGAAAGACTCAAAATCAATTTTAAAAATCAATAAAACGAAGTACAGAAATCCTTAAATACTAAAAAGAGAAAGAAGATCCATAAGTAAAATCAAAAATAAAAAGGGAGGGCCGGGAATATAGCTCAGTGGCATAAGCACCTGCCTGGCAAGCACAAGGTCCTGAGTTCGATTCCCCATACCAAAAAAAAAAAAAAAAAAAACATGAAAAGGGAGACTACAATTGGCATCACAAAAATACAGAGGATCATTACAGATTATTATGAACAATTCTATGGCAACAAATTTGATAACCTGGAAGAAATGGATAAATTTGTGGTACACATACATCTCACCAAGAATGAATCATGAAGAAACAGAAAATCTGAACAGACTAGTAACTTAAAACAAGACTGAATAACAAAACATCTCTCATGAAAAGGAGACAGAATCACTGCTGAGGTCTACCTAACATTTAAAAAAAACCACTACCAAGTCTCCTTAAATTATTCAAAAAAATTAAAGAGGAAAAGATTTCTGCAAATACATCCTACAAAGACAGCATTACTCTAATACTAAAACCAAATAAGGACACAAGAAATAAGGAAATCTATAGGCTAATATCCTTGATGAACATGGATGAAAAAAATAATGAAGAAATTACCAGCAAAACAAATCTAACAGCATAACAAAATGACTACTGACCATGATAAGATCAGATCTATCCCAAGATATAAGGATGGTTCAATGTATACAAATCAATAAATGGTACAGCACATCCACAGAATAAAGGTCAGAACTCATTGGATCATCTAAATACATGCACAAAAGACATCCATCCCTTTATGACAAAAGCTCTGAACAGATTCAGCAGAGAAGGAGCATATTTCCAGGTGATAAAGGCCGTATGTAACATCCGCGGGGGCTGTCAGCACTTCCTGCAGTGCATGACGTTACATTCCTCCTGTGGAGTTGGCACCTGTACGTAACTCATCTTCACTCCTCTTCTCATCCCCTTTCTCTCCCTCGCTCCAGCTTTTCACCCCCTCCCCAGGTGAGAATGACTTATCTCCCTACTTCTTATTCTCTTTTATTTTGCTCTTTATTTATAATTTTGATTTCTCATCTAAAAAACCATGTGATATTCAAACCTGTGTGTCTGATTCATTTCACTCAACAGTATGGTCTCAAGGTGCATTCATTTTCCGACAGATGACTCAAGTCTATCTATCTCCATGGCAGAGTAATATACTTGGTTAAATTGTGAAAGCTTACCTATAGCAAAGCACAAACTCTTTGAAAATGTTATATACTGTAATGAAAAAATAGAACTTTATGCAGTTATTTGAAAAAAACATATTAATGTGAACTGGTTCATAATTTTAAAAATAATCTATCATATCAAAGTTTGTTAAAGCATTGTTTAAACTGTTAACCACTGTTTCCCACCTGAAAAAAATAAGAAAGATGAAGAACTGTAAGGCTACCACACCTTCCATTTCTTAGTACTTCCTCAGTACTTTATCAATGCAAGGGAGTGTGGCTGCAAAAGCAGAGATGAAGAACCAAATAGGGGAGAAATAAAATCGCATCTTACACAAGAGATACATGATAAATCACCTGGCTGGCATGTGTAATTATCATCAGAATTGCTAACATAAAAATGACAACTGTCTTAGTTACTTTTCTCTTTGCTGAGACAAAATACCTGACACCCAAAGTTGAAGGAGGAAAGGTTTATTTTGGCTCACAGTTGGTAGAGGTTTTAGTCCATAATTGGCTAACTCCAAGGCAGGGTGGTATGGCAGACAGGTAATGCAGAGGAGAAGGAGTTCATGGCAGGAAGAAGGTAGCAAAGCAAGCAAGGGACATGACAAACTTCTTTCTGTCCCTTATATTGTAGCTAGGCTCCCAGGATTAGGGTGATACCAAACCAATCAGTGGAGTGATTTAGTAAGCACCCACCCTTAATCCTAGCACCCTTTAGCACTGCACCATAAATCAATCACACACTAGACTCAGCCACCTCTGAAAAACCCCACCTATGACTGCATGAGGCTTTCGGGGGACATCTAGACACACGGCATAACAACAACTCTGACTGTTTTTAATTTATATGCTAGTCTTTCAGAGAAGAAAGAAATTAAAAATAAAACATATTCAACATTTCCCCAACACTAGCCAACTGGCATTTAGGGTTGCAAAACATTCTGGGTATCATTTTAGGCTATTAATAAAATGTACAGAAGGAAGGAAGGGAGGAAGGAAGATTTACTTCTAACTATCATGTATTTTCAACTTCTCCATTAAAAAGAAGCACTAAAGGTTTTGAAAATCTACTCAAGGACACAAAGAATTGATATAAATAGAACACAGGTCTCTCTGTTTTCCCTATCCACCACACAACAGTGACCTACAGACAGGAATGTTAATGATGCAATTAAATGTTTTCTAAAATTAAACCTGTATGAAGGAAAAAAGCCTCAGAAGAAACCATATTTTAATATAAAACACTGAAGACTAAAAGTGGTCACCTCTCAAATGAATAATATTGAGATGAAACCATTAAGAGATGAAATAATTATTTTTTAAATCAGTACACATTTTTTCTTGAAAAACATCAAGGAAAATGTAGCATGGTTAGAAAACAATATTCCTTTGTTCATGTAATACACAAACACTTAGTGAATACCAAATGCAGGCCAAGTACTCTCTTAGACACTAAGAATACAGTAGTTAACGAAAAGTCCCAGTCCTTATGAGGCTCATATACCAATGGAATGAGACAAATATTACGCAAATGATTAATGAGCAAATAGATTCATAAAGAAAAATACAGCAAAATAAAGGGAATGGGAAATACTAACAGAGGGTAGGTCCTGTTCATATACAGTGGTCAGAGACAGCTTCTCTGGCAGGTGACACACAAACCTGAAGGCAGTGAAGGCACATACCATGTGAAGATCCAGAGGTACACAGTCCCGGGAAAAGGAACAGCAAGTGCAAAACTGTGAGGCATAAACGTATGTGGCATGTAAAGGGTTAGAAAGAGTAGACAGTGAGAATGTGAGAGAGCAGTGGGAGACAAGAAGTCCTCTTCTCCTCTGGATAATCCATGGTATTTGAATTAACTGGTTTTAATAGCTAAAGGGTAAGAAAGTCAGGGAAACTGAAGGACAGGAAACATATTTCATTGAATTTCTATTAAGCACCTAGTAACAGATAATTCACACTTTTTTTAAAAAGAAATATTTAGTAAATTTACTCAAATGAAATTTAAATGATACAGAAATGAAAACTATTAGAGACCTACATATAAAAAAGTGAATATAAATTAGCCAACTCCATGAACATTTCCACTTAAATATTCATACAAATACATAATCATCTTTTTCTTTACACAGCAATAACACATACACACATGACATGAAAATTCTGGCAAAACGATCAGAGATATTAACAATATTCTCACATTTCAAAAATGGTGTGGAATATGTTTTAACAAAAACATTCCACATGAATGCATTCCACGTAGAATTCATTCCATGGAATGATTCTATCATGTGAGAAGCATTGCTGGTTTTAATTCTTTAAAAACAAGATACTGGTAGCTGAACACACTGGCTTACTAATAATTAAGGCATTTTGCATATACAGAATCTTAGTGTGTACAAAAAAATTTTAATATTATCTATTATGATGTTTTAAACTTTGAGAGTCTCTTCAACACAGGAAAACTGCTGCACATACTTAGGGTTTTTTTAAATAAAACACAAAAAAAATTGATGACTGGTCTCTGTGGTTCCTAGTAGCAAGTCCTGTCTTATTTTTTCACATAATATTTTATGTGAAAACATCATAATATAATTATAAATTATAACAAATCATAAATTCACATAAATTACATTCTAATGCAGGATTTCACTAAAAATGAAATCCTAGTAGTTCTTAAACCATGTTACCAAACAACCGTAAGTCTCAAATGCAGCAAAGGTGAACAATCGTCATAGTGCACGTTCATCTCATTGAAGTTAAAGCTGCTCCTTTTGGATATTTTTCCACTGCAATGTGAAACAGACTGTTAGGGTTTCATTATGTGGATTCTTAAAAGAAAAACATAGTTTTGACTTCTTCTACAGTTCAGAGTTGGAAATCAATAGTCTGGGGATGTTTTAAATGACCGAACATTTTTTACTAGATGAAATCTCTCAATACAACTGCAATAAATGAGCATCCACCTCCTTAGCTATATTACCAGTATATTTGGGAACCAAAGTAAGATGGTTTTCCTGTTCCCATAATCTACTTAATTGTTGTTTTAAAATTTAAATATTTCCATCATTTATAATTTTTGTTTTATATGATAGTACTGACCACCACCTTTTTATTGATTGAAGTCAGTTTAAACCAATTATGACACATTCTTTAAATTTGCTTTTAAGTAATGACTTACTAGAGGCAACAAATCTACACAGCAGCCAAATGAGATATATTGCTTTTCTTCCTTTAAACTACTGGTGAGCACGAGAAGGCAATCTACCACAATTCCAAGGTCGTCTATCCTCACCAAATAAGTTCACTTATACTTCTCTTTCTTCAAAAAGTTAAAGCTACATTCCATCTTAAATTTCTGCTGAACAAAACTGGGACCACTGTTTCAGGGTCCTGAGAAACCTCAGTGAAAAACCCACTGTATTTTGATGATGGGCTTTCTCTCTGCGAAGAACCAGAGTCACTGGAGTTAACTGTAGAAGTCCAACTATCATGGTGTAATTTTTCAGGCAGGCAGCCTGCACAAACCAGTTCATTTTATTTGTTATGTCTCAGCCCCCAGTTTTACAAGACTGGTTTTTTTCTATTTCTGTAAGCAACTGTTTTTTTTATTTTATTTTATTTTAAAGAGTAAAAGAAGGATAACATAGTAATAGGGGGACTTACCAAATTACAGACAAAGTGGTAGGAAATTATCAATGGTTGTTGTTTTACATATTGTTATCTACAAGATAGTTTCTCAGGAAACAAACAGACAAATAATAGTGAGTTACAGACAAAAGTGGTAGGTTATTATCAATGGTTGTTTTACTATACATTGGTATCTTCAAAGTGGCTTCTAAAGAAAATAGAGCTACACATGAGTGACCAATTGAATAATCATTAACTATTCTCAATGGTTCTTATAGGAAACACATAATAATAAACATGCATCCATTTATGAAATAGGATAGGAATAATACAAACATTACAGAGTTATGGACAGATTAGTAGGAAAATATCAATGGCTGCTGTAATACATGGTGGTATCTTCAAAGTGGTTTCTCAGGAAGACAGAGATACGCAAGAAAGATCTTCTAAGTAGTTATAGCCTAAGGGTTGTGAAAAATAGCATATTACCTCCTCACCAGTGACTCCTGTCACTGAGGTGTGACAGGTGGAAGGAAGGCCAGGATTGAAAAGAAGGATTGAGAGACTTGTACCTGTGTCTAGCAACAGGCTGTTTTCTTTTTCCTCTATAGTCATCATTACCCAGGGCTCCTCCATGGAGATAACAGTCTGGCCAGAGGGAGAAGGCAGAGTATGCCCCAGACCCCCTCATTCCTGTTAGACTAACTGTAGGATGGCTCTGAGCTCTGGGGCCTCTGCTTCAGAGGGCAAACCGATCTCCAGTGGTCTCCTCTGCATTCAGAACATGGCCCAAGGGGCCTCTTAGGGCAGTTCCTCTTGAGGTGGCCTGCCTTTTAACAGTGGTAGCAAATGAATGTAGTCGTCAAGTTCTTCTTTGGGCCCCAAGAATCAGACTTAGGGTCTGTTTATCTTAGTGCTGCAGCAAAAGCAGCTGCTTTTCTTGGTCTCTTTGTTTTCTCTCCTTGGCCTTCTCCTCCTCTTGGCTATAGAATACTGAGGAGGCAATTCTTACTAGTATCTCAAGTGAGCCATCTGGGGCGAAAGCCATTTTTTGTAGCTTTTTCTCTCCAGCCTCCCACCACATTGGGACCCCACAACCAGTTAGTGTTCTCTCCCCAAACCTCAGCACAGCAGCAGGAATCTGGGTGCAGACCTCTCCGGAGCTCCACACACTCCTCCACCGCAGCCTGTACTGTCAGGGGAAGAATGGCTTCCAGGGAGGGGGGTCTCCCCAGGTATTGTGCAAGGTCCTCCTGGTTTCCAGCTTCCAAACAGCGCTTGTGACCCCGGTCAACTAGACCTCTGAGTCTTTAGGCATAGTCTGTATTCTCATGTTCTCCGAGTCTTTGTTCAGCAGCTGCTCATTCACTGACTCTGGACTTTTCTGGTTCTCAACGGCAGGGGCAAGAGAGACCCGTTGTGTATTCCCAGGGTTTTCTCCATGTCAGGATAATTCACGCACATCCGCGGGTGGGCCTCTGCAGCCAGCACATGGCGGGCCAACTGTGTCATTGCTTCTCTGTGCCATGATAATCTTCGACCATGCAGCGGTGGCTGGCCTGAGAGCTGGTGTGCCAAACGCAGCTTCCCGGGCACCAGGGCCCCTCCTCCTGGGTGCCTGAGCAGCTAGGGGCTGGCCCAAAGGCTGGCGCACCCCGCCACACAGCTTCCCGGGGAAAGGGGGCCCCGCAACTAACTATTTTTGGAGAGTTCTCATTAGTGAAATTAGAGATCCTTTTTCTAGAAAGATCAATGGAATGAGTCTCAGTATTTTTACAAAAGTTTGGTTTTTTAACATTGTGGTTTTCACATGTCATAATGTCTCACCTAGCAGCACCTCACAGTATCACGCTGACACAGCCCAGCCCACCTCGGCCCTGGCACAGGCCCCATTCAGAATCATTTAAAGGCCACCCGATGATCCACACTCTTATCCTGTCAATTGGGTAATGTTGTACCTTTCTACAGATGAAGCATTGAGTTAGTAAAAGGTGCAAATCAAACTGACATGCAGACCCTTCCAACTCTGAACTATGTCCCTCTGCATCCTTGAGATGACCGAAGGTACCAACTATAAAAGGGAGAATATCTCATTCAGAGGTCTAAAAGGACAGTCACAGAGAAGGGTAAATTTGAGTTACCTGCAGGAAAATGGATGTACTTCGAAACTCTTAATGCTGAGCAAGATAAATCAGACACAGAAGGTTAAATGTTGTTTGGTTTCTCTTATATGGGAAAACCAAAGTACAGTACAGATAATTCAAAGAGCAAAATAAAAGACAACCAGAAGCAGAGAGGAAGACGTTTTGTTGATTGGAAGGGATCTGGGGTCTAAGAAACAGGAAAGGGGAAGTAAAAAGGATTAAGATGCGATGTGTATATGTACCAACTCTCCACAATGAATATATCCATTATATACTGCAAACATGTACTAATAAAAAAATTTAAAGAAATCCAAAAGGAGATGATAGAGGCAAGAAATGCTTACAGGTTTCTTTCACTTTATTTCGCTTGCACATAAGAGCACTGGAGTGAGCAAGCAACCATCACATATTTTTGTCCAGACATAACCAAATATATATAATGCATATGTAAAATGTACCTATAAAAAGTTCAAAGGAAGCAGAAGAAATTGACACCCTCAGATAATCCCAGGCCAGGGTGTTCCTCATTCTGCATTAGAGCAGAAAGCTGAAAGATGAAAGACCCGGTTGCCAGTTGGTACCCTGCTTTGGAAGAAGGTATAGTATTCCCTTCCTCCACTGCAAGTCCAGATTCACAGAATCTGAAATTCCCTGAGGTCAGTCATACCAGGCTTTTCTCTGAGGAAGTAACTAATTGAAATTACCAGGACTGAGCACTAGTTAGCAAAGCCACTTCCAGACAGAAGAACTGCAGACAAAAACTGCTAGGGGAGTCCTGTGAGGCTTACAAAGCGACATGGGAGGGAAAGTTCGCAGCCTTCCCGAAAGTAAAAAGATAAATAAGAAAAAAATTAAGCGGTAACTGAAGATAGCTTGGGAAATACACTTAACTTATAAACGTGCTTTGGACTACTTTAAAACTGTTTCGTATCATCTCAAAATAAATTTGTTATGTCAAGTCACTCATTAATGTGTTATCTTCTAAACCAGAGGTAGGAACATGATAAAAGGGCATATGAAGTCCCTCATTTTTACACTGGAGAAAATGAAGCTGGTGGTGATGTATGGTAATGTTAAATTATAGATAACCATCAAAACTGGGGCCTAAAGCCAGGTGTGGTGGCTCCCACTGTAATCCTAGCTACTTGGAGGCCAAGGCAGGAAGATCCTAGTTCAAGACCAGCATGGGCAACTTAGCCAGACCATATCTCAAAATTATTTTTAAAAAACTGAAAAGTGCTGAGGATGTGGCTCAGTGATAGAGCACCTGCCCAGTATGAACAAGCAAGGCCTTAGGTTCAAATCTCAACACGAAAAGTGGGGAAGGGGATATGCCGATTGTTTCTCTAACCCAAGAGTAGTGGTCCTTACCCAGGGGAAACGGTGCCATCCACAGGATATTTGGCTGTGTCCAAACGAAGTTTTGTTTGACACAGCTGTAAGGGAAAGGGGTTGCTCCCAGTGGTAGAGGCCAGGGGTTGCTGCTAAACTGCCTATGATGCATAGGACAACTCCTACAACAACAAAGAACTATCCCGCCCAAAATGCCAGTAGTGTTAAGGTTGAGAAACCCTGGTCTAGAGTTACTTAGAATAAGTAACCCAATGCTTTTCATCTTGTTTTCCAGATTTGCTGAAGGTTCAATTGCTGATGCTGGAGAACCAGCTTTCATTTTCTTCAGACACAGACCCAGTCACACCAACCCCGGATAATCTAGGTTCAGCCACTGCCTCAAACCCGATCATTTCCCCATTACTCCCTGGGTTTCTCCTTTCCATAGAGTGAAGACAATCTTTCTCTCAAGAGGACTGCATTATTTGAATTAGTGAGTCTACTAAGAATTTCACGCTTCATAATGAAAAAAAATGGGCCAAGAGTTTTTAAATGTTATAAATAATGCTTGGATGCTGCTTGGAGCATCTGAAAGAATAATAAAAAAAAAGATGCAAATCAAACTACAAAGCAAGTAACACTGTTTCCCCTCATACCAATGGCTTTTCAGCCAGTATTCTGATCTAAAATTTCATATTTTTGCATATATCTGGAAGCTGGATTTTCATCAGGAGAACAGCAATTGGAGATGGTGATTCCAGTCACAGAAGAGCTGAAGCCAACTCAGAATTCACTTTCTCCAACCACTACCTGTTAATATGGCGACCATCTTTTCTCTAAGTAGTTCTAGAAATAATTTCACAACCCAGACCACAGAACCTACATATACATGTTATGTTGAAACAATTCTCTCACAAGCTGAAAGCTTAATCTGTCCTAATAAAAATAATAATAATAAAACTGTTAAAATTCAATTTCTAAATGTCAGCCCATGGAATAATTGAATTTTGGAGAAATCAACATGTATACTACCTTGCTGAGCTGAAATTAAACAGCATGCACACCACTTTACAAAGAAAGAAGCCAAGCTTGCCGTATTTCCTATCCCAAGACACATTAAAAAGCCTGAGGGGGGGCTGGGGATTTAGCTCAGCGGCAAAGCGCCTGCCTGGCAAGCGCAAGGTCGTGAGTTCGGTTCCCGGTATGGGAGAAAAACCAAAAAAAAAAAAAAAAAGCCTGAGGGAAGGTGGCTTTTCATTCAGTGCAGTAGAATAGGCTACCTCACATGCCAAGGGTCACAAACAAACTGACAGATGTAGATGTGGCCCTCTAATTATCAAGGTCCCCCTCCCAAAGAGCAAAGTCTATCTGCCTCTAACTTATGGCCCCTCTGAGTTTGCTCATCTGAAGAAGGACCATTCAGCTCTACAATTCCAGTTTTCTAATACTTGAAAATGACACATATTTGATGTGTCACATATTTGACACACATTTTTATAACAGATTCTTAATTTCAAATCTTTTTGTCTCCCTATCAAAAAATAGCGCTCCTTACTGTATTCTCAAGGAGACAGCATGACTCCCCACTCCTCAGCACAAGCTGCATAATGACTTCCATCTAAGTGAGACAGGATGAAACAGGGTACAGAGTGGGGGTAACTTCACAGTGGAGAAACCTGACAGACACTACCTCAGCCAGATGTTTCAACTTAACATCAATAGCCGTAAGTTACATTGGTTTTGTACTTGTGATATTACGGGATAAGAACAGTCTCTACCTCTCTGGTGGTCCTCCTAAAAAACTATCCCTTCAATCTAATCCTGAGAAAAACATCAAACAAACTCAAATTGAGGGACATTCTACAAAACACTATCTTCATTAGTAACTGTCTTAGTTACTTTTCTTGTTGCTTAGACAAAATACCCAATGCCCAAAGTTAAAGGAGGAAAGGTTTATTTAGCTCACAGTTTGTAGAGGTTTCAGGCTATAATCAGCTGGCTCCAAGGCAGGGGGCAACAGTTCATGGCAGTGAAAGACAGCAAAAGCAGCAAAAGAGAGACAACAGGGACAAGCTTTTTTCTGTCTCTTATATTCTAAGCAGGTTACCCACCCTAGGGCAGGTGTAGCACTCACATCATTAATCCCAGCACTGGACTATGATCAATCACAAACTCTAGAAGCCTGCCCCATGACTGCATGAGGCTTTGTGGGGACACCCAGACACAAACCATAACAGTACTGATGCATCAGTGTGCTGGAACAGGAAAGTGAAACATCCTACGGACTTAAAAAGTCCACATTTGTGGTCTGTTTATTGACTGGTCCTGACCTGTATCATATATATATAGAACTGTAATCATAACTATAACATTTTCCTACTTTTTGTTAGTCATTTTTACAAACTGTTGAACCACAAGGTTCAGAAACACGGAGGTCTGGGAAACCCAGAGTTTACAGCTGGTGTCTCAAATGCAAAGTCTTTTGGAAAACTGTGCGCTCAGCCTGTGAAATCTGCCCTAACACCGTGGAGTTCAGTCAGAATTGCAGTGCATGGACGGACTTTAGATAATGATAATTTCTCAATAATGACTCAAAATAATATTGATGTAAAACGTTAATAACAGGGAAAACTGGGTGTAGTGGGAACTCTCTGTACCTTCTTTACAACCACTCTACAAATCTGAAACTTTTCTAAAATTAAGTTTATTTTTTAAAATATACTACTAATTCTAAGCTACCATCAAATGTGAGTAATGTTCAGTATAAATTTATTATTTGGTAATAACTTTTCCTGTGATGTCACAACATCCAAAGAAGAATTATCACATTAAATGGCACTAAGAAAAATAATTAAAAGTTAATTATATGCACTATGATTTTAATCAGCTCTCAATAGCTAATGTAAAAGGTATTTACGTGTACTAGGCCTCACCTTGATTTTTAATCCACTTCATTATGTAAAATAAGGCTTTCATTCTTGTTCTACCCCAAAGGTTATTAGTATTATGAATATTATCCAAGAACCCACCAACACTAGACTATTATTAGCACAATATTTCAGTCATAAATTAACAGGTACCCCTACATCTTTAGAAAGTCCAAACTTACTGCATCAAACTCCTGAAGCTGGCCTATGAGATCACTCAAAATCTGGCCCTTGTTTAAATAGCTCCATACTGGCTAGGTGTGGAGGCTTACACCTGTAATCCCAGCACTGGAGAGGCTGAGGCAGGAGGACCACTGCAAGTCTGAGGCCAGCCTGGGCTCCAGAGTGGGTTCAAGGCCAGCCTGAACTATGTAGTAAGACCCCGTTTCAAACAAAAATAAATACATAGCTCCATCCTTCTCTTTCTAGAACAAACTCTTTGCTACCTCTGAGCTAGCTGGTCCCTCTTCTTGAAATGTTCCTCCTCCACATCTTAACACAGCTAGAATAGCCAGCTCCTTCTTATTATTCAGGCCTCAACAAAACATCACTTTGTCAAAGAGGCCTCAATCTAAGGAAGTACCCTTCATAGTCTATACTTCTTATTTGTATTTGAGTAATGTTCAGTATAAATTTATTATTTGGTAATAACTTTTCTAATCATCACTTGGTATTTTCTAGTTTAATTTGTTTTTTACCTCTTTTTACCTATCTACTAGAATGCACATTTCATAAGCACAGGGACACAGCCTGTCTTGAAGGTTATTCTAATCCCAGCCCCTAGGACAGTGCCTAACACAGGGCAAGTACTCAATGGGGAGCCTCTGAGTAAGAGAACAAATAAATGACATGGGACTAGACTTAAAGAAAATGATGCGTTAAGACTAAAATGCAAGCTATTAAGAAAAAAAAAATGAAGCCCATTAAGAAATTTGGGGGGAGGTACTGGGAATCATTAAGAAATTTATTAAATCCTAATTAGCTCCAGGTTGGATACATTATCCCATTAAGTCTTCACAAAATTCTGCAAGATACTTTTTATTAACTCTATTTATTATAAAGATGAGTTAGAAGTTGAGAGAGATTTAGTAAGTAGCTCAATGGCAAAAGTGACACAACTTCACATCTAACTAAATAAAACTATGCCCTTTCCACTCCTTTTTTGGGTGATGGGGATAAGGAGGGGTGCCCTACTATTTTGGTATATGTGCTGCCAAAGCAAGTAATACCCTACTATTGAGCTAGACCCCTACACCATTATTTTCACTAAGGTCTCACTAAGGTGCCCCAATCTACCTCAAACTTGAGATTCTCCTGCCTCAGCCTCCTGAGTGGTGGGATTACAGGCATGCTTCACCACACCCGGCTTGCCACAACTTTGAGTTATAAACATAATTATTCATTTTATGACATTCTTCCTTAAATGCTCTCATGACAACTGGAGTCAATTACAATGCCAAGTGCAGTGACACTGGTTGTGACTTTTGTGATAGTTCCTGTAAGATCAGGGTTTTGTTCATAAAGTCTTTGCCTACACCATTGTCTTCAAGAGTTCTGCGTATTTTATCTTCCAGCAGATTTAATGTTTCCGTTTTAATATTTAGATCTCGGATCCACTTCAATTTTAGACTAGGGTCAGTGTTTATATTTACACGTATATAAGTGTAAGAAAATAAGGGTTGTGCTGGTCAAGCTGGACACAGCAAATGAAAACACGGTAAGCTAGTAAGACCACTTACAAGACTAAGGTCTTCTGACTATCTCTACTAGCCAAAATATTTACTTCTGATGAAACTAAAAGATGACTTAGAAGAAACGCCCTAGAATCCTCCATGACACTATATCAATGCAAACCTAACTAACATAATCCTCAACAATTTCCTTCCCAAGTTAAACATACACACTGTGACACAAACATCAGTGAGAAAATATGGAAACTGTCACACATGTAAGTGTAAACACTAACCCTAAAGTAAAGTCAAAATGGGTCAGAAATCTAAATATTAAAACAGAAACATTAAATCTGCTGGAAGATAAAATAGGCAGAACTCTTGAAGGCAAAGACTTTATGAACAAAACCCTGATTTTACAGGAACTATCACAAAGGATCAACCACTGGGATCTCAACTTATTAAAAGCCTTTGCACGGCAAGAGAAACTACCACCAGAGTGAAGAATGAGAAATCCACAGTGTAAGAAAAGAATTTTTCCAGCTGTTCCTCAAAGGATTATTATCTAGAATATATAAAGAACTCAAAAACATCAGACCCCCCCCAAATTTAAAGACTCAATCCAAAAATGGGCATCTGAGATGAATACACATTTCTCAGATGAAGACGTACAAACAGCAAATATATATATGAAAAACTGTTCAACATCCCTGGTAATTTGAGAGATGCAAATTAAAACAACACTGAGATTCCATCTCACCCCAGAAAGAATGACTATCATCAAGAAATCAACCAGTAACAAATGCCGGAGGGGCTGTGGGGAAAAAGGAACCCTCCTCCACTGCTGGTGGGAGTGTAGACTGGTGCAGCCACTCTGGAGATCAGTGTTGAGACTCCTCAAAAAACTAGAACTAGAGGTTCCATTCGACCCAGCTATTCCCCTTCTTAGAATCTTCCAAAAGAATTAATAGCATCATACCACAGTGACATATGCATACCCATGTTTATAGTGACACAGTCTGTAACAGTCACATTGTGGAAACAGCCCAAATGCCCATCAATTGGTGAATGGATAAAGATGTGGGTTTTTAATACAATGAGTACTACCCCGCCATAAGGAAGGATAAGCTCAAGGCATTTCTAGGTAAATGGATGCACCTTGAAACCATACTCTTAAGTGAAATAAATTAGACACATATGTGCTAATACCACACTGTTTCTAGGGTGTGAGAAACCAGAGGCGTAAATAAGGACTGAAATGTAAAACAGACATTGAGAAATGGGATGACAATGTTCAAACGGGAAGGGGAACAAAGGAGAGGGGAAGAAGACAGGAAGGAAGGGACAAGAAAAGAAGAGAAAATGGAAACAAAGCTTTCATAAATAAGGACAGGAACCGGGATTGAGGGGAGGGGAGGGAAATGGAAAAAAAGAAGCGAGATATACCATCTATAGGTACAAATTCCCTATGATGAATGTGATCATTATGTATATGTAAAATGTACCAAAAAAATCTGCTTGGGAAAAAAAAAACACTGACTTAGTGACCCAATATGACTGGTCTCCAGATGGCAGCCTCTGCTCTTCTTCTGTGATTTCCCTATAGCTTGGCTCTGTCACTGTCCCAGCTCCAAGAAGACCCAAATGCACAAAGCAGGTGGAGCAACATAGCCCTCAGCAAGTTTTCATGACAGTAACGCATCTGATCTTCAGAGCACTTCAACAACATCACAGCCTCCCTCACAGTCCTCTGCCTTCCAAAGCCCGTGTTCCCCAAAGTGACCCTCGACATGAGCAGAGCCCCCACAAAAAGCTGCTCAGCACTCTGGATTAGCTGTTTTTCTGCCAGGCCAGTTTGCCTTCCCCAACTTATCTCCTCCTATTATATATGTGCGTACAGCTTATCTGTAAAAAAACTGTGCTACACATTTACTGATAGAACACTTTATACTCTACAGTTATAAAAAACATGCCTAGCCAGGGATATAGCTCAGCGGCACAAGTGCCTGCCTGGCAAGCGCAAGGTCCTGAGTTCGATTCCCGCTACCTAAAAATAAAAAACATGCCTAATTTCTAAGGCAGTGCAGAGGAACAAAAATATTAGTAAAACTTTAAGTGTTAAAAATGATTATGTACACTCAAACAAAACTGTCAGATAATGTTATAACATCTATTAGTATGAATTTCATCAAAATAAATTAATAATAGTTCAGGTACTAAAAAGTTGTAAAAGACCTGTCTCACAAAGCACCAGACACAGAAAGTTACACAGCTGAATTCTACCAAATCTTTGTAGAAATAGGTAATTCCAATGTTTTTTTAAATATTTGGGAATATCTGGCCAGACTGTCATCTCCATGGAGGAGCCCTGGGTAATCATGACTATGGAGGAACAAGAAAACAGCCTGTTGCTAGACACAGGTACAAGTCTCTCGGCCCTTCTTTTCAATCCTGGCCTTTCTTCCAGCCGTCACACCTCAGTGACAGGAGTCACTGGTGAGGAGGTAATACGCTATTTTTCACAACCCTTAGGCTGTAACTACTTGTTAGATCCTTCTTGCGTATCTCTGTCTTCCTGAGAAACCACTTTGAAGATACGACCATGTATTACAGCAGCCATTGATATTTTCCTACTAATCTATCCACAAGTCTGTAATGTTTGTATTGTTTCTATGCTATTGCGTAAATGGATGTATGTTTATTATTATGTATTTCCTACAACAACCATTGAGAATAGTTAATGATTATTCAATTGGTCACTCATGTATAGCTCTATTTATTTTCTTTAGAAGCCACTTTGAAGATACCAAAGTATAGTACAACAACTACTGATAATCTACCTCTTTTATCTGTAACTCACTATTGTCTATTTGTTTTCCTGAGAAACTATCTTGTAGATAACAATGTGTAAAACAATAACCACTGATAATTTCCTACCACTCTGTAATTCGGTAAGTTCCCCCATTATTATGTTATCCTTTTACTCTTTAAAATAAAAAAACAACAGATGATATTTCAAATAAATAAATAAATAAATATTTGGAAATAAAAGTACAGATTTAAAATTCTTCTAGTAATGACAGAATAGCACTGATACAAATAGTTTCAAAAAGATAAAAAGATTCATTCCATTTAGGAATGTCATACAGTTCATACTGGTATTAACCTAAATGTCAACGCAGAAACCTGATGAAAATATTAATAAACAAAATCTATCAGTAGTTATGCATCATCACATAAAGCTCACACTAATAGGACAAAGATAGTTTGATATTACCTCTATCAATGTAGTTTATCCAACAGGTGAAAGGTGAAAAGTGTTTATAAATTCGAAAACATATTTGATGAAATTCAACATAATTTTTAATTATCAAAATTCTTAACAAAATAATATACATTGTTTCTTAATGTAATAAAAAAATACATATACATATAAAGGCCAAAGCCTATGTCATAATTAAGATGAAATTCTAGAAACATAGCTAGGTGCAGTGGCACACACCTGTGATCTCAGCACTCAGAAAGCTAAGGCAAGAGGATCACTGCAAGTTCAAGGCCAGCCTGTGCTACAAAGTGAGTTCAAGACCAGCCTGGATTACAGGCGAGACGTTGTCTCAAAAAAAATAAAAATTCTAGAAACAGACCTATTATACACTGAAACAAAATAAGGATGTGCATTATCACCACTATTTTTAACACTTATAGAAGTGTAAGTCAATGAAATTGAGAGGAAAAAATAAGAGATACAAACATAAAAACGAGAGACAAATTTATCATTATTTATAGCTAATATAACTATAATAAGAAAACCTATGGAACTGGAAAAACTATTGCAAACAGCCAGAGTTAGTACAGTAGTTTTCCTGTATATATTTTTTTAAAAACAGCTAAAAAATATTATGCCACAAAAGATCTCATTTGTAAAAGAAATAACTAAAAAAATTCCTATGAATAAGTTTAATATCGTATGTAAAAGATCCACATGAAGTTTAGAACTCCAGTAAGTTTATCTTAAAGTTTAAGAAATTATTCATTAATAATTTTTGAACACTTCCTCATGTCTGTTGATTATTTTCCTATTGTGGTATTGATGGTTTTCTGATCAACTTGTAAATGTTTCATCCATACAGAGAAAACACACCCTCTGTCATATGTGCTGCTGTATGGCTCGTGTCTAGATGTCCCCCCAAACCCTCAGGTGCTCACAGTGGGAGTTTGGGGCTGGATCTAGAGTGTGTGATGCTGGGATTAAATGTGTAATGACGGGATCAAGGGGATGTGACTACTAAATTAGCCCACTGGTCATTTTAGCATCGTTCAGGATGTGGATAATGGGAAGGCTCACCCTGAGTGAGCGGCACGACGCAAAAGGCAGGCTGTCCAGATGGACATAAAGGGACGGAAAAACATCAGGCATCCTCCCTGCTGCGGCTTCACCACTACTTCAATACTTTGCTGCACTGCTGCCTTCTACCTGCCCTGCCATGAACTGTTTCTCTGCAATGCCCCTCTGCCATGCCACCCTGCCTTAGAGCCAGCTGTGGACCGAAGCCTCTACACACTGTGAGCTCAAATAAACCTTTCCTCCTTTAACTTTGGGTGTTGGGTGTTCTGTCCCAGCAATGAGAAAAGTAACCAAGACAGCTGCTAACATATTTTGTAGTTTGTCATTTGTTTTCATTTTTTTTACTTTTAGCACATTTTTTTCCTTTTTCTATTTTATTATTCTGAGATTTTGAGTCTTAACTTTGAAATGAACTTAACTTTGAAAGCACTTTCACATTTAGAACCAATAAAGGTCACCCACTGTTTTATGTAGTATCCTAATGAATTTTTTTTTTTTTTTTTTGTCTTTTTGAGACAGGGCCTCCCTATGCAGTTCAGGCTGGCCTTGAGCTCACTTTGTAGCCCAGGCTGGTCTCGAACCAGCAATGATCCTCCTCCTAAGCCACTCAAGTAATGGGATTACAGGCGTGCACCACCACGCCCAGCCTCTAATGAATTATTTTAACTTCTGATCAATCAAAAACAAGAAGTGAGGTAGAAAGTGAGGGGTTTTTTTCCCCCCACTTTACCAGACTAACACATCTTTTTTCCAACTGTTTCAACTGCAGTAGTTTTGAACAATATATTCTTTTAAATAGAATCTATTCCTGGATTTTTTTTTTCTATTTCATTTCTCTTCATGCACCCAGTACAAGCAAGCTGGCTTTTTTTAAAAATTTCAGTGTAAGGGGCTGGGGACTTAGCTCAGCGGCAAAGCGCCTGCCTGGCAAGCGCAAGGTCGTGAGTTTGGTTCCCGGTACCAGAGAAAAAAAAAAAAAATTTCAATGTAATACAAGTAGATATTAATAATGAAAATATAAAAAGCTCTCTTCTTCTATGAAAAAAGGAAATAAAATTTTGTAAAATAATTAGAGAATAACAATAGTTAATACACTGTGTATCACAATCTTAAAAGAGCAGCAAAAACGTTACTCAGAGTACAAGTCACAGACAAAAAGACTCTCACAAAGAAGAAACACATAAAACCATAAAACTTTCTCTTCAATGAACTAAGAGAAAATTAGTAGTATAAATTAAGCAAATTAGCTTACTGTTATGGTTTATGTCTGGATGCCCCCCCAAAGCCTCATGCAGTCATGGGGCGGGCTTTTAGAGTTTATGATTGATTCATGGTTCAGTGTTGGAATTATGGATGTGAGTGCTACACTCGCCCTGGGGCGGGTAGTCTGCATTCAATGTAAGGGAGGGAAAAAAGCTGCTCCCCTCTGTGGCTCCTCCCTTTGGCTCTCGTTGCTTTTGCTGTCTTCTTCACTGCCATGAACTGTTGCCCTCTGCCATGTGCCACTCTGCCCTGGAGCCAGCCAACTATGGACTGAAACCTCCACAAACAGTGAGGTAAATAAACCTTTCCCTCCTTAATTTTGGGCACTGGGTACTTTGTCTCAGGAACAAGAGAAGAGTAATTGAGACACTTACATATTAAAGTATTTTTGAAATAACAGAATAGATAATAAGGGAAATTATGTGGACTTCTCCCTACTTGCTATTTATGTGTCTTCTACTTTGTTCTTTAATTATATATATATTTTTTTGAGTTTCTTATAAAAGAGAAGCCACTTGATATTTAAGCTTGGGTATCTGACTTATTTCACTTAACATGATATTCTCAAGTTGCATCCATTTGCCTACAAATGCCTATTTTATCTTTTTTATGACAGAGTAATGCTCCACTGTGTAGAAATACACTTTATCCATTCATCTGCTGATGGACACACACACTGTTTCTAAGATCTAGCTATGATAAAGTATGCTGCTATACACATGGGTAAAGCAGGTATTTTAATTACTGTAACTTTTATGTTTTCAAACCTAAAATGTTCCTGGCT
Source organism: Chinchilla lanigera (assembly GCF_000276665.1). NCBI lineage: Eukaryota > Metazoa > Chordata > Mammalia > Rodentia > Chinchillidae > Chinchilla > Chinchilla lanigera. Next base: position 11,292,495 of record NW_004955448.1, on the reverse strand, counting down.
TTTTTACAGTGTTCTTTTTAAATTTGAAGTTTAGAATCTGCAGAAAACAAGAATACAGTTTTGTTGGTATTCTTATGGAGATTACATTTACCTTCATAATTTCTTAGAAAAATTGATAATTTTCTTATACCCAGGAAATAAACTTTCAAAATTCTTTCCTATAAAAATGTGGACACTTCGACTACTAAACACAATTATAGTGATTTAAGCACAGGTTTTGAATTCCTCATACAGAGGTTAAGAGTGCTACAGTAAACAAACACTATAAATCCTTGTTAGAAAAGGAAAAGGAAAACGTACAGAGTAAAACAAACACACTCCCCAGTATTAGTTTTCCAATATGAGGAACAACTTCCTAATTGTGTCAAGGGCTTAGAAAGTCCCCAGCGATCCTGGGAACCGCAGAGCTAGATATACTGGTCAGAGTGGTTTCTTCACACACACCCTTTCCCAAACAATCACATCTGTCTTTCAAATTCTAGCTTGTTGATCAACACAGCTTTTCTTCAGCTGGTAAAGTTTATCTGGGCTAAATAAAAGAAGTACTTTACTTTCAACCAACCAACTACCCATTGAGCTATTAAAAAGTTCAGCGCTTACTATATAGTAGGAACATAATAAAAACTTGCTAAGATAAATTAATGTTTTACAGGGTGATTATACAAGGAAATAAATTTGCCTTTGGGCAAGAGAGCATGTGGAAAGAAAAACAAAAATATTTTTTAAAACCATTGTGGGTTGCTGAAAGGTAAGCTTTGCAGCATACAAATTCCTTTCCTTTTACAGGGAAAACAGAGTGCAGTAACCTGATTTTATTTTACAGTGTGGCTTTTTTTTGCATTTTCTCTTTCAAGAGCAGGTGCTATCTAATATCCATTTAAACTCTCATGTTTTCTGCAAGATACTCTTATTCCTAATTAACTATTCATATAGTAAAAAACGGTTTGCTTGTCTTTGCACAAAATTTTGCCATCCATTGTCAGTATTGAGTCACAATCCAACAACCATATAACTTCAGTAAATGTCACGATATGTGAATGAAACAATATGGTAGAAGGGAATAGTATTAAATCTTTTTTTTTTAAGTGGAGAAGTGGGATGGAACTCAGCAGTAGAATGTGTGCTTAGCATGCAGGAGGCCTAGATTCAATCCTATGCACAAGGAAAAAAAACAGCAGAAACATATATGAATATGGGTATCTCTATATAGATACTGATATATAGGCATAGATACGTATGTTCTTTAAAAGCAACAATAGCACTATTAAGTACTCTAAAATTATTAACTTGCTACAAGTAACCTAGCAGAATAAAAACATTATACATTTTTCAAAGATGTTAAAACCATTATTAGTTTTAAGCAATAGCTGAATCCAAGTTGTTTAAGTAGCAGGTCAATTACAATATTATCTTCCTGGAGACCGCTGATTTAAAACTTAACTTTCGACTGATTGTCTTCCAAAGCCTTTTTTTTTTTTTTTTTTTTTTTGGTACAGTCAAAAACCACTAGAACCATCTTGTCTACCTGTAAAATATTACTTCAGTCCAAATACCTGACTCCTTACAACACAGTTCTAAAGTTGGGAAATTCCAAGAGTATAGGAAACTGGGATTCAAGAGAGGAAAAATACAGGTCTGTCATGCCAAGAGAAGCACACATGGTGACTACTTATTTTTGTAGTGAATACACATTTTTTTCAGCCACAGAATTTTGGTGTTTCTATTATTTTATCTCTACACACAGTATAGGATAATAGTCATTCTCTTCCTGAGACTTACTTTTAAAATATGCAAGTACAATTGAACTCCAGGCAGCATTACCACAATGTAACATGCCTGAAAAGATGCATATGTGCATTTGGAGGTCATCTGGTTCTGAAGCCTTCCTACAAAAGCTGCTCTGAAGAAGGAGGTGTTTTTAAAGGTTCTAGACTCAGGGAGCCTTCTTTGATGATAAACAGGCCCAACTCCTGAATTATGTGAATTTCCATAGTCGTTCAGAAGTTCCACTGGTCCATGAAGAAGTGCAAGTAATTTTTTAGAAAGATCACTAGTTGTTCTTAACAATCAGCATTTCGAAAAGTAAAATTTTAAAGCTTTCCATCTACTGTCAACAGTATTAAATTACAGAATGACACAATTCAATAAATAAGCATTTCTGAAGTATACTTAAAAATCAAGTAAAGGTTAAGTGGGTCATAGGATTAAGCATAAAAATACTTGAAATATTCAACTATAACGTAAGAGGTAGGACGACAAAGAGCTCTTTTTAAACTTAACAAATCTTCTAGCCCTACATGTTTAAAATTTTTTCAATTTGTATACATTACTTTTGAAATAAAGCAGAGTCAAAAGCTTTTTAAAATCTAAATTGAGCTTTTTAAATAGTCAATCATATTAGTTGAGAAACAATAAGCTCTAGCTCTTTAGAAATCACCTAAGTCTATAAACACATTTTATACTTTTTTTTTTTCAAAAACTAGTTTAAGAAACAAAAAAATACAAATCTTTCTACATAGACCAGAACGGATGTCCACCAAACTCTGACAACACAGACCAACTCTCGCACAGAGTCAAATCTTTACCACACTCAAGTTTTATGCAAACCACCTGGTATCCATGTGCACTTAAACTTTGAAAAATGATTATGATTAATGTACCATTTCTTTATATATTGTAACAGTTGCCGTCAGCATGGTGTTTGTGGCAGTGCTGAAAAGTACATCCCCAAATTAACGGTAGGACATAAATTGGATGAGACAAATTTCTATGCAGAAGTTCAAAGAACTCTCACGGCACCCTATGAAAGAAAGGTGTCTATGAAAGACAAAACATTTCTACGACAAAATGAAATGAAAAGAATGAGAAAAGTGACTGCTAACTGGTATAAAGTTTCCGCATGGCGTGAAGAAAACATCCTAGAATAAGAGACTGGTGACAGCTCCACAACTGCATGAACATACGAAACACCCATAAACTGTACACTTGTAAAAGGGTAAATTTTACGGTATAGCAACTATACCAATTTCTACAAAACTAAATAAATACATACCAAGAAATAAAATACTAGCCAAAAAATGAGGAATAACATTCTCAGAATGTATGTACAGTATTTCAGTCCAGCCACAGAGAGGCACAGGAAATTAAGTAAGACACAGGCAAGGCCATTCCCAGGGGGTTCAGAATCAATGTATTCTTTACTTCTGTTTCAAAAAGAAAAATACAAAAGGCCTCAAATTCAACCTCCAACTCTTTATTCTTCCTCTGACAAGTTGCCTTCTGAAAAATTACTATTAGCTTTGTAAACATGTCCAGACAAAAGCAGGGTAAAAACAGCACTGTAGCAGTCCATTACTTGCAGAAGTCGCCCGTCCTCTGGCCTAATCACCTCCTTCTACTCCGGGAGATAAGTGCACCCCGCATTGTGCACAGAATTTCTTTCATATGCCTTGAGCTCTTTTGAACATGAAATGCTTTTTAGAGAAGACAGTTAAGAGATCTGTGCAGCTGAGCCACTTTCCTTTTCTCTTAGTACAATAGACAACGTTCTGCTATCAGTGGACTCCTACAATACGGACAAACAAAAGCAAAGAACACATCACTTATTTGGAAAGGAAGACCCACAAGGCCACTCAGCCTATCCACGTCCAAATTTAACAACATGCAGGACTGAAATCCCTTTCCAAGAGACATGCTTTTTAAAGCAAAAGAAAATACAAGCATATAATAAGGTCATCTTTAAGGCTGTATCTGTCATCAGAGCTATTTAAGAGTTTAGAAGTCAGGAGAAGCTTTGCAAGTCATTAAAGAAAAAAACAATTGCTTCTCCTAAAACAAATAAAAGACAGTAACAAGAAGAGAACTTAGGTGGGAAGGTTTCTGAGATATAGGTATGCTCTGTCTCTTAAGCTGTGTTGATTGCACGAGTGTGTTCAGTTTGTGAAAAGTCATGAGCTATAGAATCCTAATGTAGGGGGCTGGGGATTTAGCTCAGTGGCAAAGCGCCTGCCTGGCAAGCGCAAGGTCGTTAGTTCGGTTCCCGGTGCCAGAGAAAAGCCAAAAAAAACAAACAAAAAAAAAAGAATCCTAATGTATAACTTTTTCTGGATGAAGAGGAAAGATCTCATTAATTTCTTAAAGTAAAACATCAAGTTTAAGAGTGATGATGATAATGATGATGATGATGACAACAGGTAACTTAATAAAGCACTAAGATGCTAGGCACTCTACTAAATTCTTTTACAAGTACTTTACCTTAAGCAAGATATTATGTTCTTGTATTTGAAGAAAGGATTAGACCATGTATACCCTATAAATGGGACTGTGTACAGCCCAATTCTTTGTTTTGTTTTGTTTTGTTTTCCGGTACTGGGGATCGAACTCACAATGTTGCGCTTGCCAGGCAGGCGCTGTGCCACTGAGCTAAATCCCAGCCCCTAAAATTCAGCATCTTTTATTTTTTTTTCCCGGTACCGGGAATCAAACTCATGACCTTGCGCTTGCCAGGCAGGCGCTGTGCCGCTGAGCTAAATCCCCAGCCTATACAGCCCAATTCTTAGCAAGAGCCGGAATAACCTGATATTTGGTTCTACCATATTACCTTGGACTGAGTCTAAATTCCTTATGTTGTCAAGGAGAAAAGTCCCTTCACAATCTAATACACATTGGTAGTTCTAAAAGAATCAAGCTTTATGCTATTTCTGGCTATTCTTCATTTTCTCTCTACCAATGGCACATTGATGACATGGACTAGTAGAATAACTACTTCCAATCCAAACCTCCCCACCACTCCATGTACTGAAGCAGCTGTTTTAGCAGCCTTTTGTCATGCCAGAGAAATTTGGCAAGACCTATAATTCTTTAAGCACATTTCTGAATAAGGATCTAATGGGGTCATTTCCAGGTCCAAGCACAAAGCAAAAGAATAACCACTTTCCATTTTGTATTCCCAAGATTTAAGATCGATCCCTACCAATAATAAAGAAATTCTGTTATAATGGCATTATATTAGAACAAACTATCTGCTACTAAAATTTAAATTTCTTAAAACTATCAAGTACACTCTACACACTCAACCCTGAACAGTTCTTTACATCTTTTATCTCAAATTAATCCTAGGCCAGGTATATAGCTCAATGGCACCAGTGCCTGCCTGGCAAGTGCATGGTCCTGAGTTCGATTCCCGGTACCAAAAAAAAAAGATCAAATTAATCCTAAAAACAGGTACCACAGGGCCGGGGATATGGCTCAGCAGCACAAGTGCCTGCCTGGCAAGCACAAAGTCCAGAGTCCAATTCCAGGTACAAAAAAAAAAAACCCAAACAATCAATTTGACCTTATAGTTTCTCTTTGCAATATATGAAGTAATCTGTTAACATGAAAACTTATCAAAAAAAATCAATAAAAACAGCTACCACGTATGACTGCCTACTATGTGCCAGGCATCACATTCAGTGCTTTACATGCATGTATTAATTCCTTTAATGTCATAATAACATGATGAGGTAAATACTATCATAATCATTCTGATTTTTCAGATAAAGAAGCCAAAGGAACGTTGAGAAACTTTTCAAAGGACACACAACTAACGGTAGCGATGTTTAGATTTGAAGCCAGGCAATTACGCGTGGGAGTACACAGCCTTAGCTACTGCACTGCACTGCCCCTCGCGACTGAGTTAAGCCGGTATCACTCCTGCGGCAGAGAGGGTACTGAACTCAGAGTGTGAAAGTTACCTTCCCTAAGCTAGACAGCTAGTAAGGAAGGACCTGGACTCAGCACCGGTCTCCAGGATCCCAACGCCCAGGCCTTCCCACTGCCCTCCCACCTCCCAGGCTCAGTGGTGGAGCGCAGTGGGCAACCTGGTTCTCTGCACTACCCGGGGAACTGAAAAGAAGCCGTTTACGCCACACTTCCCAGCGTCACGTCTTCCTTTCTCTGTGCTGCAAGATCTTTCCTATAATGGTGCTTGCTTTTTCAGAGCTTGGGGAGTTTTCTGTTGTTGTTGTTGTTTTTTAGCGGAAACTAGCAAAGAAAAAAATGTACTAGCTACAAGTGACTGCTGCACAAAATAAAACTAGGAAAGGCACTTTTAAACTGTTTATTGTAAAATATTTATAGCAAGTTAGACGGACTAAACCCTCTTATTGTGGGTTATGTACCCAAAAAAGAGAACGTATTTTTCATACCTTATTCTTTACAAGCATGGTCTTCACCATGGAGTCCAAGACCTCTAGATGGGTTTGAGAGAACTTCTAGATCCAAAGCCTTCAGAGCTCTCAAGACAGGTTTTCTGCAAGAACTAGCTCCTTGGATAGGGCAAGGTCTCTCATCTTGGCATAACTAAAATTTGAGACTGGGTGATTCTTTGTCACAAAGGGCTGTCCTGTGCACTGTAAGATATTTTGCAGCATTCCTGGCCTATGCCCACTAGAGGTCAGCAGGACAACTGTCCCTCACAGTCCTCATAGCTGTGACAACCAGTATGTCTCCACATACACCAAAAATCTCCTGCGGCCTTGGGGTGGGGGTACCTACTAAGACAGTTCTAACAGTTCAAGTTACGTTTGCTTTTGACGTCCTCTCACTTTTGTTCTCACCTGTATTAATCTTATCTTCTCATCTGTACTAGCTGCTTTCTACACATTCCTATTTGTGTTCCGTATTCAGATAGGTGCTGTGTTTATATGGGTATCTCTCCTGCTGTCTCAAGTAATTCACTGTGGTTGTCTCAATACAATGTCAAGTGACCCAGAAATACATTTTTTAAAAAGTAGATGATTGTAAATAAAGGGTACATGAAAGTTCAAGCTCAGTAGCCCTAATCTGAAATTCTAAAAGCACTGATAGGACACTCAAAAAGTCAGATATTGAATTTTTAAATTAGGTGTGTTGAAATGGTAATATCTATGCAAATATTTCAAATTCTCCTTCAAAATTCTGAAATACTTCTGCCCCAAGTATTTTGGACAAGGGATTCTCAACCTATGTTAGTTTCACAACTTCTCTGTAAGTCTGAAATTATGTCAAAATTAAAACTTTAGAAGTGTATTAGAAAAATGGGAGAGAATATTTGCAAATTACAAACTTTTCCACTTTAAAAATAAAAATTACATATTATAAAGGGTTAATATTCAAATATATGAAGAACTATAACTCAAAAACAAAAACAACCCAATTAGAAAATGGGCAAAGAACTTGAGTAAGATTTCTCCAAAAATAATACACCCAACACCAAAAAGCACAAGAAAAAATGCTCAGCTGTGCTAATAATTACAGAAAGTACAAGTCAAAACCATAATGAGGTATCATTTATAATCACTAGGATGGTTATCATACTGCACACAAAAAATAAGAAGTTTGTGGAGAAATGGGAACTCCTGCGCAGTGCTGACAGAAATGTAAAGTGGCACAACTGCTATGGAAAACAGTACAGCAGTTCCTTAAAAACTAGAAACTAGAATGAGAGGGCTTGGGGCATGGTCTGCCTTTTCCCTCTGGCCAGACCGTCATCTCCATCGAGGAGCCCTGGGTAATCATGACTATGGAGGAACAAGAACACAGCCTGTTGCTAGACACAGGTGCAAGTCTCTCTTTTCAATCCTGGCCTTCCTTCCAGCCATCATACCTCAGTGAAAGGAGTCACTGGTGAGGAGGTAATATGCTATTTTTGACAACCCTTAGGCTGTAACTCCTTAATAGGTCCCTCTTGCATATCTCTGTCTTCCTGAGAAACTACTCTGAAGATACCACCACATATTACAGCAGCCATTGATATTTTCCTACTAATCTATCCATAACTGTGTAAAGTTTGTAATGTTCCTATCCTATTTCATAAATGGATGTATGTTTATTATTATGTGTTTCCTACAACAACCATTGAGAAGAGTTAATGATTTTTCAGTAGGTCACTCAGGCATAGCTCTATTTATTTTCTTTAGAAGCCACTTTGAAGATACCAAAGTATAGTACAACAACTCTTGATAATCTCCTACCTCTTTTGTCTGTAACTCACTATTACTTGTCTATTTGTTTTCCTGAGAAACTATTTTGTAGACAATAATATGTAAAATGATAACCATTGATAATTTCCTACCATTTTGTCTGTAATTTGCTAAGTCCCCCCATTATTATGTTATCCTTCTTTTATTCTTTAAAATAAAAAAAAAAAACTAGAAACTAAACGACCATAGGACCCAGAAATCCCACTCCAGTAAATTTCCAAAAGATCTGAAAGAAGAGTCTCAAGAGTCTCACACTTGTAATCATAGCACCATTCGTAACAGTCAAGAGATGGAAGCAACTCACATATCCGATGGATAAATAAATAACAAATGTGATAAACACAGACAATGGAGTATAAGGAAATCCTGTGACAAGCAGTAACATTGATATTTCTTAAGGACATTACCTGAAAAAAGCCAGTCCTAAAGAGACCGACACTGAATGCAGTGTCTAAAGTAGTCAAACTCATGAGAACACAAAGCAGAATGGTGACTATCAGAGGCGGGCAAGAGGAAGGGATCTGCAGTTCTCCAAGATGAAAAGGTCCTAGACATCTTTTGCATAATAATATGAATATGCTTTACTGAACTGTATACTTAAAACAGTTAAGATGGTCGATTTTGTTGTGTGGCTTTTAATCACAATTAATAATTTTTTTAAAAATATTTAGAAATTATTTAGATTGAATCCTTACAATACAAGAAATGGAAAGGTTACCAAAGACCCTCATTGTACTGATCTTCTTTAATTCCATAGTTAATCTCAAAAACATTTACAGGGAACCCACCCTCTAACAGGTACCAAGGCAGGACAGAATAGCTGAAAGCAGACCACATAATAACTGAACAGTAAATCACAGGCATTATGCAAATCTGAACATTCAAAGCCTTAACTTCTACCCAATTTAAGACAAAATCTTTTTCAGTGTAGATTCTATACTGACAAAAGAAGTCTAATCTAATCCTTGAAGAAATGTATTTTTAATTTATGAAACCATCTTTCTCTGGACAACAGCACAGGTAGAAATAACACAATGCAACTCCTGTTCCCCACGTTGGAAGAGATAAGGCAGGTAGCTACTGGTGTTTCCTGTTAAGAATAAATTTATTTTGGTTTTCAATATGATTCATAAGCCTCTCAAAGTAGAAAATCTCCATTTTTTACATGAGAATTCTACAAAGACCTCATGTTGAACATATTCTAAAATATTATTTTTTTAAATAATATATACCTTTTAACTAAAATATATTGCTATACAAATATATACATACATGTACGTATTATTTCTACATAGTATTTATTGGGTGAAAGAAACAATGTTCTATAACATGTACATGTGAATACATAGACAGAGAGATGATAGTATGTAAAAACTGATTATTTTTATTGATTCCTATAATATTCCTATATTATCAGTAAGCTACATTCTGTTCGTCGTGTAACTTACCTGATGATTATCTCCTCTGAGTACAAACCAAGAAAGTCTTAATTTAAATTTCAAGTCTGGGCTGGGGATTTAGCTCAGCGGCAAAAGCGCCTGCCTCGCAAGCGCAAGGTCGTGAGTTCGGTTCCCGGTACCGGAGAAAAACCAAAAAAAATAAATAAATAAATAAATAAATAAATAAATAAATAAATTTCAAGTCTATGAATCACAATTTCTTCCCACAGGCAGCTGAAATTATTCACTTACATTTCCTTACTCCTTACTCTCACTTACTAAATATTACTATAATTTTATACTGCATGATCCATTAAGGAAAGAAACTACAGATTGAGTCTGGTTTTCCACTGCGCTGTACATGTGTTCTCATACTTGCTTGAACACAGATGCATGTTTCATATACTATAATCCATAACACACCCTTTGAAAAGCAGACTGAGTTACATTTAAGAATATGACCTCCTACCTCTACCACTTAGCAGTTGTGTAACCCCAGTAGTCTGAGCTTGAGGATAACAACAGCTGCCTAAAAGACCATAAAGATTCAGTGAGAGACCATGAAGACTCAGTGAAAGCTCCCAGCACACAGGTGCAGAACGTGCAAAGCTCTTCAGTTTCCAACAGGTATACGTGGTAATAGATGAAGTCATACTAGCTATATTTCCTTTTCATTTGTCAGGTACCATTATTTTTCGAATTATTGTAAAGTGTCATTATCATTCAAATACAAGCACCTGAGACAGTGTAGGCTATACTTAGAGACCAAGAGATACAAAACTCAAGCAGGTTGAGCTCTGGTTGAAGAAAAAGTACCTTAAAAATGAACAATAGCACAAAACGAGCGGGTGCCTTTAGCACATCATACATGCAAAGGAGGGAATGATCATTCAAAGTTCAAGCATGATTACTTACATGATCAAACAGGAGTTCATGGCAGAGCTGGAAATTGAAGGAAACCTTGACATAAGGATAAAGCATAGCTATGGCAAAAGCAATAAGAGCTTCTTACAGGATGGAAAAGACTTAACAAGTCACAACGGTAGGAATGTGTATCCGCCAGTGACTGTGTATAACAAAGAGGCTGAATTTGGTATAGGAGAGTTCTGTGTAGAGGAACAACAGATAACTGAAAGTAATCAAAGATGCTATCATAATTTTTTTCAGAGAAATAAATCAAAGTTGTTGGAAGTCAGAGTTTTTCTTACCAGAGTCTTTTAATTTTTCAGAGTCTTTATTGGGTGTGTTGAAGAGAGACCAGAAATGAATGCTTAGAAAGTCTCTGTCACAATTCTAGAACGTAGTAACGAGAAGCCTAAGTAGATAGTGTCAGGAAGAAGACAAAGCCGAGAGAAGGATGAGAGGCAATACAGAAAGTCTGAAAAGGGAAGACGCAAAAGATGACATGGGAGTTTCAAGAGTGGGAAGCGCAGAGAACGACCACAGCATGAGAGGAAGGAAAAGGTCTGGAGAGGAAATGACTCTGAGCTCAAAGAAAGCAAATTCAGTTTCAGATTATCATCAGCGTAACACCCAGAAACAAGACAGGAGGTCAGCACGCAGAGACCCAGGCCCTGTGCTCAGACAGGACGGCCAAACCCGTGGAAGCTGCAAAGGTTCTCAAGAGACCAGCACCCTAAAAGGAGGGTCTTCCTCAAAACCCAGGTTCATAAAGGAAACAAGGCCCCAGAGGAGTCAGAGACAAAACAGAAAAATGTAAGTGGCGTCAGCAAAGCAAGGAGGTGAGTCTCGGGAAGACAGGAGTGGTCGGGAAAGTCAGATCCTACGGAAAATCAAAGAAGATGACGGCTGAAAACAGCACGGCACAGGCAAAACCATGAGGCAAAAGCCAGGATGGGAAAAGCCTCAGATGCGAAAGGAGATGAGGTCAGCAGCAAGAAAGCAGCAGCAGTGCATCCAACGTACGCTTTCCCAGGGACTTCCCCTGAGGGTTCACTCAGATTTTTAACCTGGAATACAGAAGAAGAAACTTTAAGAATCAAAAGAATCTGGAAATACAAACTCTCTGTAGTAGTGCCAGGCCTCTTGCTTTTCTGCCCTCTTTATTCCATCTAACTTCTTGGTTGTCTTGCATAATCTCCTAACACTTCTTTTTTATTTATTTATTTTTTTGTCTTTTTGAGACAGAGTCTTGCTATGCAGTTCAAACTGGCCTTGAGCTCACTCTGTAGCCCAGGCAGGTCTCGAACTCACAAGGATCCTCCTGCCTCAGCTTCCTGAGTGTTCCCATTACAGGTATGCGCCACCACTCCCGGCCTCCTAACACTTCTTACTTGGAGACAATAGTTCTGAGTCCCTCCCCTTTCAGTAAGAGGGGGTTATGTCCAATCAGTGCTTTCCCTTTTATGTCTCTTTCTTGCACCCCATAGGGAGGACAAAAGTCAGATTTTACAAGATAACCAAGATGGTAACTGTTCATCTATACATGTCTTTAAAAGGGCCAACTTCCCAAAAGTACACAGCATTAGAATGGCTAAAATTATTAGATATGGAGCAACTGGAATTCTCACACTACTGATGGAATTCTGAGAGAGTAAACTACTTTGGAAAACAGTTTAGTTGTCTGTCTTTAAAAAGTCAGCATACATCAGCAGGATGTGGTGGTATACAACCGTAATCCAAATCAGGAGGCTGAAGCAGGGGGATCACAAATTTGAAGATAGCCTGTGTATTTAGCAATACCCTGACTCAAAATTAAACAAACAAAAAAAAAAAAATGTAAGGGCAGGGGAAGGTAGTTCAGTGATTCGGTGCTTGCCTACCATGTGTGAAGCCCTTGATTCAATTCCCCATAACACAAAAAAAGTTAACATACACTACCCAAGAGAAATGAAAAAATATACCTATGTAAAGACAAATACAAGAATGCCCATAGCCAAAAACTCAAACAACTCAAATGCCTAAGAACCAGTGTATAGTTAACAAATATTGACATGTCCAGACAATGCAATACAATTCACCAATGAAAACTAATAAACTCTAACAGAGCACTATAAAAAATGAATTACATATTGATTGATAGATGAAATAACATAATGTCAAAATGACTGTGCTGAGTGGAAAAAAGGCCAGAAGAAAAGTACATACTATATATTTCCATTTATATAAGACTTTACAAAATGAAAACTAGCCTAGAGTGACAGCAGATTAACACTTGCCTAGGGATAGAGGGAAAGGTAAGAAAAGGACAGAAGAGAAGAATAACCAAGAAGCATGAATAAACTTTTGAGAGGGACAGATATGTCCATTATCTTGACTGTGAATGGTTTCATAGGTCTATACAAAACTGATCAAACTGTATGTAGTAAATATTTACAGTTCGTAAATATTTACAATATATTGCAGTAAAACATTCTTAGAAGAACAATTGGGACAACTAGCAAAATTTGAACATGGACTATGTGTAGATAATATTTTCTCAATGCTAACTTTTTTGAATGAAGAGGGATGCCCTTATCCCCACAACATAAAGCCACTATGAAGGCAAGGAAGGAGGACTTCTCTAGTAAAGTGAGAATGTCATTCAGGAACTTCCACAGCTACCCTATTGTTGAGGGGAAAAAAAAATTATCTTTTCACCAGAATTCCCTCTCAAGCACTATTTTCAGAATACATGCCTGCCCGTACTCTCTCATGTCTAAGTATGTTTGCATCACATAATCCTTTTGAGATGAACAATTTGTGCCTCTATGTAGCTCCATGCACCAATGGAAGATGTGTGGCTCTAATATGAAGGTCTGGAGCACTTCCTGGCCACTGTTAGGATACCAGTTCTTCACTCCTAGGGGTTCTTCAGGAGTTTTCACTTGGGTCTCTTAAACATTAAAAAAACACTACAAGATTTCATTCCCAAGAATTAATTTGCTGCTTTGTGAGTCTCGGCCTTAGACAAACCCTGGATCAGACTTCTACTAAAACAGGTTAGGCCTGAACACAGCATATCAGATGCTCAGAAAAGCTGCCAGGAAGGCACAAGAAAGACCAGAATGCCCAACTGATCTCTATTCTGAAATCTTCGGAGAATAAAATCCCCAGGAGCGCGAGCTATAGGCAAGAAAGAAACAGAAAGTATAAACCTGTCTATGTATTTATGAGAACAAATTACCAGGCTGAGCGCCCATCTCTCTTCCCATCTGGTATCAAAGCTATGGCTGGCACTTAGACTAAAAATAACACATTCAATATGACATTATAATTATCTTCCCAAAATTGACTTTAAAAAGAATTAGGATAGGGGGCTGGGGATTTAGCTCAGCGGCAAAAGCGCCTGCCTGGCAAGCGCAAGGTCGTGAGTTCGGTTCCCGGTACCGGAGAAAAACCAAAAAAAAAAAAAAAGAATTAGGATATATTAATCTTACTCTTAATTCCAAAAGTCACATGTTTATACTGCTTCATATCTTTAAAACTTTGAGACTCAAGTCCCTCAAAGTTATCCCACACAAGAACATATAATATACTTTAAAAATAAAACCCTGCCACTGCATGACATATTCTGTTATCATATGAAAGGAACAGTGCAATGGTACCATTCAAAAATCTACACAAATTAAAGATACTTTTACATCATTTAAAACACTATAAAACTATATTTTATATGCATATATATGTCCTTTATATTACTTTGGATATTATACCTTTATAACTACACATTACCTAAATAATGTGCAAAATCATATACGCTAATCTTTATAGGCAACTTGAGGGATCTTTCAGGGAAATTTTGAGTAGACATGATTTTGTATTTTATACTAGCTTGGAACTTGCCTCATGCAATATGGGACACTTCTGTAAATAACCACAGGTTCCTTACAGGACAGTAGTAGAAATTAGAGCAAGGATTTTATGCACAGAAAATCCTAAAGTAAGGACAATAGCATTAGGCTACAGCAAAGTGACAGAAGACTTGCCTAGCCTGCACAAGGCCCTGGGTTCAATCCTCAGTACTGTAAAAGACAGACAAATAAATAAATACAAAATAAGAACAACCTTCACCAAAACTGGGAGATGTGCCACAGCTAAACAGTAAGGCCTTCCCTTCCAAATCTCTTACTTCTCCATAGCCCTCTCCTGTTACTGTAGCCTAGACCACTGTCAGGATGGCCCCTGCCAAAATGGGTACAAGTAATGTGAATCTCCCAAAAACTGCCTTTTTGGCCTGAAATATTAGAATACTATATTTTAAAACAAAAGAACAAAGTGTATAACTGTTAAGAAACCAAAGTCCTGCTGAATTTGCCCCACAAATTCACTGTCTAAAACAAGAGACAGTAAGATAAAAATAGCCAACAGAAGAACTACTGTAACTGCTCCACATGGATCAGTAACAGTAACTGTATCTATTGAGTTAATAGTCATACCTTAGAAAGAAAAACCATCTTGCTGTTCCACAAACACCCAGGTCCCTAAACGGAAAAGAGAGAAAACCTGAGCCAGAAAATCACCTTTCAGCAGTCTTTAAAGGCTTGTTGGAACCTTAATATATGAAGTTGATATCTCAGTACACAGATAATTCCTAAGCCAAGCCAAAAATAAGACGGCTGCCCTTTTTCCTAACGGCCTCTAATCCCCCTTCAGTGTTACATACTTTATTACCATATTCTCCAATGAGCTTGCTCATGGGCAGAACAACGAATGTTCCTCAGGCCAGCATCTCTAAAATCCCCTCTGACTTGTGTGGTTCACCCGATCACCATCCTACTCCCACTTCCCCCTGAGCAACAGAACTCTAGTCCTGTTCACCTTGGAGACTTCCAGGCCCTCCAGCCCTCAGGTGAGTGAGGATGGGTCAGAGTTAACCACGCTGGCGTATGCCTTAAGCACAGATATGAGAAGTAACTCTGGCGTACACGACAAAAGGGGTACTTTCTAGGAAGGTATCCCTCACCCCTAAAGAATACAGGACAGACGCAGTTTCTTTTTCGTTTCTCTGGATATAGTTACACAAAGATGGCCACAGCTGTTCTAAGTAGCCTATCTTGGAAAAGTGAAGGGAATTTCTAAGACACTGAACTACCTTGAAGTCACTGAGGTGCTCAGTCAAAGTTCACTTATTACAGGCCGTTGGTTATATGAGGTAACAGTTATTTCTAGCATTTAAGCTCCTATTCCTTAAATTTTCTAACACTTGCAACCACAAACTTCCAAATAATGCACCATCTAGATGCAGAGCTCAAATTTACTCTGCCTGTAGCACAAGGCTCTGACAGTAAGCATAAAAGACAAAACCAAACAATCCGTAATACAAAGGAGGACATTTCCTTTATTGCTAGACTAGATCTTCACAAAAGGGAGCTGCTATTAATCACCCGTGAATTACTCTTTCTTTGGTAGAAATTACTTTGTATTCCTTTTTTTCAGATCAGTATTTCTCCCATAAAGATGATGTAATTATTTAATATGAGAGGAGTAAAAGAAATTTTTAATTATAGTAGTTTTATTGAATTAAAAATACTTAACAGCCTAATCTTAATTTATCTATATTGAGGCCACACTACAATAAAAGGCCTTAAGCCAAAGGGACTTAGTTCACATAAAAAGATTAATTTCCTGAGAGAAAGAACTACAAAGGAGAAAAAGAAATCCCCAGGGACAATTTGGAATCTCCTTGGTGAGAGTTCTTAAAAACAGATATTTCACGTAGCTGTGAAGGCTCAGGCACTATACTCCAATTACACGCCAATTCAAAATCCATGCCAGACTTAAGAGAAAATGTATCTTCTTTATAAACAGATTTTGAAAAACATCTAAGCATTAAAATAAAAGAGAAGTAAATGCTTCGTAATCTCAAACTCTGGAACAGTTGTATTTATCACGTATCTATACAACCCTATTCTAATAGAAAAAACTCACTGTATTCTAGGGGGCAAAAGAGAAAAAGTATGATCAAAAATCTTACTTTATCACAATTTTTATAAAATTCAAATTTATTTGGCCAGAAAATATGCAGTGACTAATTTATCTGAAAGTTTACTTAGTTAAAAAAATAAATGAAAGCACTTACTAAAGAGAAATAGTATATACTTATCAGAATACAAGTTTCTGCCTGACTGCAATTCCATAACTAAGAATTTTTTAAAAGACAAGTTTTAGACTAACAACTCTGCTGTATAAGTGTGGAATAAAATAACAGACTCTCCTAGTAAAAATACAATTCTTAGCCAGGCATAGTGGCACACGCCTGTAATCCCAGCACGCAGGAGGCTGAGGCAGGAGGACTGTTGGAAATTTGAGACGAGCCTGGTCTACAAAATGAGCTCACAGCCAGCCCAAACTGTATAGGGAGACCCTCTCTCAAAAGAGACAAAAGAAAAAATCTTGTGATAGGGCATTAAATCTCCACTCATATTTATAATGATCAAAATATAGAGTATTAACTTGAAAAAGGAAATGCAAATAAGTGTTTATTTTTCCAGGGACATAACAAGGTTTGCTGACTTCATAATGTACATATAACTAGTCTTTGATTTAGCGACATTTGTCAGCTGCTAACACAAGAGCAAGGCAAGAAGGGCAACGTTATGATTTAAAAAAAACTAGGAGTCACTGTGCAGACTAAAAACATCTTCAAGTTATTGTGGGCCCACAGTTGCTTAGCTTAGGGAGAAGACAGTTTTTCGCACACATTAGAAAATGGTGTCTCTCTATTCAGTATTGCTGTCTGGTGTATATCTTGCCCTAATGTATACAATAGCCCCAAACTTACTTTCAGGAGCCCCATGACCCAAATGAGACAGAAATTCCCTTCCCTTCTAGGAATACAGGAAAACAAGTCTCATTCTTAACAGACTCAAATACCAAAGCCATCTCATATTCTATAAAAGCCAAAGGCAGCTAAGGTTTCATTAAATTGGGCCATATTCTCCAGAAATAGAAAAGGAGGAAAAAAATAAAATATCTCCAGGGAGAAGAAGTGATCAAGTCTTGTAGATTCATTTTTTATAAGTATTCTATCTTCACGTCCTAAGTCCAGCTTTGTCACAGCACGGACTTCAAGGTTACTGAAAGGGCATAAGCATATTAGTATGCATAACTTTCATCTGAGTGAATATCTACTGACATGCTTTCTATTTTTTAAAGGATAGGCTACACCTAACAGCTACAAAACATATGAAATACAATGAACTATTTAGAAAATAATGGTTTTTCTTATTTATTTCAATATGCCCTTTGAAGACTCACATTAAATATACATTATAACTAGCCATCACCAAAACCTGGACTTGACTTAAGCTTGGCTAAGAGAATACCACATTAAATAGCCTTCTGGAATGGAAACAGGACCAGCATCTACTGAAATTAAACATGACAACTCAGTATAATAAATGAGAAAATAATATTTTACTGTTAAAAATCAATATTATGTATGTATTAGAAAATTATTTTGGCCCTCAGAAAGGAAAAGATTGTCATTGCTCCAGTGTAAAAAGAAATTGTACACACATGTACATAGTCTTATATATTCATCCTAAATTCCAGTCTTTGGTATGTCAAAATGAAATTTAAAAAAATCACTTTTTATGATTGTGACTGGCTATGTTAATGCCACTATAATTTCTGTTTTGTTTTTTTTTTTTTTTTTTGTCTTTTTGAGACAGGGTCTCGCTATGCAGTTCAGGCTGAACTTGAGCTCACTTTGTAGCCCAGGCTGGTCTGGAACTCACAACAACCCTCCTGCCTCAGCCTCCTGAGTGCTGGGATTACAGGCATGCACCACCACACCTGGCATATTGCCACTATAATCTTGACGCAAGCCTCCTATAAGCCAACAGGCAAAAATATGAGGGATTCTCTGTAGTGGAACAAAGACTGGGAACAGATAAGAATGCTGTCTGAATGTGAAGCAACACCTGCTCTGACTTCTGACTCCAATTTTTTCCTGATACGGGACTTTCCTAGGTAATTACAAGGTCCACCTACCAAGGTCTGCAGCACAGAGCTGTTGAAGAGTTGTGTCACCACACATTACAAAAACATCACAGTCGTACAGGAAAGTCCTACTAAGCAAAACAAGAAGACAAGGCAGTGTCCACATAGGAACACTATTAGCACTTTACTACACAAATAACAAGATTTGTAGAGCTTCAACCAAACAGCCCAGGCTTGGGAGGCAGACAGTTCTGTCTGACTCCCTGTTTCAAATTCTAGTCTCACCGTATGAACTGTGAGAGACCCTGAAGAAATGGCTCAAGTTGTCAATGACACAGTTTCTACATCTATAAAATGGGAGAAATACAGTAACTATCTCACAAATTATGAAAATTAAAATTACATAACATATATAAAGCATTTAAATACTGCCTAAATATTAAAAATACTCAATAAATCTCAGCTATTATTACCATTACCAGTAATGGTGGTTACTTTATTTGTCCTTTGATCCAGAAATTCAATTCTGAAAATCCACCCTAAAGAAGTTATCCAAGGCTGGGGATGTAGCTCAGCAGCACAAGCGCCAGCCTGGCAAGCACAAGGTCCTGAGTTCGATTCCCAGTACCAAAAGAAAAAGAAAGAAAAAGAAAGAAGTTATCCAAACTACAGTAAAGCACAAAAATATTTATTACAATGTTAGTTACAACAGCAAAAGTTAAAAGAAACTATGTATCAGGAAGCAGTTGAATAAATTTTTCAAATATCCATTCAATAAAATGTTATTCTATCACTAGAAAATAAGTTAAAAATAAAAATGTAAAGAAGTAAAATAAGATATAAAGAATCACACACAAATGCCAATGTGCTTATAGAATTATGCAAAGTGAAAACAAACAAGATACTAGACTATCTGTACACAGACCTTCCGCAAACAGGAAAGAAACTTAGAGTTGGAAGAACAGGTAAGAAAGGGAAAAAAAGGGGACACAAAAAGAATTAAGACGTGTTACATACATGCACCAGCTCCCCACAATACACGTAATCATGATGCACTACAAACATGTACTAATAAAAATAAATAAGTAAAAAACATACGTACATTATTACAACTATATAAAATTACATTTCAAATGCATGTAAAAATAATCAGCAAGTAATACACCAAAATCATAAAGTAAATATAGCAGGGTGATAAGACTGGAGTGACTGGGTTTTTTTCCTTTAGATACTATTAAATATAGGTCTTACGATTTTTAAATATGTTTCACTTGTTGCAATTATCAAATATATTTAATCTAAAACAATATCATATATAAATATAGCCAGGCATGGTGGCGTACGCCTATAATCCCAACATTCAGGCAGCCCAAACAAGAGGATCACGTAAGTTCAAGGCCAGCCTTTGCTCTCACAGAAAGTTCAAGGCCAATCTCAAATACATGATGAGACTCAAAAAACAAAACAAAATCAAAATATAGACAGTACTCAAACATGAAAAAGCAATGAATGGGCTTTTAGGAAGACAGCTACTGGAGAAATCCTGCTCAAAACATGGGGCTGCCTGCCTCGCTTCCAACCAAGCCCGAGTTTTATTCCTCTGAACCATTTCCACACCTTTTCTTCCACCTGTATTCTCATCTACCCTTCTTCCTTCCACCCAGTCTATGGCTACTGAAATGCTAGGACAAAACCAAATGTCAGTGCACCATCAAAATTATACAGGATTCCCCAAGTTCCCCGAGATAGGCCATCACACCCTGATAGATGGTGCGCATCTTATAGCTCTGCTAAATACAACTGCATCTTGTAGCTCTATTGTTTGTAAAAATCTCTCCAAGTAGAATGTTCCCTGAGGGCAGAGAATATATCAGTTTATCTTTGGACATGGAGAATATACCAGTTTACCTTTGGACATGACACAGAGCATAGCCCTGTTTTCCACTATACAGAAAATGCCAGCTTCATTGAGCTGGATTTTTTAATAACCTGTTTGGAAGAGGTACCAAGGTCAGCAGTCAGCCTCCTACATTCACCTGCAAAGAGGTTCCAAAGAACAATGAGGATTTCAAAGTACAATGTTTTCTGCAGAAAGTTTAGTGCACCATTTTAAACCAAAATCATCTAAATTTTGTCTTAACACACAAGGCATCTGTCCAACTAATCCCTAGGCCTCTTGTGTATCATAATGGGGGAAGCATTTGCTAACCCCAACTGTAATATCCGAAAAGCTGATCATTCCTGTGACACATAAATTTTATTCATAACTATATCATATCTCTGAAAGATTCAATGAAATTTACATAAATACATGGGATACATCGAGATAAAGTTATTTATCTAAAGGAGAAAAAGTAAAAAGTGACAAAGGAAAATTGAATGTAGGAACAAGAAGCTGTCCTAGAAGGGATGTTCATGTACCAAATGTGTGCCTTGTATAAAAATCTACACATTTCCTCAAGATAGGTCAGAAGTTCGGCTCTTAATACTTGTAGCAACCAAGAAACACAGATAACTCAATCTTACATGATTAGTATCCTTAACTTAAAAACAAAAAGGTATTAGAGTACTATTTCTGTCTTCATCTTTCTAAAGAAGATACAATATAATGTAGCAATGTCCTCAACAACACCCTTGCAGGTGATTCCCCAGAGAGCTCTGGAAGAGCTTTCTTCATAACTACTCTCACAAGCAAAATGACAGGGCCAAAAATGAAATAAATCCCAAGACAGAGAAGAAGGGAGGGGTACCAAGGAAGGGGTTCAGGTACACAGCCCCGTGCAAGTCTTACTTCACCAGAAACAGATTTTATTTAATCTAAATTAACCTTAAAGACAGAAGTTTCAAGCATCACTTGCCTTCTAAATCATCAATAATATTTGATGTACATGTCCATTTTTTCCGGAGGGATATGTCTACAGTTTTAAAACATTCTCAAAGGACAGCATAATTTTAAAAAGGTTAAGAACCACTGATCTACTAACCAAGGCTGCATGCATGTGTCCTTCAGGCCACCCTCCAAAAACAGTTTCTCTCCTGAGGCTGGGAAATGTTGACGAGCACCTGAAGTATAGCGTTGTTTTGTTTTGTTTTGTTTTTCAAAAGAAATGTGGAACTTTTTTCAAGCTCTCTGTCCAGATATATACAACCTTTAATACAGTAACGCCCATAAGCACATGCAGCACATCACAATCTACTCTAGCCAGTTAGCAGGCATGAACATTAGCAAAGTTGCCACAAAGCCGCAGTGGTATTTCTTCTAGTACTTTAAAAATTATAGCTCAACATAAAACCAAATATTTTCCTAGCTAAACTTTTTTTAATTTTAAAAATATCCTTTCTATATCAATTGATAAAGCCTGGGGTTTTTTTTAACCGTTTGTTGTTTTAATATTATGCAACAGAAGAACCACTGCCATAACTGTAGACACATATACAGTCTACCACCCAACCATCCCACTGTGGTTAAGATGTACCAAGCCTCCGAGAGCTTCAAGTGAAGAAGCTGGCCGACAGAGCTGTGGAAACAGACTCTTTATGATCTCACCCATCAAAATAAAATCACAGCCATCTAGGACCTAGTCGTAGCATAACAAATCCAGAGATACAAATCTGTCCAAGAATCCTCAGTTCAATAGCCCCAAAGAACTGACAATGCTGATCCAACTCATTTAGAGGCTGAAGTACAAATCAGGATACCAATGTATTCATCACTTTTTACTCAGAAGATAACTTGCACTTGACGCCAGGATACTGCTTTCGCATTGCCTCAATATGTAAATAGATCCTGAATTACTAAACAGAAGTTCACCAAAAGTGAGAACAGACACAGAAAGTTCAGGAATACCTAGTGGATTATCCCTGCCCATAGCTAAGTGACCAAAGCTGTGGTTCTCACAAGCAGTTTCTTTCCCAGAATTCTTGGTTACTGAGCTTTCTCCTTTCACAACCTTCTCTCCATTAGGTATTTCTCTAGGCAGGGTACAATACAACTGATGAGGGTGTACCTCACATGCATTATTATCCCTAGGTTTTGGACAAGAAACTCCCAGGTAAAGCTGCCTAAGCGGTGCCCAAGGTCACCGCGAGCATAAGGCCAAGCAAAGATTTCAAGCCAAAACTCAAGACAAAGCCTACGCTTTTAGTCTTGCACAAAATGACGTCTTCCTGGTGTTTTGCCCTACACCTCTGACCCTCCAGTGTGATTTAAATGCTCCTCCTCTGTGTTCCCATAACACCACAAACGCAGCACGCGCACAGTTTTTGGTAAGTGGATCCACATACTCTCACGAGATTAAAACTTTTTGAGGACAAGAGGTGTCTCTCAGTCACCCTTGTATCTCCAGAGTGCTAGCTACTATGCAATTATTCAAACTAACTTGCTCAATGGTTTAATATAAAGATCAACAAAGTAAAGATCTAAAACTAGCCATGCGGACTTATCAAGGTCACAGCTTCTCCAAATTATCGTATCTCATCTTTAAAAAATGGTATGAAACGTATATACAAAATGAAATGGAGGGGCTGGGGATTTAGCTCAGCGGCAAAAGCACCTGCCTGGCAAGCGCAAGGTCGTGAGTTCGGTTCCCAGTACCGGAGAAAAACCGAAAAACCAAAAAAGAAATGGATATGCCAAGGATATACAAGGTCCCTTCTGGATGTGAAAAGCACTGTAATTATAACTGGGTCCTGGTATTTTACGTCTTATCATTGTGAATTACTAGAAATAAAATTAAGCACCTTACTTATCTTCTGTATCATTCTAGAGAGAGTTTTTATGTGCACACAAGTGTGTATACATATATTGGTACATATTTATACAGTTTAGAGAGAGTTCAGAAGAAGGTTCCTCTTTCTGAAAGGAGATAACTATCACCTATATCAAAATCAAACAGTGGCACCCTCCTCTGGTGAATGTTAAAGGAGCTAAGGCTCACAAAAGACAAGAATTAGGAAAGTGGGATTTTCTTTGAAGGATATATAGAAGAAAGTGAGAAGTAAATAACCCAGTAGTGTTCATTATCACACTCCCAGCAACAATTAAATAACTCTTTTTGTAACACTCTTTATTTTGCCCTAAGACAAAGCCAGAATGAATGAACTGGCTGCACATGCCAGGTGGCTGTAGAGAGAACAATTATCCTATTTGCAGCTACACTATCAACTATGTTGTAAAGAACAAGCATTTTTTAAAAAAAAGAAAAAAAGGGGGCTGGGGATTTAGCTCAGCAGCAAAGTGCCTGCCTGGCAAGCGCAAGGTCGTGAGTTCGGTTCCCGGTACCGGAGAAAAACCAAAA
>NW_004955448.1:11266461-11268770 GCF_000276665.1 Chinchilla lanigera | reverse complement strand
AAAAAAAAAAAAAAGAAAGAACAAGCATTTTAACATAAGGCACAATGAAAAGCATTTCATAGTCTGGCTGAAAATGATCATCTTTTCATTTAATATTTAAAAATTCTGAAAAGCCAAGGACATGTAAAATACGTTTAGTTGAATAAAAGCATTTATCACACTTTTTCTGGATGATATATTTACTAGATAATACTGTAAATATTTCAATTTGAAATCCACTTGGGCCTCCAACTTTCAAGTTTTCGAAAACTTAAAGAAAATAACATTTTCAAATAACCCAATCACACAAGCATACCAAAAACATGCCAAGGTATCACACACTGACAACCACAACTCAAAATTTTACAACTGTAATGTTACATCTAAACCTTTAAGCTAAAAGCAAAACTGTGCTTTCTAAGACCAGAATCAGATTATCATTAGCCAACAATTTTAATATAAAAATATATAATACATACAAGCTTATTAAATGATTTACAAATCAAAGAATCTCAGCCTCCTTCACTGTCACTGAATCAAGGCACATAAAGTGAAAATACAGAACCAATGACTTAAGTCAAGAAAACAAGTCACTCATCATACTGTCAATCTTGTCACTGAGGTATATTTTCGACCAAATATGCAGTGTCTCTTCCCTCAACTGACTTTCATCTTCTCCACGGTCAAAGGGAGGGGAGACCCACACCACACAAAAGGCTACAAGATTACTGAAAATTTCTGAAAGATTATAAAAAGGTTAGGGTGGCTGTAAAATAGCAAAAACCTATTTCAGTTCTACTGCGTAACTTTGCTGCTGTTTGCACTCTTAGCAAGCTGTTTCTACGAGGTAGGTGGACAGTATTGTGGAAAGATCTCCAGATGGCGGGTGGAAAAGGCAGACAAGATTACCAATGGAAGGCTTCTCAATATCTACCCAAAACCAAGGCCAAAGAATGCCTGAAAGAGAAAGGCATTCCCTACAACCCTCGCACAGACCAGGGGACAGGGATAAAAAAAAAAAGTGCGCTGCCAAAAAAGGAAAAGGGGGCGCGAAGCCTGTGACTTTGTTCCCGACGGTCCGGCGAGGGAACGGGGTGGCTGGCTTGGTCCTCTCCGGCGCGTGGCGCTGGGACCACGTTCACCACCCACTACGCCCGGGCACAGACCCAAGAGGAGAGGCCACCCCTCCAGCGACCTCGGGCACCCCGAGCCCTGGCGCGCAGCTCGGCGCCGCGGGCACGTGCGAGGACGTCTGAGCCGGCCTCGAGCCGGGTCCTCGCAGCCGAAAGAACCCAGAGGCACCTGGGCAGGGAGACCGCCGCGCCCCCGCTCCGGCCAGGGCGCAGAGCGAGGCGCGGGCGGCAGCCGCGGCGCAGGCGGCTTCCCTCTGCAGAGGCCGGGGCCATGCTCGGCCCCGCCGGCTCCAGCTCCCGGCAGCCGGCCGCCAACGCTCGCAAAGTTGCGGGACTCGGGAAGAAGCACGGAGCCGCCCCTCGGCTCCTCCCCGAGAAAGGCGGACGTCGCAGCTCCCTCCACGCTCCCCGGAGCTCACGCCACCCTGCAGATCTGGCCTCTGTCCTAAGCGCGCATCGGGAAACGGTCTTCCCTCGTCGCGGCTAACCTGGCTTCGAACCCTAGAAAGGGTCCCGAGGCCAGAGGCAAAGTTCACTGCAAACACCACTGCGCCTCCCCGAAAAGCCAGCGCGGTCTTACCCCCGGGTCCGGCCTGGGGGCTTCCCAGTGACCCAAGTCGCGGCGGCGGACTCTCCGCGCAGCGGGACCTCACCCCCGCGCTCCGCGCCCCGCGCCGGAGCCCCGCTCGCCCAGGCACCACGCCCCCTCGCCCGGCCCCACCGCCCGCGCCGCCGCCGCCCGCGCACTCCTACCTCGCCGCCGTGCCCATCGAAGATGCCGAAGATGGACGGGTGCGTCTTGTTGGCCAGATCCGTCAGAACCTCGAAGCGGTCCTCCATGTGGTCCCGCCGGCCCTGGATGGAGTACACCGCCACGTTGTGACTCTTGAACTCCCAGGTCTTGGAAAACTCGGCCTCCAGCACGTCCAGCCCTCCGAGCCGATCGTTCTGCATGATCTCGGCCACCTTGCCCTTCACCATCTTCACGGCGTCCCGGCTGGACTTGACGATGGTCTTCACCTCGTCCGTGTGGAAGAAGTAACTCCACAGCGCCAGGCTGATGCACAGCAGGAAGAGCGTCTCGGGTCTCAGCAAGAAGTAGCGCATGATGCGACCCAGCAGCGAGAGCAAAGTCATCGTATCCTCTATCATTTATCACCGCGGGCCCCACCAGCAGCAGCGACGCGCCCGAGGGCG
>NW_004955448.1:11247916-11266087 GCF_000276665.1 Chinchilla lanigera | reverse complement strand
GGCCCCTGGGGTGCGCCCTCGCGGCTCCGGGAGCGGCCGGCAGGTGAGAGGCGCAGGACGGGAGCCGCGGCGAGGGATGCGCGTCCCCCGGTCGCCGCCGCTGGGGAGCGCGGAGACAGCCGAGCGCTCGACTCCTCACACCGGGAGAGCCCGAGAGAATAAAAGTTTTGCGGCAGCCTGGGCCAAGGCGGAGAGACGCGGAGCCCGGCGGCGCGGCAGGATCGGCGCTGAGCCGCAGGCGGCCAGCCCAGCTCAGCCTGCCTCTCCCCGGCTCCTCGCGGGTCGATTCGGCTCCGCTCGGCTCCGCTCGGCTCGGCTCGCCAGTTCTCTCCAGGCCCCTCAACTCCTCGTCGCCACGCCCAGCGCGCGCTGGCCCGCTCCGCCCCGTCCCTCCCCGAGAGCCCGGATTCAGACCCTGAGGCGCAGCCACCCAGCTGTCAGAGGGTGAGAATCTCAGCGGCCCCTGTGCGCGCCGGCCGCCCTTGGTGGTCCAGCGAACCGACGGGGAGGAACCGGGCGCCTCGACGGCCTAACTCTTGCAAATGATCGTTTCTACCTTTTGTTTGAACTTCTGAGACAATATAATACTGTCCCTACTAGAATAAGCGTTAGTCTTTTGTGGGAGCCACTGCTTCTCACTGGCAAGCAGAGAGCTGCACCTGAGTGCTTCCCCCCTCCGGCAGGCTGCAAGATAGTGCGGTCCTCGCCTCGCGCATAAGGCAAGCGAGAAGGGACGCACTTGTGCCGTCTCGCACCCCAAGAAGGAGAGGATCCGGGTGTTGGCAGCGCCTCGGCGCTCCACAACAGATGCCTGGGGTAGGCGGAGCGCGAGCTTGGGCCTGGCACCCTTCTCCCGCTCGAGAGCCGCGGGATGGAGAACGGTAGAGCCACCTTCAGGTGCGCTCGTCGAGAACCTCCCAGTGCGGGCAAGGACGGCCTGTCTGGGGAGGGCCGCGTTCCCTGGGAGCGGGGCCTTCGGCAGCCAGCGACGCCCTTGCCGGAGAGGCCCCGAGCTTCCGAGCGGCCCCGCGGCGCCCCTGGCCCCTTCGCGGGGCGAGGCGAGAAGTCGCGGCCCGGCCTCCGGGTCGGGGCGGAGGGGCGCGGGCAGGCGTCGGCGGGCTTTGAGGATGGAATCGGGCCGGGAAAGAGAAATGTCCGCGTCCGCTGAGAGCAGGAAATAAGCCAGGGAACTCTGCGTCCCCCGCACCCCGTCCGGAGCGGGAGTGCCGACGGCGTCCCCCGGCCCCGGGCGGGAGAGCGCGGGCTGCGCAGGTTTCCGAACCCGCCAGCGCTTCTGCGTCGTTGGCACCCCGATTTCTTTAAAAAAAAAGGCACGGGGAGGAAATACACCACAAACTACGGTACATTATGTATGTGACTTTCACTTTTCGGTTTTCCGTTTTTGCTTTAGATATGTCTGTTTTCTATGGGTTTGCCAGAATTTCTACAGAAATGCATGGTTTTCCATCCTAACCAGAAAAAAACTTAAATATTTAAAATTCAAATACGGTGTGATCCCAATAACATAAACATGCATAGAAAAGATGGGAAGGAAATACAAAGAATTGTTAACAGTATGTTAGTTTTGAAAACTAGGGTATGTTATCCTACTCTGCTTTACACTTTTCACTATTTTCTACCTGGTAGGGAAAATAAAATAGAGCAAGATAACTTAGGTAAGTTCGTTCAATGGCCAAGAGGTACCAAAATCAGATGATGATTTCAAAAGCTCTTAGGAACCGTAAAGAAAGGTGTCATCATGAAGTTAAGTTGGCAGTATTTCTTACTGTCAGTTAGCAAATCATTTTTGAGTATTAGTCTTTCGGTCTATAAAGCTATTTCTCCATGGCAAGAGTAACCT
This sequence comes from Chinchilla lanigera, assembly GCF_000276665.1. NCBI lineage: Eukaryota > Metazoa > Chordata > Mammalia > Rodentia > Chinchillidae > Chinchilla > Chinchilla lanigera. Next base: position 11,264,226 of record NW_004955448.1, on the reverse strand, counting down.
GTAGAGAAGCTGCTAAAGGTTTCAGAACTACAAGTCAGAGAAAGCACTAGAGTGTCAGTAAAATTCCAAGCCCACTCAGCCTGCACAATATTCCTGTTGTGATCACTACAGAACGCACACTCGCGAGGTGCATGACTTCTTTCTGCTACTGCTAAGTTAGGAAGAAAGATTATCATTCTTGTCTCTGGAGATTAATTAGTAAAGTTTGACGTGGTGAATTAATAATTCAAAATATCTTGCAGATTGTGTAGAGATATGCTTTGACATTTACATCTGTGTGAAAATCAATAAAATATTTTTTCAAGTAAGCCCTATAAGCATTTTCCCATTTCTATATTTAAAACTTAATGGCGTTTGCTTGATAATCTTTTAAAATGCTTAAGTAAGGTTGTTATACTTTCTTATCAATTTTAATATATTAGAGAAATAAAGGACTTCCGACAGTGACAAACTAGCATGTGTATATTTTTTGAGATTACAAAGGCTTTGGCATATAGAGCACCTTTTTCCATTCTCCTAACAGTCCTCTGAGGAGCATCTCTTGATAAAGATGAGAAAAGGAGGGGCTGGGGATTTAGCTCAGCGGCAAAGCGCCTGCCTGGCAAGCGCAAGGTCGTGAGTTCGGTTCCTGGTACCGGAGAAAAACCAAAAAAAAAAAAAAAGATGAGAAAAGGAGAGAACAGAGATGTTAAATGAATGTCGTAACCCAGAAATAAGAAGCTGGAAACTCATTTCTTCGGAGCACCAGATCAGATACCTAGCATCCATTGATTGCCCTGTGATATTGAAATGATTAATATAATTTTTATACTTCTCTAGTAATATTTCAGTGCATTTTCTTACAGAACTCTCAGAAAGAATACGTGGATTCTAACTCCATAATTCTGATTTTAGCCTTTGGGATAAGCACTGAACAATGAGATTTATCTCACCCCTTGAGAATCATTGTGGGGCATAAAACAGGTACAAATAAACTACCCTTTGTCTGTGCAATAAATTCCTAAAATATCTGTTGCTAAAGTGAAATGGTGTCTGAGTTTCATAGGAGGAATTTGTGTATTATACATATATTCTATTACAAGAAAAACGGGAATGTTCACAGAACTAATGGTTTTCGGGAGATACAAAACTGATAAAATAGAGTCTAGGTAATTACCATTTTCTACTATCAAGTAATTCAGATAAGCCTTACAGATATATAAAGAACATAAATAGATAGCTTTTAAAATAATTTATTTTCAGAAAAAACTTTCATTGTTTTAGCTCTTAGGTTTACAAAATCTTTAGATATAATTTAATAACTTGGCATAGTGGTGCATTCCTATAATTATAGCATACCCGGAGGCTGAGGGAGAAAAATCCGAAATTTCAGCCCAGCCTGGGAAACTTAGAGACTTAGTGAGATCCTGTCTTAAAATAAAAAAATAAAAAGAGGTGGGGATGTGGCCCTGTGTTCAATCCCTAATACCAAAAGAAGTAAATAAACCAATAAATCTATTTTTCAGTATGATGTTCCATGATGTCCACATCTATTTTTGTTTTTGTGACCTTACACAAAGTTATTAAAATCAAATATATCAACTGAGCCTCTGAATGGTGAATATGATTTTTAAAAATCCTCTCAAACTTATGTATAGAGGTTTTCTGCACATTTTTAATTTTCTCCATCATCAATTTTAGCTGTATTCTTAGATTATTCCTATCATTTGCATAAAATTGTGTACTGGGTATTGAGTGGAGCTCTTTTAATAATCTCATTATATAAATAAATGGGTATAATCATTTAAAGTATACATGTGAAAGAGTGTCTTGGTTACTTTTCTGTCGTTGCTGAGACAAAATACCTGACACCCAATTTAAGGAAGGAAAGTTTATTTAGCTTACAGTTTGTGGAGGTTTCGGTCCATACTCGGCTGTCTCCCAGGCAGAGTGGCACATGGCAGAGGACAACAGTTCATGGCTGCGGAAAACAGCAAAAGCAGCAAGAGCAAAAGGGAGAAGGGGCAGCAGGCAGCCTCTTTCTTTCCTTACGTTGTATGCAAACTGTCCACCCCAGGGCAGGTGAAACACTCACATCCATATTCCAACACTGGACCATAAATCATTCATAAATCTAGAAGCCCACCCCATGACTGCATGAGGATTTGGGGGGACGTGCAGACACAAACCATAACAAAGAGTATATGCAGCTGCTGTAGTGGTTCATGCCTGTAATCCTCAGCACTTTAGGAGGCTGAGGCAGGAGAATCAATTTCAAGCCTAGCCAGAGCAACTCAGTGAGACACTGTCTTAAAATTAAAAATGAAAATGGCTGGAGAACCTCAGTGTGAAGGCCCTGGGCTCAATCCAGGCACAAAATTTTTGAAGAGTACATGCAAGTAACCATGAATACTATGCCCATAAATAGTGTATCCATGAACCTACCATGCAACTACAAAACTGATCTGTGAACTAATATCTTTGTACCAGCCTAGGATTTCTTTCTTTATCTCACCAACTACCTGTCCTTCACAGTTTACTCACTATCCTGAATTTTGTGTATCATTCCCTTGTGTTTAAAAAATACTTCACATGTTTGCATCCATAAATAATGTTTTTTAGTTTTATTTCCTGAGTTTTATAAAAACGGTATGGGCTTCTAGTATCATGTATGGTTCTCTAGTACTTTTCTTCATTTGCTATTATGTTATTCTTACACTGTGTCTATAACTCAATTCATCATGGCATTTCTTGCAAAGTAATGTTTCAGTTGCTGGTCTCCAACTATGCTTAGGCTATGAAGAACTCCTTAAAAGAGTCTCCCCACTTCTCTCTTCCTACTCAAAACACATATCCCTCCGTATGTAGATCCTGCCATATTCCATATAGCTTCACCTTGATCATTTTTACTACTATATAATATTCCATTGTATAGCTGTTCCATAATTAATGTAATCATCTTCTATAGGTGTTCCAGTTTTTGTTATTATTATCAATGATCACATGAACTCTTTTTGTACTGTTTCTTGGTGCCCATATGCAGAAGTTTCTCTAGGAAATACACCTAGGAATCAAACTGCAGAATAGTAGAACATGAACATACCCAGTTTTACCATTCAGGACCAACTTGTTTTTGAGAATATGTTGTTCCCATGCACACACCCCCAACAACAGTGTAATCAAAGCTCTTTAGAGTAAGAGGTCATATAAAGACTATCTTAAAAGTGATTTTCAATATTGCTTCTTTCATGGTTAAACATGATCATGACTATTGAACCATATTAAAACTGCAGTGTTTCAGATAAAACATTTCCAGGTATAAAATAATAAATTCTCAATTTTGAATGCTCTGAAGGTGAAAAAATGAATAGTAGTACAGCTAAGAAAAAATCATTTTAAATAAAAACAAGGTACAGTAGTATGTCAATTTGGACTTATTAATACCTCAGGTATTATGATGTAATTCTATTTCACTGGACTGTAAAAGCTCACGGTTGTTTACTGCAACCCAAGTTTTTACATTAACTACAGAGATACTTCAAGTTTTCTCAGTAAAACTGTCACAACAAGTCTGCTTACATAAACCATATTTATCCAAAGAATCCTTCATCTAAGTGCCCTAGGCTTCTATCTGATAATCTTGAAAGAAGTTTCTTAAATACTAACAATCTACAGCATTTCCTAAATTTTTGTATCCTCATTAACACAAACTAATACTCTATCCAATTTATAATGTGAAGAATTATAAATAATTGAATAATTGTTTTGTAGGAGGGCCAATGATGACAAGAAATAGCACAGATGGGAAGGTGAAGTGTGTGTTTCTCTCTATAGGGGGTAGAAATATTTTTTTCTTTAGAGCAATTAAAAAAAATAGCAGCCTCAAGAATACTATGTTGATAGTACAACAGAACAATAAGAATAGGGCCCTTCAAAATTGTTTGAGTTAATTGAAACTTTACATCCTTTTGTATTCCATCACGGTAGACTAATGTTACTATCCTATTCTTATACTCAAATTCTTTTGAAAGCTTCTCTGCATGCCCTGAAAATATAATTAGATTCCCTTCAGTTTTCCTGTCTTTCCCAAATGGTTTCCACTGCAAACATTTGTTTTAGTTGAAAGGCACTGGTCCAAGGACAAAATTTGGTAGTCTGAGTAGTTTAAAAGTAAGATTCTTCACACAATTTTTCTATTTTGTTTTGTTTTGTTTTGTTTTTTCTTTAGCTGGGGTGGTTAACAGGCCTGTCCCCTCAAAAACACTCATAGCAGAGAATATAACTTGAAGATTGATTCATATATATGACATTTCATGTAAAGGTTATTGTAACAAATGGCATTCTCTAGTGAGTTCCTCAAATTCCTCATTCCTACCTCTTAGGTCTCCTCATTGATCCAGCACTGATTCACTGCTGCTTGACCCCAAGTTGCCTGTATAATAATTTCTTACACTGTGGCCATAACTGTTAACTCATCACTGCATTGCTTGCAAAGTAATGTTTTAACTTCCGGTCTCCAGCCATTCTTGGGCTATGAGGAACTCCTTAAAAGTTTCCCCACTTCTTCCTCTTCTTCCCCAACTGTTACACTTCCATAAATGTTTCCCAAGTAATACCATAATCTTAAAGGCTTTCATTCATCAGAAAGACCCCATAACTATTCTAGAAAGGAGAAGACTCTGGACCATGTGTGGCCTTGGACATCCCAGAGGATAGCCCATCCCTGGCCAGACGCTTAAATTCTCCTCAAGACTAAATGCTATAAATCCTAAGATTCTAAATAACAGGCAGTAGTCAAATCAGGTATAACAAATATTTAACTGCACTGAATTCTAACTGTTTATGATTCTTCTACTTCCCAATTTTTTCTTGGTCACGAACCAAATGACCTGTACACTCCTGTTTTGACCCTCCTACCTGAAAACTCCTTAATTATCTTATTTTTCTCCTGACAATGCAATGCTAATATATTTAGCCAGCGATGTGCTAGTAACTGTACTAAACCACTTGTGCTCCAGGGAAGGTTAAAGGCTCTGAACTATGTTTGCCAGTTCCCACTGTAGAAATACTCCCACCTGCTCTCAACCTACACCACTGAAAATGTAGTTGGAAATAGTTGTCCATTTTTTCAGTAGCAATTATACAATATTTTCATCAAACAGATGTAATGAATACAAATAACTTCAAGAACATAGACCATATTAAAAAGTAAAGTAATTAAGTGATGAGTTCTGAGTTTATTACTTTTATTTTTGATAAAATAACTTTTAATAAAAGTATAAAAATATTTTATACTTTTTAAGCTATATTTTAATAAGAATAAAAGTATAGGTCATTGAACCATAAGTTTCTGTATGTTCATTTTTAATATGTCCATGCTTAACAGAACACTGGTAAACTTTTTTCTGCTAGAATATGTGAATTCTACATATTATCTATTGAAACTCAACGTCCATTTCTAACCTCATCTAAATTCCCTTCCAATCAAGGTGACTAAAATTTATATTTCTAGAATTCCTTGGAGCTGCAACTTTGCAAGTAATTCGAGTTCTTCTGAAGATATTACCTTGTGTGAGATTTGGAAGGCAAAAAGAAGCATAGATTAACTGTGCTGGCCAATGGACAAGCTCTGGTAAACTAATTCAGTTCCCCCGTCTAGTGTCCGGTTCTATGGAAAATGGGCAGCTGCCTAATGACAGCTGACTTCATCTAGTAGGACCTTACAGTGCTGTGAGTACCTAATTCCCTGCATGAAATATCTTTCTAATTAAAGTCCCTAAAGTGTTTGTCGTCGTCGTTGTTGTTGTTCCTGCACTAAACCCTAGTATAGCATACATCCTTGGCATCTGTGTTTTCCCCTGTGACATCAAAAAGAAACATTAATCTCTAGCATGAGAGAGAGGGAGAGAAGGAGAGAGGGAGAGAAGGAGAGAGGGAGAGAAGAAGAGAGGGAGAAGGGGAGGGAGAGGGAGGAGGGAGGGAGAGGGAGAGAGAGAGAATGAATCACCAGCCCAACTATAGCCCCAGTTAGTCTGTTAGTCTACTTACATGATTTCTGATTCTGATTTTTTCCCTGATGGTACTTTACACTTCATTCCCATCCTGAGATTATGCTGTGGTATTAATCAGTTACTACTCTGTAATTTCTTTTGAGTAAACCCAGAAAGAGTCAAAAGAATGAATGTTCAAGTATGGAGACAAGGAAGATAACAATTCTTTATTATTATTATTACAACATCAAAAGATGATTTTATAACATCAAAGACCTTATATTTTCTATTTATTTGGTTTTTATTTTATATTTATACTGTACTACCTGATCTATTGGAATGCAACTGTATTTCAGGCAAAGACAAAATTGTTTTTTTATTGCTTAAGGGCACCTAGAAAGATGACTCCAGAGAGACAAACTGGATTTTCCTTTTGATCCTATTATATACAGTGTTTAATAACTTCAAAAACACAGACTTGTGGATCAGTGTAACAAAATAGAGGATTCATAAACAACTCCAGGTATGCTCAGCTACCTTATCTTGGACAAAGGAGCCAAATATTTTCACTGGAAGAAATAGCCCCTTTAACAAATGGTTCTGGGAAGACTGGCTTTCCATATACCAAAGATTGAACCTAGACTCCTATCTCTTACCACGCACTAAACATATCTCTCACCATGCACTAATCCAAAATAGACTAACGATCTAAATATTAAAACAGAAACACTTACTCTGCTGGATGATAAAATAAGTGAAATTCTGGAAGACAGGCATAGCAAAGACTTTGTGAACAAAGCACTGATTGCACAAGATATAATACCAAGAATCGACAACTTGGATCACATTAAATTAAAAAGCTGCTTCACAGTGAAGAAAACCACCAGTAGAGTGAAGAGACACCCTACAGAATGTGGAAAAAACTTGCCAGTTATTTCTCAGACAGAAAACTAATATCTAGAACGTATTTTTAAGAACTCAAAAAATTAGACCTCCCAAATTTAAAGACTCTATCAAAAATGGACATCTGAAATGAATAGACATGTCTCAGATGGCCAATAAATACATAAAAGTGTTCAACATTGTTGGCCGTTCAGGAAATACAAATTAAAACAATACTGAGATTCTGTCTCACTCCGGAAAGAATGGCCATCATCAAGAAGTCAAACAACAAATTCTAGAGTGGTTGACAGAGAAAAACTTGTAAACACTCTTCATTTTTGGTGGCAGTATAAACTGGTACAACCACTATGGAAATCAGTATGGAGATTCCTCGAAAGCCTAAAACTAGAAATTCCATTTGACACAGCTGTTCCCTTCCTGGGTATCTTTCTGAGAGTTAAAGATGTCATGTTACAGAGATGTATGCATACCTAAGTTTATAGCAGAATAATTAATAATAGCTAAATCTTAGACACAGCCTTTATGTCCATCAATAGTTAAATGGATAAAGAAAATATTTATATACAATGGAGTACAACTCTGCCATAAAGAAAGAGATAAATGAGTCATTTGAAGGAAAATAGATATACTTTGAGACTATAATGTTAAGTAAAGTAAATCAGACACAGCTTAAATATCACATGGTTCCTCTTATATGAGAAACCCAATGCATAAGTAAAGTTCAAAAAAAAGACCAACAATATGAAAAAAGAGAGAAAAGTTACTTTAGTCCAGCATGGCTAGTGTATCTAAAAATGTACCTTGATTTAATATAATTGTCTTATATGTTTTTGGCCTGTTAGTCTGGCTGTTAATCTGTGTTTATGATAAGTAACTTTAAAAAGACTTATAAAAGAAATAAATAGATCTGATGCTAGCAAAAAAAAAAAAAAATGGAGTGGAGGGAAAGGGGGAAATAAGGAATTGGGGTGTGTTATACACATGTACCAATTCCCCCAAATGAATGTAATCATTATGTACTACAAACATGCACTAAAAAATAAATTTACAAGTCAGGATGGTAAATTTCATGTGTTTTTATCACAATAATAAAAGGTCAATCTGCTGCTGGAAGCTTCAGTGTTTCCCAACTAAAAAATTAACTTTTAACTAAAAAATTAACTTTTGGTTCTTTTTGAAAGAAGGGCCAGGCGTGGTAGCATACATCTGCAATCCCAGAACTCCGGAGGTTTAGGCAGGAGGATCGTTGCAAGTTCAAGGCCAGCCTGGGCTACAAAGTGAGCTCAAGGCCAGCCTGAACTGCATAGCGAGACTCTTTCTCAAAAAGACAAAAAAAAAAAGAAAAAGGAAGAAGGGCTGGGCCTTATCAACACTCATTCATGTACTTATAATGTCAGAGTCATCATACTTACCGTGGAAGAGACTGATCACACCTGGAATTAGTGCTGGCACATTAATTAATCTGTGGAATTCAAGCCAAATCCAATGAGATTTTAGCACCAATGTGTCTATAAAAACATTAGGTCTCAAAGCTTGTAGCATCCAAATATGACATGACTGCATTTAGGACAGATGTTGAAGTCACAGTTATATTTCTGGAAAGAAAAAGCTGTAATCAGACATAAGTATAACATATCACTCCACTGTACTTGTAAACACTCTCTGTAACACTGTCTTAAGACAAGAATCCATGTTTACTGCATGGGTCCAGCCAGAGTTGAGGAGAAGGCCAATTGCTGTGATTCTATGGCTAAATCCAATCTTAAAATATCTGTAACTTACAGCAGATGTATATACTGTGGTTTGGGAGCTTAAGAGAACGGCACATTCTTACCTGGCATTTATCCCACAGATTAATAGTTGCTGAACGATAGAGCCTCATCACTCAGAAATAACTCTCACGGGAGAAATGAGGGAGGCGGAAAGAAAGCTAGACGTAGAGGAATTAGATAGGAAGGGAGATGGGTTTGACCAGGCCTATTCTAAAGGCTTTTTAAAAATTAAAAAGAAATATAAATGTGACAGATTGAATTAAAAAAAAAAATCAATCCAGTTAGGGTTTTTTGTGATTTGTTTTTTTTCTTTTAGAAATACAGGTTGAGTTTAAAAGAAATTAACCCATTTGGTTTTCTTATTTGTGGTACTGGGGATTGGACCCAGGGCCCCACACGTTAGGCAAGTGCTTTACTACCCAGCAGGCCTAGCGCCCTGTCCCCGCCTTTTCGAGATGGGGTCTTGCTAAGTACCCAGGGTGGGCCTCAAACTTGAGGTCCTCCTGCATCAGGCTCCCAAGTAGTTGGGATTACTAAACTATCACGCCCAGCTGTTGGTTTGGTTTGGTTTGGTTTTGCTTTTTATTTTCAAATTTGACTTTTTTACTCTTGTAGCTTTGGAAGGAAAAAAATGAAAAGTAATTTTCTCCTTCTTCTCATTCCTTGGGCTCTAGATAGCTTTGTTCCCTTGCCCCAGGAGGGCACTAATCACTTCTCGGTGGTATTGAGGTGTGCAACAGATCCCCTCACTGTGGTTTGGAAGGTCTGTATCTGTGGGAGAGCTGGAATTAGGAGTAGGATGGAGACTGCCCAGAGAAGAGGAACGGCAAGGAGCGCTCGGGCTGTGGCTTGAAGACTGACCACCGTGTTTCCGCCTTGGGAGCCTGGGCCAGGTTCTAGGGGACAGAGGCCATAGATGCCACCATCAGAGAATGCCTACTCCCTCTGAATATGCCAAGCGTTAGAGGCCTGGGCACAGAGCCAAGCAGGGCCACTAGATAGCTTCAAGAACACAGTCTTTTAAGATCCCGGTCAACAGGATATGACTGCTTTAAAATTGTTGCAATCAAAAAATAAAATAAAATTGTTACAATCGCCCTAGCACTTAACTTGTGGAGATCCTACCTTACACCACATCAAAAGATACTGAAAAGCACCGTGTCTCACATTAAATAAAATTTCTTTGCCAAGTATAATCTTCTGAGTCCTTATAACTTTTTTCTTTTTTTTTTTTTGGTTTTTTTTCCGGTACCAGGAACCAAACTCACGCCCTTGTACTTGCCAGGCAGGCGCTGTGCCGCTGAGCTACATCCCCAGCCCCGTTTTTATAAGTTTGCTTCTGAGATTATTTGTCTGTCTAAATCATTTATATTTGGCTTTAATACCTGACAAAAATATTGTCCACACTATAAACATTTTTTAAACATCTAACTGCTATCAAATGTGATAGTTTTTAAATACTAAATTTAGGGTCTGCTACAAAGGACAGGCAAACTACACATTACTGAATACAGCGTATTAGTCTTTTTGATGATCAGAAACTGATGGTTTGAGCAATTTATATTCTAATGTATTTATTTTACTTATTGTATTTAGATTTTTCACTGCATTATATTGTATCTTAGGAAGTGCTTGGCATTTTAGCTATCAGAGATTCTTCCCTTTTTTGTGTGTGTGTATCTTTTTTGAGACAGGGTTTCACTATACAGTTAAGGCTGGCCTTGAACTCACTTCTTGTACAGACTGGCCTTGAACTCACTGCAAGCCTCCCAAGTGCTGGATTTATAGGCCTGCACCACCACACTTGGCTTGGATTTTTCCATTTAAAATTATAGCAAATAGTAACACAGTTTTTTTTAATTTTAAAGAGAAAAAAACAATAACAAAACAACAAAGACAAAAACAAAATAACACAAAAACAATAAAAACGATGCAGGATTTCAAAACAAAATGATAGGAATTAACAATGGTTGTTATATTACATATTGTTATCTTCAGCGGAGTTGCTCAGATTACCAGATGTAAGAATGCAAGATTTTTGTTGTTGTTGTTTTGGGTTTTGTTTTTTTTTTTTTTTTTTTTTGTACCTGGAACTGAACTCATGACCTTGTGCCTGCCTGGCAAGCACAAGGTCGTGAGTTCAATTCCTGATAGTAGGGGGGGGACACCAACAACAAAAAAAACCTCCCTAAATCCCCAGCCCCAAGAATGCAAGATTCAACAAACAATTAAAGACAATAAGGGGCTGGGGATTTAGCTCAGCGGCAAAGCGCCTGCCTGGCAAGCGCAAGGTCGTGAGTTCGGTTCCCGGTACCAGAGAAAAACTAAAAATAAATAAATAAATAAATAAAGACAATAACAAGTAATAAAAAATTAGAAACAATACAGAACTTCCCTAAACAAGGTAGTAGGAATTCAACAGTGGTTGTTATATTACATACTGTTGTCTTCAGATTAGTTGTTCAGATTATCAGATATAAGCATACAAAATTGCTCAAGAAAAAAAATTTTAAGAGGCAGGTTTATAGCTCAGTAGCACAAGCGCCTTCCGGGCAAGGGCAAGGTCCTAAGTTCAATTCCCAGTACCAAAAAAAGAAAAAAAAATGTAAGCTTTAACTAGGAAGCTATTAGTTCTTGTTGCATATTACGTAATTTTTCAGGCCTAGACTATTTGTGTTCAGAGAAAGGTAACTTTTTACAATTGAATACTATGCTCAGACCCCACACTGACAAAAAAGAGACATTGTGAGCGTTGCTGTAGGTAGGGAGTGGTTCCTGAGAGTCTGAGAGGAGAGGATTTCAGCAAGAAGAGCCGAAGGCTGAGGGACTCATGACTGAGATACGGGGCTGGGGACCGGGCGAAGGCTGTGCTGTAGTAACTTTTATGGAGCAACCATTTATACTTGGCCTTTGCTGAGGTGTCCTCGGGACTCCACAAAACAGGGTTCCATCCATGTTACCCTGAGAGCTTGTTACCGAGGAACTTACCTGCTGGAGTTTTAGAACAAATCGAAGATACAGACTCGGCAATTTACCAGCTACTGAGTAACTTCATAGCAAATTGTTAGCAAGCCATTTATTAAAGATCTTTTCTAACAATGCGTTTAAAAAGTAAACATCAATGCAGAAAATATTTTTCTATTTCTCATGGTCTCAACGCCTTTCACCATGTTGGTACAGTGGAGGGGACAGGATACACCCCGACAGTCTCTGGTTGCTTGGCACCCCGCCCCCTGGGCAGCAGACCACGTGACTGCCAAAGACCTCTCAGACTGGGGAGCTAGAGATGCAGCTGAGCGCAAGAGCACTCGCCTAACATGTCCAAGGCTGGATACTATGCTCTAGGTCAGATCCCATACCGGCTTTGATCCCCAGCACCAAGAAAAATAGAGGGAGGGTGGGCCGGGGATGTGGCTCAGCGGCGCAGTGCCTGCCCTGGGTAGTGGAGCTCGGCTGGCCGGCCGGGGTGGAAGATGCAGAGACAGATCCCTAAGAAATCCCTGTTCAGCTCTGGGGCCACAAGACGGCCGAGGGCCCACACTGCAGTCCACCTCGGAGTTTGTGCTGAGGTCAAGCCCCCTGTTTGATGCTCCCAGCCCCTTCAGAGGGCTGCGGGGATCAGCACCGAAGAAGTCGTGGTCCCGGGAGACATGGAACTTCTCTGACGCGTAACCTTCGCTCTCAGACCCCCTGACAGCCTTGCTAACCTTCCTTAGACTGCTCAGTTTGTCTGTGCCCTTTCTCCGTCACCCTCCTTCCCAGCTTCCTCCGCTCAGAGCCAGGCCGGGTCACCGCCTGCTGGCTTTCCCAGCCCGAACGCCTTCTGCGCAGTTTTCTCACACAGGTGTTTCCCCTAATAAAATCTTTTCATACTGAATCTTATTTTGGCAGCTGACTCTCAAAAGACCCAGAATAACACACTTTCTAAGCTGGGAGCCACTGACTTAGATTCTCTTTATTTAGAATGTTTGGCGCTGCTTCAGAAATAGAAAGCTTATAATTCTCAGCTGCGCCTGTTCTTTAGAATCTGCTCTTAGCCAGCCAGCTGCTTTGCTATGAAGTTATCTGCTACACTGTACAATTTGCCCTCTAAATAAGCTCTTCCAGACTTAACTGCTCAGCTTTAATTCAGCTAATGAGTAATTATTTTCTAAATGTGTCAGATCCACGAAACCTTAAAAAAAAATTGGTTTCCTCCATTCTTCTCTTTTCTAGTTAAGGCAATGAAAAACATGTTTATTTCTCTATACCATTTTTGTCCATTTGCGATTTCTTTAAACAAAACCAAAAATATTTCTAGGTATTAAAGTACTGTTTGCTGATGTAGTGATGGGACCCCCCGAAAGACGTAGGCATGCACAATTTAACACAAAAACCCCAAGTTAAGGGTCTTTCTAGTCTGTTTGAAGATTTCCTGGTTGCTGTTCTTAATTTAAAATGTTTTGCTCCCTACTCTGAGCTGTTTTGGAAAAGAGAACATCAAATTTCTTTAGGCTGATTATTTGGAATCCATGTGTAAGTCAACACAACACAGAGCTTAAGCCAGGTATGGTGGCACACACCTATAATTCCTGCACTCAGGAGGCTGAGACAGGAGGATCACCACTAGTTCAAGGACAGTATGAGCTACATAATGAGCTTAAGACCAGCCTGGAATGCAAAGCAACCCTGTATAAAAAAAAAAAAAACATAAATAAAACACAGAATAAAATAAAATATAACACACATGTATAAGTCAATCTAACAACATAAATAATTTCTATTTAACTATGATAACTATGTTTCCAAAATAATCTTCTACCTGAAGCAGGCTTTGTGAAAGACAGTGTAGGCGTTAATGGAGAATATGGAATACAAGCTCTAGAGTTGATTTCCTGGGTTTCAATTCCACATTACCATGTCTTAAAAACAGCAAGTACTGTCATACCTCAGGGCCTTTGCTCTTGCTGTTTCCTCTCTGTAGACACCCCTTCCCTTAAATGTCTACAGGGCTCATTCCCTTACTTAAGTCACTGTCAAATGACTTAATCAGCGAGGCCTTCCCTAGAGGCACTTACTCTCATTTTTTTCTCTACCTCGAATCTGCTTTATATTTCTTCATAGTCTTCATCATCACCTGACATATCATTCGCTGATTAATTTACTTTGCATCCCCCTGAAAAGATGAAAACCCTATGGAAGCAAAACTTTGCACATGCATACACAAATATACCATCTATCCCATGTAGAATAGTGCCCTACTGTATAGCAGATGCTCAATAAATATTTTTTTAAAAGTTGTAGAACCTTCAGATAAGATGTATTTTGGGATGTTTGCATAGAATGAAGACTATTTATACAATATTCTAAATTACTTTTAACTAACAGTATGATATTCATCTTTTAATAAGTGTTAAATGAGTTTTCAAGGCAGGTGCAGTGCTACCTAGGTTCATGAACTTAACTTGTTCCATAATTTTGGAAAAGCTGGCCACGTTTGTATTTGTGTAGGAAAGATAGCCACAGTTATGTTTGTCCCTCGATGTAGAATTTGCAAACAAAAACAAAATTTTGCCAGACATTTTTGTTTACAAATCAAATGTTCCTAAACAAAAGCCTTTGTGAGAGCCAAGGTACCACTGTACTTTCATCTGTAAATATATAGTTTGAAAGCACATATTGATATAGCTACCCTGAAATTCAAATAAAACTTCCTTCAGTGCATATATCTGAAACTTCATAAATAATTACAGCTAGAGCTTCAGTTGTGCTTGCTGCTCTAAATGCTCCACATATGTTAATTCATTTAATCTTCGAATAACTCTATAACACAGGCAGTTACCATTCCCCTCTTACAGATGCAGAAGCCAAGGCACAGAAAGTTCGTAATGCACCCAAGGTCACTCAGCTAACAGATGGCGGAGCCAGGATGCATCTCCAGGATTCAGGAAGTTTGGCCTAAATTCAGGATCTTAATAGCTACTCTCTATAGCCTTTTTAGTACATGAAAAAGGAAAGCTGGAGTTTATAGTTGGGGAAATATGAATGTTTTCCATTACTTGCACTTTCTACTTACAATATGAACATAGCACTGCACAGTTATTTAAAGTACTCAAATGGTCTTTTCTAAAAATTCAAGAAAAAGGTTAACTGCTTAAACCAGCCAAGCTTAAAGCGTTAGTAAGGAATTACCATCGGTTGCCTCTTCCCTCCCCTCCTAAGCAGGTTTTTATACACACATTGCGCCTGCAATGAATTTTCAAAATCACCCTTGCAGTTCAGTTCAAGAATACATTTCCATAATAAAAGCAATTAGCTTGTAGAATAGTTTTCCCGGAGAAAGTAGTAAAATCTTTATAGCTTTGTGCCTGGAGAGCCTCACCTGACTAGGAATGTTTCTGAGGAGGGATTTCAGGACACCCTAGGTTCACAGCATTTCCAGCCCTAGTTGGTGCTGCTCTGGTCAAAATAATAAAGACCTCGGAGGGCACCAGATTCCCTTTTAAACTAGATGTCCGGTGTTTTTTCATGCTAGATATCTACTCAAATTGAGATGTGGATTTAGGCTAACAATTATGTTGTACAGTATACTGGAATTTTTGCCATATTCGTCTGGGAAAACAATTTGGCAGTATTCCAAGTTTCAAAGGCAGGTGTGAAATAAATTTAATGTTTACAGGGTGATGAATACCTAAGCCAGGCTCTTGGAAGGCCATTGTTTAACACTGAGCGCCATGTGCCAGGAATCTGTGCAAAGCTAGGCTGCAGATTTCTAATGCTTCTGCAAACAGCTAGTTGTGTATCTCGCCAATTTTGTTCCATTTCCTGGTGCAAGCGGCAGCTGTGCTGGTAAGTGTGTGTGGATTTGAGTGAATTGCATTGTGTTCTTTTTTTATACTAGTAATTTTGGATTTCAGGAAAGTAAAGGTGTGGAAAAGAGTTCACAGATTTTGAAATTCCCTATTAACATTTTTAAAGAGCAAAGACTTTGACATTTCTCCTGGAGCAGCTGCTTTAAATCACTATTGATTGCCTTGACATCTACTTTTGGAAATAAACAGAAGTCCTATCTTTCAAATGTTAAAACCACAATTTAGTAAAAGTTCCTAGATAATGAGATCTATCCTTACTTCTCAAGTAGCTAAATGAATCTTGTGTTTTATTGGTAATCTATGGGCCTAATAGCGTTGGTTATTCCATCTCACACTCTTTTGAGAGTAAGAACATTTAAATGAATTACAAACATATTTTTAGAGCTAAAAGAACCAAAACATATTAGCAAACACACAGACATAAACAAAACAACCTAAAAACAATATAAACAACACAGAATTTCAGACAAGCTGAAAAGAAATTAACAAGAGTTGTTGCATTGCATACTGTTATCTTCATATTGGTTACTCAGATAAACAAATACAGACATGCAACAATGATCAAACAATTAAATGTTAACTGTTCCTTTCAAGAAAGCAATAGAAATTAATAGTACAATTATCCCAGCCATCTTGTGTGTGTGTGTGTGTGTGTGTGTGTGTATTCCCTTTTTTCTTTATTTTCTCCTGTTCCTCAACCCAGTCGTTCTTTTCTTTTGAGCAGTTTCTTTCCCTTTCTTACTATCTATTGTACCTTTTAGGTTTCGTTTATTCTTTCAGGTTCTTTTTTTTTTTTTTTTTTTTTTTTTTTTTTT
>NW_004955448.1:11230200-11247816 GCF_000276665.1 Chinchilla lanigera | reverse complement strand
GCTTTGCCGCTGAGCTAAATCCCCAGCCCTCTTTCAGGTTCTTATACGAGGGAGACAATACAATGTTTGCAAATGTGAGCCTTATTTATTTCACTTATGAGTATGGGCTCAAGTTGCATCCATGTACCTATAAAAGCCTCTAGTTTATCTTTCTTTATAGTTGAGTAATACTCCATTGAATAAAAATACCACATCGTTTTATCCATTCGTCAGTTGATGGACATTTGGGTTGCTTCCAAGATTTAGCTATTACAAATTGTGTGGCTATAAACATGTGTGTACATATATTGTTGTGGTATGATGTTTTTAGTTCTTCTGGAAAAATACCCAGAGGAGGAATAGCTGGGTTGAATGGGACCTCTAAGCCTATTTTACTGAGGAATCTCTGGACTCATGTCCACAGTGGTTGCACCAGTCTACACTCCCACCAACAGTGGAGAAATGTTCCTTTTTCTCCCACAGCCCCTCCAGCGTTTGTTATTGGTTGACTTCTTGATGATAGCCTTTCTTTCTGGAGTAAGATGGAATCTCAGTATTATTTTAATTTGCATTTCTCGAATGACTAAAGATGTTGAACATTTTTTTCATGTACTTGTTTGACATTTGTATTTTTTTATTTGAGAAGTGTTTATTCATCTCAGATGCCCATTTTTAGATTGGGTCTTTGAATTTTGGGGGCCTGCCTTTTAAAATACTTTACATGTTCGAGATAGAAGTCCTTTTTCTGAGGGGGAGTTGGCTAAAATTATTTCCCACTTTGTGGATTTTCTTTTTACTCTGCTGTGATTTCTATAGATGTACAAGAATTATTCAATAAAAATGAGATCCTACTTGCTGAAGAAATTCCCACCCAGTGTGGTTTTTGTTAATGAACGCTCTGCCCACACCTATGTCTTCAAGATTTCTACCTATTTTTTCTTCCAGTAGATTTAATGTTTGTTTTAATACTGAAATGTTTAATCCATTTTGACTTTAATTTGGTGCGTGGTGATAGACATGGGTCTAGTTTTAGTTTTCGGCATGTGGAAAGCCAGTTTTTCCAGCACCATTTATTGAAGAGGCTATCTTTCTTCCAGTGAACTTGTTGGGCCCCTTTGCCAAGATAAGGTGGCTGAGTGTGTTTTTGGTTGTCACTGCATCTTCGAGTCTGTTCCATTGATCTTCAGGTCTGTTTTTTTGCCAATACCATGCTGATTTTGTAACAGTAGCTTTGTAGTTTAATTTCAAGTCACAGATTGTGATGTCTCCTGCCTTACCTGTGTTGCACAGGATTGCTTTTGCTGTACTGGGTCTCTTCTGGTTCCAGATCAATTTTAGGAATGTTTTCTCTAGATCTGTGAGGTATACTAATGGTATTTTAATTGGGACTGCATTGAATTTATACAACAATTTTGGGAGTCTGGCCATTTTCACAATGTTGATTCTTCCTATCCATGAGCAAGGAATATCTTTCCATTTTCTGAAATCCTCTTCCATCTCTTTTTTCAGAGTACTATAATTTTCACTGTATAGTTCTTTTACTTCTTTTGTTAGATTGATTCTTAAATATTTCAATTTGTTGGATGCTACAGTGAAAGGTATCGTTTTCTTAATTTCTCTTTCAATGTGTTTGTTGTTTGTATATAGAAATGTTACTGATTTTCGAGTGTTGGCTTTGTATCCAGCTACACTACTGAATTTATTTATTAATTCTAGGAGTCTTTTGGTAGAGTTTTTGGGGGTCTTCCAAGTAGAGTATCATGTCATCTGTAAATAATGATAATTTCACTTCCTCCTATCTTTATTCCTTTTATTTCTCTGTCTTGATAATTGCTCTGGCTAATGCTTGCAGAACTATGTGGAATTGGATTGGTGACAGTGGACATCTTTTTCTTGTTCCTGATTTTAAAGTGAAAGCTATCCACTTTTCTCCAGTTAGTAGGACGTTGGCTGTTGCTTTGTCATAGATGGCTTAGATCAGAGTGAGGTAAAGACTATCTATTCCTATTTTCTTAGTATTTTTATAATGAGTGCATATTGGACTTTGTCAAAAGCATTTTTCGGTCTATTGAGATGATCATATGATTTTTATCTTTGGCTCTATTGATATGGTGTATTACATTTATTGACTTGCATATATTGAACTATCCCTGTATTTCTGGGATGAATCCCGCTTGGTCATGGTGTATGATTTTCTTAACGATTTGCTGCATTTGGTTTGCTAGCATTTTATTGAGTATCCTTGTATCTATGTTTATGAGGGAGATTGATTTGTAGTTCTCTGTCTTGGTTGGGTGTCTCTCTGGTTTTGGTATCAGTATAATATCTGCCTCCAGAGATGAGTTAGGGGGAATTGCTTCCTTTTCAATTCCATTAAAGAGTTTGAGGAGTATTGGCATTGAATCCTCTTTGAATTTCTTATAGAATTCCACTGTGAATCCATCAGGACCTGAGCTTTTCTTTGTCAGTAAATTTTTAATCATGTTTTCAATCTCATTAATTGATATTTGGTTATTCAGGATTTTTATATCTTCTTGATTCAACTTTGATAATTCATATATATCTAGGAATCTATCCATTTCTTCTGAATTTCCTAACCTATGGGAGTAGAGATTCTCAAAGTAGGTATTGATGGTCTGTTGAATTTCTATAGAATCTGTAGTGATTTCACCCTTTTCATTCCTTATTGCATGGATTTGAGTATTTTCCTGTTTTTGATAAGGTTGGCTAGGGGTTTATCAATTTTATTTATTTTTTCAAAAAACCAACTCTTTGAGCCATTAATTTTTTGTAGTGTTTTCTTCATTTCTATTGCATTTATTTCTACCCTGATCTTTATAATTTCCTTCCTTCTTTGGGTTTTGGGTTTGACCTCCTCTTTTTCCAAAAGTTTGAGGCACAGAATTAGGCTATTTATTTGTTCTCTATTTTCTTGATGTGCGAGTTCACTGCTATCTTAGTAACTCTTCCTTCATTGCTGAGACAAAATACTTGATGCCCAAAATTAAGGAAGGAAAGGTTTATTTTGCTCACAATGTGGAGAGATTTCAGTCCATAATTGGCTGGTTCCAAGGCAGAATGGCACATGGAAGAGGGCAACAATCTGGCACCAGAAAACAACAAAGCTACAAGAGCAGAAGAAAGGAGCAGTGGCAAGCAGCCTCTTTCCCTCCCTTACTTTGTATGCAAACTATCTGTCCCAGGGTGGGTGCAGTGCTCATATCCATAATTCCAACACTGGACCATAAATCAATCATAAATCTAGAAGCCTGCCACATGACTGGATGAGGATTTGGGGGGACATGCAGACACAAACCATAACAACCACTATAAATTTCCCTCTGAGGACTGCTATCAGTGCATCCCACAGATTCCAGGAAGTTGTATTTACATTTTTGTTTGTTTGCGGGTATTGTTTAATTGCTTCTTTAATTTCATCTGTGACCCATTGGTTGTTCAGGAGGTTGTTACTTAATTTCTGTTTGTTTATGGAGTTATTGTGGTTCCTTTTGTCATTAATTTCCAATTTTATTGCACTATGGTCAGATAATACACATGGGACAATTTAAATTCTGTTGCATTTAGTTAAGCATGCTCTATGGACTAGAACGTGGTCTATTTTAGAGAACATCACATGTGCAATAGAAAAGAACGTGTGTTCTGATATTGTAGGATGAAACACTCTGTAAACATCTACTAAGTCCATTTTTTTTCACAGATTTGGTTCAGATCTATTATTTCTTTGCTGATATTTGTCTAGCTGACCTATCTCTTTGTGTCAATGGAATGTTTAGGTCCCCCATTACAACACTATTATTAGTTATTTGGTTTTTCATGTATACTAAGATTTGTCTTATATAGTTGGGAGCTCCCATATTTGGTGCATATGTATTTATGATTGTTATCTCTTCTTTTTGCAATTTTCCCCTAACAAGTATGTAGTGACCTTCTTTATCTCTTTTAATCATTCTTGGTTTGAAGTTTACATTGTCTGCAAACACAGTAGATACCCTTGCTTTTTTTCTGAGTTCCTGTTGCATGGAGAATTGTTTTCCATCCTTTGACTTTCAGTCTATGAATTTCCTTTTGAGTTAAGTGTGGTTCCTGTATACAGCATATTATTGGATTTTGTTTCTTGATGCACTCTGTCAGTCTGTTTCTTTAGATTGGTGAACTGAGGCCATTTATATTAATGGTTATAACTGATATGTGTTGGCTTATCTCTGTCAAGTTATTTACTTACTATTGTTTTCCTAGTTTTTCTCTCTGTTTAATTGCTTGCGCTGCTTGGTGGTTCCTTTCTATTGTTGTGGTCATTTCTATCTCTTTCTAGAAAATTTTTTAATAGTCTTTGTAGGGTTAGTTTTGCACTGATGAAGTTCTTCAGTTGTTCTTTGTCATGGAAATATTTTATTTCTATATTAATTTTGAAAGATAGTTCCATCATTCTGGGTTGGAAGTTGTTTTCTTTGAGGACCTGGAATACTTCCTTCCAAGCTCTTTTTGGCTTGAGGGTTTGTGTTGTGAAATCTGCCATGATTCTGATGGGTTTTCCTTTAGAGATCATCTGTTTCTTTTCTCTACCAGCTTTTAACATTTTGTTCTTTTGCTGGATTTCTAGGATCTTGATTATTATATGTCTGGGTGTTGATCTATTTTGGTTATGGCTAGTTGAAGTTCTATATGCCTCACTTACTGTATGTCAGATTCTTTCCATGCTTGGGAAATTTTCTGCTATTACTTCTGCAAATAGTGTTTTTATATCATTTGTGTTGCCTCCTGCTGTTTCATCGAGACCTACCAGTCCTACATTGTTTTTCTTTGCCTCATCTTGCAGGTGTTGAATTGATATTTCTTAGTTTCTTGTTATTTTTAGGGTTCTTTCTTTTTGCAATTGTTACCTGCAATGCTGTCTTCAAGGTTTAAAAGTCTATCTTCAGCTTCAAGCAGTTTTGTCAGCTTTCAATGGAAGTTTTAATTTCCAGCATAACACTTTGAATCTGTTTCATGCATTCTAGTTCTTTCCTATCCTAGGTTTCCATCATTCTTCTATTGTCTTCTATTTTTTATCTATATCTTCTTAGATTTGCTAAGCAATTCTTTCATTATTGTTGTCATTTGATTTTTTACCTGAGAGTTTATTTCTGATCTGATTGCTTCTATGGCTTGACGGAGTTATGTCTTCAGTTGCTATCATTTCAGAGATTACAGGTGTGTGACTTCCAAGGTCTCTTATGTTGATGTTTTCTTGACTTGTTCTCAGCAGATGCAGGAGGTGGAGCATCAAGCTTCACCCTTCCTGGGCAGTTCATCAAATGTCCCAAATATCCCTAGGTTTCCTGGGTGTCAGATGTGCACTGTGATGGTGGTGGGAGGTGGGGCACTGGTCCAGGGTCCCTGGCAGTTGATGGAGCATACCTGGCTCTCCCAGGGCTCAGATGTGGACCATGATGGCAGACGGAGGCTCTCAGTTTCATTTTGACTTACCTCATTAGTAAAGCAAATATATTGCTCTCACTCAAGAGACTCCAAGGATTTTAGGAGCTCTATGCCAGGAATTAAGGTCAAAGACCAAATATCCTTTTTATGATTCTAGAGGCACATTTTTCATTGAACCTTTTTCAAAACAGGTTTGAGGCAATTTATACAAAAAATATCAATATAGTAAAATTAACTTTGAAATAAAAAATGAAGGCATAAGGAGACTTATCATGTTTTTAAAATTATTAGCCATTTCCAGTACTTACTGTTTATATTCTTTGTGTGGAGTTGGTACATGTACATAGCATGTCTTAATTCCTTTTTGTTTATCTCCTTCCCCTCCCTTTGTCCCCTCTTTCCATCCCTTGATCCCCTCCAATTTGTGAAAAATCTATCTCCCTACTTCCTGTTGTCTATCTTTTATTTTGCTCTTTATATATTACACTTATGGAATGTGACTTTACAGGGAAGGGTAACAACCCTCCAAAGACATTCACATTGTAATTCCTGGGATCTGTGATTGTATGATGTTACATGGCAACAGAGAATTAAGCTTGCAAGTGGAATTGAATTTGCTAGTCAACTGACTTTAAAATAAGGAGATTATCCTGGATTGTCCTTGTGAGCCGTGTGTAACTTCAAGATTCCTTAAATGGAGAAATGGAAGGCAGAAGATACAGAGAGGTGGCATCATGAAAAAGGCTTGACCAGCCACTTCTGACTTTGAAGATGGAACAGTACCCAAGACCAGGAGTTCCTTCTTCCTAAGTTTTCAGAGGCTTCTTATTCTTTCTGGGACACAGACAAAATAATTTTAGAGCTGTGGGCAATGAAGCAGACTAATAGTTTCAAACTACTTCTGTTTTCTATTTTTGTGGTACAGATTCATTCTTTGCTAAGGGGACAGAAAATTATATACAGAAAGTGTGCAGAAGCACAGTGCAGGGGGCAGTGCTCAGCATGGCTTCCTTGCATTCAGAGGCTCAGCTCAGAGTCCAAATTTTTGTGCCAACCTTATTCAGGAAAACAAAAACCCCCATCAGAAACACATCTTAGAATAAATGTTAAAAATGATTTGCGAGCCTTCTTGGAGGCCTCACAGCTCACACACTACCTTATCAAAGCGTCCTCGCCTCACCTCCTTTCCCTGTCATCCTCCTCTGTGGCTGCCCTGGCCTATTCACCGTGCTTGACGTTCTCCTGTAAGATCCTGCCTCCGAGCCCTCTGTTCCTGCTTTGCCCTTCTGGGGTATTTTCCCTAGTGATCTCTCACTTCGGATTGCTGCTCAAGGGACATTAGCAGGTAAGTCTTCCTTGCCCATTCTCTCCGAAAGGCTCCTCTCCCATCACTTTGCCCTTCATCTGCTTTACTCTCCTTCATAGCCCTTGTTACTACATGAGATTATTTACGTACTTACGGCTTATTGCCTATATCCTGCACTGGAATATGCTCTCCACATGAGCAGGGGCTCTGACTTTTTATTTCCTGCTCATCCCAGTATTCAGAACAATGGTAGGCACATAGGTAGCTCTCCTAAATATTTAATGAATAAAAGAATGAACGCTTTTCAGCTCCCTAGTCATTTTCCCAGGGAAGATTTGTAATAAACTTTCCCCACCTTGTTGTATTCTAAGCGATCTGTGAGAGCTCTCAGGTACTTTGAAGCTTCTTGCTGGCCTGTACTTGATCTGACTTTCTGTAGCCACAAATGTAATATCTGTATGCTTGCCAGAGTCACCGGTAAGAGCTGTTCCATCTCTTCGCACTAGCTTCTTCCCATTTTAAACTGGCTCTCTCACAAACAATAGGACTCAGGGCTGCTGTTTTCAAACTTATTTTAGCTTTAATTTCTTTGTTCAAAGAATGAGAAGTCCAACATGCAAAAATAAACAGGTTAAAGGAGCTGTGCTCCACTTCAGCTTCAACCGCACCCTCCGCTCCTTAAAACTCCCGGGGGCTCCCAGGGTCCTGACTCCTCTGAGATCCCACAGGTTGGAGATACCTGTCTCCAGGAACATAGAATTCCAGTTGGTCTCTCAGCTCAGAACAATAGCATCTCAACGAGAGTATGTCAATAACAATAGTCAACTGAGCATGTGTACTCTGAGCTTTTACCAATTGGTTGCTATTGGAGTCCTGAGAATATGTCCAAAGAGTAAACATTCATGGGGTTCCATTCTCCTTGCCTTTTTACAGAAGTGTCCTCTGGGTGTAAGTAATCTAAGGTCTGTTTCTCTTTTCTCAGATTTCACATCTGTCAAAAGACCTAAGACGTTTGAATCCAAGCTGCATTAATGAGACAATGTCATTAATAAATGGAAGGAAAATTCTATATTCCCTTCTTCTGTCTGTCACAAAAGTTATACATAATCATTGTAAAAATAAATTTGTTTTGAAGCCTAATAATTGGACATGAACATGGTAGATTTGATCCACTTCACCAGGTTGAAGTACAATTACAGCTTTTATTTTCCTTTTAATCAGTGGACCCCCACACCATCCCACTAGCAAGAAGCCCAGTATCTCTCTCTCGAGGCTTCCCCTTCTTTCTCCTCTGGCCAAGGAACCCTGGGCTTTCTCAGGCAGAAGTATAAGGCCTGCTACTTCCAATTGCCACTGCAGTGTCACTAGGAAGTAGCTGAACTGTTTTGGTTTTTTAAACTGATTTTCTCATGTTGCTGCCACCCAGGATTAGTGCAAAAATAGCGGTCTGTTGCCCTCATGTTCCCACTCTTAACAAAGTCGTCAGGGTCTCTGGGGCTTTTCTCAGCAATGTGCACTTTCTTCTTAAACAGCCTCGGGCAAGTGTGGCCGTTCAGGCGAAGACACTCACGGGAGAGCTCAGCACAGAGGAAGTTCTCAGCACTGGACTGGTGGTATTTCAACATACTGTGTGCACTTTTAACTCACTCTCACTTTCCCATCTTCCCTTCTTCTTAGAGTAATTTTTTTTCTTCTACTGGCTGCTGCTGTTACTAATGAAGTTTCAAGAAAAGGTAATGATCTTTATTGTTGCCACTCATCTCTGCCCTTTGCTAAAAGGATGAAGCTTTTTATTCTGTTTCTATTCTGATTACATTAACCTTTAAATATTAAACAAGTCAAGAATTAATCTTTTTATTTCTATCCCCCAAGAAGATAAAAATTTAAGAACACTTTTACTTGCCCTTTTCCTACTATCCTTCTCCCCACTTCTCTATTGTGTCACTTCCTGGATTTCCTTTTCTAAAAACTAAACCTAAAATTGCAAACTCTTATTTTTAAGTTTTTATTCTACTTTTCCATTTTGTTTCATTTGTTCATTGTCATTATTATTACTTGTGGTACAGGGGGTTGAATTCAGGGCCGCACACATGCTAGGGCAAGTGCTCAGTCACACCTGAGCCCTATTTTCTATTTTAAAAATACTTTTTAGGCTGAAGATATAGCTCAGCCTACAGCACCTGCCTGGCAAGTGCAAGGTCCTGAGTTCAATTCCCAGAACCAAAAAAAAAAAAAAAAATCTTCTTTGTTGACTCTACAATCAGAATTATTCAGTTACTTAGATTTAACTATAATTGTCACTGGTTTTACTGCTTGCCACTATTTCTTACAGATTACAGTTCTAGATATATTTTTCCTTAAATATTATTTTCTGGCTCACATTTATTTATTTGTTTGTTTGTTTGTTTGTTTATTGTCTTTTTGAGACAGGGTCTTTCTATACAGTTCAAACTGGCCTTGAGCTTACTTTGTAGCCCAGGCTGGTCTCAAACTCATAACGATCCTGCTACCTCAGCATCCTGAGTGCTAGGATTACAGGCGTGCACCACCATGCCCGGCAGGCTCACATTTATTTGAGTAACTCATTCAAGAACATTTTTCTTAAAGGGGGTATAAGTTCTCACATATTTAAAGATGTCTTTTCTTCCTCCAATAGATGCATGATTATTTAGCTGAGTATATGATTTTAAATATATAAGCACTCTACTCGTAATATTATAAAAATATGGACCTATTATTTTCTAATACATGTTACTTGATGAGAAGTTTGGTAGGGGTCAGATTTACTTTGTATGGAGCTCTTCCTGTTCAGATCTTAGCTCAGATCTAACCTGCTCGATGAGGACTTCCCTGTCCAACTCTTTAAACTGCAATCATCATGTCATCTCCACCCCACTTCCTTGTTTTCTTCTGTAGCACTTCTTACCTTCTAATACATTATAGCCATGCATCAACTACGATTCTGAGAAATGTGTCACTAGGCAATATTGTCACTGTGTGACTATCACAGAGTATACTTGCACAGACTGAAATGGGTTAGGTCAGTAACTCCAAGAGTGATCAAGAGTAAATACAGGGTATGTGAGGCTGCTGCTGGTGCAACGTATCTTGTTGCCTAGGGTAAACTGCTTTATTTTGTAACTATAGGAAATGCGCTCAAAAATAACAAGAAGTAAAATACAGTTAACTCATAAATGAGTAACATACTCATTTACCATTATCAAGTATTATATACTGAATGTAGTTGCAGGTGCTACACTTTCACATAACTGTAGCGTATGGGTTTGTTTACACCAGCATCACCACAAATATGGTAATCCATTGCACTATGACATTACAACAGCTAATATGTCAGCAGCAGGTAGGAATTTTTCAGCTCCATTATAATCTTATGGGACCACCATGATTTATGCAGTCTATCATTGACCAAAAAGTCAGTATGTGGCGCCTGGCTATTTATAACTTACTTTGTTTTATGTATTCCTCCACCAAAATAAAAGCTTCAAGAAAATGGAGAGTGTTTGTTTTTTTGTTTAACTATGAAAATTAACACCTTTCTCTAAGCCTCAGTATCCTGAGTTGCTGTAGTAGTGTCTGATTAATCATCTAGCCCTAAAACTTTCCAAAGGTAAGGAAAAACACAAAGGGAATCGGTTACTAGATGCTTACCTTTCAGAGGGGTTCTGGATATGCCACAAAATGTGCCTGTGTTCATATCAACATTTCTCCTACTTTTAAAGTAAAAGCATATATCTCACCCATCCCAAGTCCTTCAGTGGGGATTCTGAGTGCAAAGAGCCTCCAGGAGACTGAACAAATGGGTAAACCTTTGTAGTGACAAATCAGGGTATATTTATGCTTAATACTTTCTCTTTCCCAGACATATATACACTGCAGTTAAGGGTAAACCACTGAGTTATATATAGAGCATTTTTACCCAAGGATATTTTTAAAAACATAAGCAATAATTTAGGCTATTCCTAATACTTATTTCTAAGATCTATAATTATTTACAAATATAAACATTTCAAAAATGACAAAGCTAAATAGATGCGCATATTAGTTATCTATTACTACACAACAAACTACTACTAACTTAGCAGTCTAAAACAACACACATTTATTATTTCACTTCCTGTGGGTCAGGGTCTGGCCACAGGGTCTGAGCATTCCGCTTAGAGTTTCACAAGGTCACAGTCAAAGTATGCCACGAGCTGCGTTCTCACCTGTAGATTTGACTGGCGTAGGATCCACTTCTAGTCTCACTCAGGTTATTGGCATAATCCATTTTCAGGCAGTTGTAGAAGCGAAGGCCTTGGCTGCTTGCTGGTTGGTTACTGGTAGCATTGCTCTGCTCTTTGAGGCAATGATCTGCTCCTAGTGGCCCCCGGCATCTCCTAGAAACTGCCAGCAGCTTCTTGCCATAAACTTTGTATGCGTGGCCAATTATTTAATCAAACCAACAAGGAGAGGCTCTCAAGTGAGTTACCTAGCAAGGAAGAATTTTCTTGAACTAGTTCAACTTAGCTTCCTTGAACTACCAAGTTTTTAAAGATGTACTGGATAAAGAGTATGTTAAACTTTACAAAGACATTTTTAGAATTGGGATGTACCGCACAATATGAAGTGATAAACTAATTGTTAAAATCGTACTTGAAATATTTATTACAATTATTATGCTGAATTTATTTCATCTTATAAATGTTTAATGTTTTTCATTTCTTTTTTAAAATATATGCTAGTTCTAGAAGGATTGCTTTTGCTTTGTATTTTTATTAGTACAAGTTGGCAGTACATAATTATTGTATTCATCACAGGGAGTTTGTACGTGTGTTGTTTTAGATAACACATCTTAACTCTTTTTTAAACCCCTCACCCTCATCTCTGTCCCTCCTCCCTCAGTTTCTTAGTTCCAATCCCATTTGGTACCAAGATCTGTCTCCCTCTTTCCTATTATCTATCTTCTTTTTTGCTCTTTAATTTCTTTATTCTTAGGGTTTCTGACATAAGAAATAGTGCAATATTTAAGCTTATATGTTTGATTTATTTCACTTAATATTGTCTCAGGGTGCATCTGTTTTCCTACAAATAACTCAGATTTATCCCTCTTTAATGGGATAGAGTAGTTTAATGGATAGTAGTACTCCACTGTATGTAAACATATTTTCTTTATCCATTCATCTGTTGATGGACATATAAGCCACTTCCATCTACTTTTATGAGCTGTGCTGCTATAGTTGGGGATATGCATGTGTCACTATAACACTATGTCTTTCACTCTGGAAGATACCTAGAAGTAGAATAGCTGGGTGGAGTGGAATACCTAGTTTTAGTTTTTTTAGGTATATTCCATACTGATTTCCACGGTGGTTGTATTAATTTACATTCCAACCAACAATGTAGAAGGGTTCCTTGTTATTATTTGATTTCTCCATAAGAGCCATTCTTTCTTGAGTAAGATGGAATCTTACTTTTTAATTTTAACTTCTCTAATGACTGTCTTGGTTACTTTTCTCTCGTTGCTGAGACAAAATACCCAACGCCCAAAATGAAGGAAGGAAAGGTTTATTTAGCTTACAGTTTGTGGAGGTTTCAGTCCATACTTGGCTGGCTCTGAGGCAGAAGGTAGCAAAGCAACAAGAGCAAAGGGGGGAATGGCAGCCGAACAGCAAACAGCCAGAGCAAACGGGAGGAATGGCGCCAAGCAGCCTCTTTCCGTCCCTTACATTGTTCTTTTTGTTTTTTTGTTTTTCTTCTGGTACCAGGCATCAAACTCATGACCTTGCGCTTGCCAGGCTGGCGCTTTGCCTCTGAGCTAAATCCCCAGCCCTTACATGGTAAACAGACTACCCCCACCTAAGGGGCGTGTAGCTCTCACATAATTTCCATGCCCTCCTCTTCCACAGGCTCAGGATGTATACAAAGTAAGCACCCTGGCTTCCTGCTGAGTCACTTAGCCAAACCTCTAGACTTCCCAAGTTGACACAATGTATCAACCATAACAATGACCAAAGATGTTGACCTTTTTTTCGTGTATTTATTGGCCATTTGTACCTCCTTTGAGAATAATCTGCTCATTTCAATTGCCCATTTTTTGATTGGCCTTTTATTTTGGAGAGTTCTGATTTTTTGGATTTTTTATATCTTTTAGATGTTAGTCCTCTGTCCTAAGAGTTGCTGGCAAAAAAAATAATTCCTATTCTGTAGGTCAACTCTTCACTCTGTTGGTTGTTTCCTTTGCTATGTAGAAGTTTTTAATTTAGTTTAATCATGTTGTTGATTTTTAAATTTTTTATACAGTTGGGGTTCTGTGCAGAAAGCTCTTGCTTGTCTTCAGGAGTTTTCCCTATTTTCTCTTCCAGCAAATTGCTTCTGTTTTATTATTTAGATCTTTGATCCATTTTTATTTTAGTTTAGTACATGATGACATACATGCATCTAGATTCAAATTTCTGCATATGAAAAATCAGTTTTCCCAGCATCATTAAAGAGGCTGTCTTTCCTCCAGGTTAAGTATTGGCCACTTGGTCAAAGATCCGATAACTGAATGTGCCTGGGGTTGTTTCTGCATCCTCTGTTCTGTTCCACTGATCCAGCCGGTGTGGTGGCGCACGCCTATAATCCCAGCACTTGGGAGGGAGGCTGAGGCAGGAGGATTGTTGTGAGTTTGAGGCCAGCCTGGGCTACAAAGTGAACTCAAGGCCAGCCTGAACTGCATAGTGAGACCCTGTCTCACAAAGACAGAAAACAAAGCAAAAAAAACCCAGCCTGTTCCACTGATCCACATCTGTTTTTGTGCCCGTCCCATGTGCTTTTCATCACTGCCGCTTTGTAAAACCACTTGAAGTCCAGCAGCGAGATGCCTCCTGCTCTGCTCTTATCACCCAGAATCGATTTTGCTATTCTGGGTCTCATCTTGTTCCACATTTTAGGATTTTCTTCTCTAGTTCTGTGAGGAATATTGTTGGGATTTTGATTGGAATTGCATTAAATCTGTACGTCATTTTTGGAAGTATGGCCACTTTGACAATATTGGGTCTTCCTATTCAAGAATAGGGGCGATCTTTGTATTTTCTGAAAATTTCTTTGATCTCCTTTCTCAGAGTACTCTACTTTTGCCATAGACATCTTTCACCTTCTTGGTTTGGTTAATTCTCAAGTAATTAATTTTTCTGGATGCTATTGTGAATGGTTTGTTTTCCTAATTTCTTTCTCAGTGAGTTCATTATTGTTGAACATTATACATTTTTGTGTGTTGATTTTGTATTCTGCTACATTGCTGAATTTGGTTTACTAATTCTAGGAGTCTTTTAGTGGATTTCTTCAGGTAAAGAATCATGTCATCTGTAAATAATACACTTTGACTTCTTCTCTTGCTATGTGTTTCCCTTTTGTTTCTTTCTCCTCCCTGATTGCTATGACTGATGTTTAGAGGACTGTGTTGGACAGGAGGGATGGTAGTGGGTATCACTGTTTAGAGAGAAACCTTTTAGCTTTTTCCCGCTTAATAAGATGTTGGCAATAGGCTTGGCACACATGGCTTTTATCAGAATGAGATAAGGTCCCTTCATACCTATTTTATTCAGAGTTAGTCACAAATGGATGCTGGATTTTTTTCTGCATCTATTGAGACGCAAATGTCATTGCTTCTATTTATGTGGTATATTACATTATTGAGTTGCATAGGTTGAAACACACTTGCATCCCAGAGGTGAGGCCTAATTGTCCTCAAATGTACTACACGCTGCATGGATTTCTTCTCCACCCCTAGCTTGCCACATGGAAGTAGTCATTTTCACAGTAAAACCCCAGGGTGTTTTTACAGTTTCCAAATGCTGTGGGCTGTCCTTGTGGCTGTGATGCCAGTGTAGCCTGTTGTTTCTCCCTGCAGCTGCTGACCCTCCCGGGGGTTACTTTGCATCAGCAGAGACAGGTTCCTCTTTCTAGGAGCAGGGGTGGGCTTTCCAGGCTGCACCATCCTTTTCTCTGCCCTGTGCTCTATTCCTCTAGCTTTTCCGTACTTTCTGGTTTTCCTGTCAGCTGCCTCCTGATTCCTGAAGATCTACTTCTGTTTTTTCTCTTCCTCTACCTGTTGTTTTCTAAGTGTCTCCACTTCAGGTCTTAGACAGCAGGAAGATTATTTTTAGTAGTAATTTTAAGAGAAATTTTCTTTTTCTTTAGATACTTTGGGAAGGGATTAAACACAAGGCATTCACACTGAGATATCCCAATTCTTTTATCAAATTTTTTATTCTGAGACAGAGTCTCACTAACTTTTCCAGGCAGGACTCATACTTGCAGTCCTTCTGTGTAAACCTCCCAGAGTGCTGGGATTACAGGTCTGGCTTAAACACATAGAATTTTTAAAAGCTAAATTATGATATCTAAATAATTAATGGATTTCATTATTTTTTATGGAAGACTCATATTTAATTAGCCCCAAATAGGAACACCAGCGTTTCAGCATACCTTATATTATACTATCTTTCTCATACATAAGTAATATTTTAAGCTAGAAATTAAACGGCATCATTAAAAATTAAATAATGAGCAATAACATTTTGATTTCCTACCTTTTCATAACTTGATATAGCATGAATGAATGATGTTGAATGTACATCATTTAAATCTTGACCACTTTTAGTAATTTGTTTTATCAAATGTGTTCTATAACCTCGGTCCAGTAATCTTTATGCTAACCTTTAAAATACATAACACATATCTAAACTGAAAAATAAAGTCACATTTTTTACTGATGGATAGTGTGTCTGATTGGGGCTGACAGGACTAACAAGAATGACCAGTCTCCCTCTACTTGAATGAAGAAAATTTTCAAATTTTAGATGAAAATATGTTTTAATGATATGATAAGATAAAAAACATTGTACAAGCCATATTATGTTGGCAAAGGTAAAAAAAATAAACATTTCCTTTTTCTGAGTCTTCTGTGAATACATTGAGTTAATCAAGGTATTACAAATTAAAAGAGTAATAAGTGTAATTAATAATCACTTATTAAGTTTTGGAAAAGTCTTTTTGATGAATTTCTCAGAAATATGAGAAGCCGAATGCCTTCCAATGATTGGACAACAAATCATCTTGCACATCGCATGATTTCAATTCATTCTTTCACTAATTTGGAGGAGAACCTAGTTAACTTTTCAGGTAGTAGATAAGTTAAATAACTGTTTATCATTACTCCCTAGCACATAACTTAGAAGAAGCTATTGCATTCCTTATATTTTTGCTACTTATTTAATAAATAATATTACTTAGTACTTTTACATCTAAAAATGAAAAAATAAAATTAATTCAAAACTCTTACTCCAGCAATAAGTAATAAACTAATTGTTGGGGAGAAACTCATTTTATTAGGAATTAGATTTCTAATAAAATTTTACATTTTATATTTAAATAACTATCAATATCTTGTTTGTCATTTTAACATATACTAATGATGGTTATAGTAACACAACCAAAAAATATTTTTATTTTTTAAATTGACACACAAAAATTGTATATATTTACAAGTACCGTGTGGTGTTTCATGCCCCACTGTGTGATGCTCAAATCAGAATAAACATGTCCACCTTCTCAAACCTTTATCACTTCTTTGTGATGAAATTATCTATTATCTTTTCTTCTAGGAATAAGTGGTGCCTCAGTTCATGAACTTAATTCTTTCCACGTTTTTGGAACATGAATTGAATTGAACTGAGTTGCATGGGAACCAAATCAAATTTCCTCATCGGGTCAACATTGAAACTCACCTTTGAATTTGACTCAGTTCTCATCCAACTGAGTTTGCAAACAGAATCATGGAAAGAATGAAGGTTGTGAACCGAGGCACCCCTGTGCATTGTCATCATCTATGGCGGCTCTGCTGCACAACAGAACAGCAGAACTTCTCACTCCTAAGTGTCCTGCGCCTGTAGACTCCCCTTTCCTAGTTGTTCCCTCCTGACTAGCTCGCCAGCCTCTGAAAGCCGCTATTCTACTCTCAATTTTTGTGAGACCATTTTTTTTTCCGATTCCATATTGTGTTACAGCATGTGGTTATCTATCTGTGTCTGCCTTGTTTCTTTTAACATTTTATCACTTGCGGCAAGAGTTCATCCTTCCTACAGCCGTCTTCTACCATAACATTGTTTATCCATTCATTCATTAATGTATACTCAGGTGGATCCATTTCTTGGCTATCATGATTAGTGCCCTAGTGAGCATGGTAAGGCAGGTTACTCTTTACCATACCGATTTCATTTTCTTTGGATAGATACCCAGTAGTGGGATCGATAGATCCCACGGTAGTTCTATTTTGTATTTTCTTATAGAACCCTCATGCCATTTTTCATATTGGCTGTGCTAATTCAGATTCCCACAAGCAATGTATAAGTGGTTCCTTCTCTCCAAATCCTGGCCAGCGTTTATTATCTTCTGTCCTCTGACAATAGACATTCCAACTGAATACAGCTATATCTCCTTGTGGCTTAATTTGCATTTACTTGATAGTTAGTGATACTAAACATTTTTTCATATGCCTGTTGCCATTTATGTGTATTCTTTAGAGAAAATCTATTTAGTTTGATTGTCCATTTTTAAATCAGATTACTTGTTTTTGTTTTTTGCTCTTAAGTTGTTTAGAATTGCTTATATATCTGGATATTAAGTCTTTATTAGATAACTACCTCACAAGCATTTTTTCCCACTCTGTATGTTTTCTCTTTGCTCTGGTGATTGTTTCCTTTCTTGTAAAAAAGCTTTTTAGTTTGATGTTATCTTTTTTTTTTTTTTTTTGTAATATTTCCTCTTAAGGATAAAAGGAGGGAAACATTAACAGACATACAACATTTTACAACAAATCAAAAAAAAAAAAGAACTGCAGTGCTTCCTAA
>NW_004955448.1:11224681-11230100 GCF_000276665.1 Chinchilla lanigera | reverse complement strand
TTTTTTTTTTTTTTTTTGCTTGTGTTGCCTGTGCTTTGAGGTCTCATTCATAAATTCCTTCAGACCATGTCACGAAGTGTTCCCTATTTTCCTCTAGCAGTTTCATAGTTTCAGGTCTTATATACTGAAGTCTTTAGCCCACTTTGAGTTGACTTTTATATGTGATGAAAACAGGAGTCTAATATCATTCTTCTAAATATAGATGTTCAATTTTCCCTGCACCATTTTTTGAAAAGACTATGCTTTATCAATGTGTTGTTCTTAGCACCTTCACTGAAGATGAATTGACTGTAGAAGCAAGTTTATTTCCATGCTCTTTTCCTTAATGGTATTTTATTTTATTTATTCTGAGACAAAGTCTCACTCACTATGCAGTTCAGCCTGGCCTTGAATTCACTTATGTATCCCAGGCTGATTTCAAACTCACAATGATCCTCCTGTCTCAGCTTCCCAAGTGCTGGTATTATAGGCATGCACCACCATGCCCAGCTATGTTCTTTTTCATTGGCCTATGTTTCTTTTTTTATACCAAATCACACTATTTAAATTACTAAAGCTTTGTAGTGTGTTCTGAAGTCAGGTAATTTAATGCCTCTTGCTTTGTTTTTCTGCTCAAGATGGCTTTGACTATTCAGAGATTTTGTGGTTCCACACAAATTTTAGGATTTTTTTTTCTAGTTCTGTGAATGTCACTGGCATTTTGATAGGGATTGCATTTAATCTGTAGAATTCCATACTAATCAAGTATGGATATTTAACAATATTGATTCTTCCAATCGATGAACACATGATGTCTTTCTTTTCATCAAGTTTTTCAGTTCTCATCGTAGAGATCCTCTTTGGTTAAATTTATTCCTAAATACTTTAATCTTGCTTTACATTTTGGGTAATTTACTATTTGTATATAGTCATGCTACTGGTTTTTATGTATTAATTTTGTACCCTGTAATTTTGGTGAGCCTATTCATTCTGATAGTCTTTAGTGGGGCATTTAGGATTTGTTTTATGTATGAGATAATATGGTCGACAGTGACTATTCAACTTCTTCCTTTCCAGTATTGATGCCCTTTGTTTTCTTCTCCTGTGTAATTGTTCTAGCTGAAGCTTTTAGCACTATATTGAACAAAAGTGGCAAAAGATCTTCTCCCAGAGCTTAGAAATCTTTTAGTTTTGCCCTGCTTAATATGATGTTATTGGAGGCCTTTATTATTTTAATATAAATCTGTTTCGTGCCTAATTTGTTCAGATTTTTTTTAACATAGGGATGTTAAATGTTATCAAATGCTGCGCTGGCTTCAGTAGCAAGTATACTAAAATCTTATCAAATGCCTTTGCTTCATCTGTTCAGATGCTCAAATCATTTTTGTTCTTCATTCTGTTGTTGTGGTTTATCGTGTTTATTAATTTGTATATGTTGACCATTCTTGCATCCCTGGAATGAGTGTCACTGGATCATAGCAGATCATGGTACCATAATATACTGGTGAATTCAGTTTGCTAGACATTTAATGAGGAATTTTGTATCTATGTTCATCAGGAATATTAGCCTTTAGTTTTCTTTTTTTTTTTCCGGTACCAGGAATCAAACTTATGACCTTGCACTTGCCAGGCAGGCGCTGTGCTGCTGAGCTAAATCCCCAGCCCCCTAGTTTTCTTTTTTATTGTTGTGTCTGACTGGTTTTAGTATCACGGTAATGCTGGCTTCACAGAATAGGTTTCAAAGAATTTCCTCCTCTTCAATTTCTTGGAATAATTTGAGGGAAACTGGCATTTATTCTTCTTTAAATGTTTGGTAGAATTCAGTAGTATAGCAGTCTGGTCCTGGGCTTTTCATTGTTGTGATACTTTTTTACTGATTCAGTCTCACTTGTTATTGGCCTGTTCAGTTTTTCTTTTCCTTCAGTGATTCAGTATTGGTAAGGGAATGTGTCCAGCAATTTGTCCATTTCTTCGTTATCAGATTTGTTGGTGTACGGTTGCTCATAACAGTCTCTAAGGATACTTTGTGCCTCTTTGGAGTCAGTTGTAATATCTCCCTTTTCATCTGCGATTTTATTTATTTGAGTCTAAAGTAAAATGTGGTTAACCCTCAGAAAGATAGTTTTGCAGAGAAATTAGGACAGAGTAAACAATAAAAGATTTTTATGCTTAAAAGCATTACATGGGAGTTAAAGTATATGAAAGAATTAAATGCAAATATGAGGAGAAAAAAAGACATAAGCAAAACTGTCAGATATTTTAAGTAACCTATTTATAAATACACAAAATATCATAGGGGGTAGATATCAAGTTATTATAATATTTAGGTTCTGCCGGGCGCTTAAAAGAATGACAAAGCAGTTTGTTTTAAAACATTACTATATTACAAAATGTAAAACAAAACATCTTTTGCAATTATATAAACAAGAGAAAAACCTTTAGATGTTAACTTAAAAAACATGAGGGGCTTTGTAGTTTTTCAAGATTAACTTTGAAGATT
The DNA here is from genome assembly GCF_000276665.1 of Chinchilla lanigera. Lineage (NCBI taxonomy): Eukaryota > Metazoa > Chordata > Mammalia > Rodentia > Chinchillidae > Chinchilla > Chinchilla lanigera. The sequence goes on along the minus strand of NW_004955448.1, from coordinate 11,227,621 downwards.
TTTTTTTTGGTTTTTCTCCGGTACCGGGAACCGAACTCACGACCTTGCACTTGCCAAGCAGGCGCTTTTGCCGCTAAGCTAAATCCCCAGCCCCTTTGAAGATTTTTTAAGTTAAAATCTTGAAGAAACCCGCTCTCTACATCCATGAGGCGCTGAGGTCTGCTACTGTTCCCAAACCCTAAAAGGCCTCTTTAGCAGCTTGATGAATACCTGGGTCACTGGATTATAATTCCGTTGACCACACTTCGTGAATGCGTAGCCAATCACACACACACTCACACAAAGGGTTGCCCAGGCCAATTTTTTCTTTCTCAGTCATAGTGAGTGACTGCCCCTCCTCATTCTCTAGTAAATCACATTGCTCCCACGCACTGATGGCTCTGGGGTACCATGACAAAGCAAGGCATGGGCCAGGTCTCAGAAAGACTGGTCTTCTAGGAAAGTATGAAAACCTAAGATGTGTGAAGGAAAAGATAAGGGCCTGGAGTATGGGCAAAAGGCAGGGACTTCATCTCAGAGAAAATGAAAGGGACCAATTGTTTGGATAGAGATATAAAATCCAAACAAGGTGACTAAATGCAAAATTACCATGATAAGTGTCTGGGGCTCCTGAAATTCTGCCTTGTTAGGAGCAGAGAATTTCTCAAGAACCAAGTAAAGAAGAAAGCATGCAGGCAAGACTATGAGACAGTCATCTAACTAAATGGTCTAAGGAATTCAAACCTAATATCTCTTAACTCCAAAATCTCCTGCGATAGATTGAATTGTATCTCCTATAAATATATGTTCAAGTTCTAACACTAATCTGTGAATATGACCTTATTTGGATTTTCTTTTTGTTTTTCTTTTCTTTTGGTTTTTCTCCGGTACCGGGAACCAAACTCACGACCTTGCGCTTGCCAGGCAGGCACTTTGCCGCTGAGCTAAATCCCCAGCCCCGACCTTATTTGGAAATACGATCTTTGCAGATATAACTAAGGTACAAACTGTGCCTGGTGTCACAGGCCAGTAATCCCACACTCTGAGAGGCTGATGCAAGGGGACTGCAAGTTGAAGTCCAGGCCAGCCAATTCAGCAACTTAGTGAGACCCTATCTCAAAATAAAAATTAAAGAAGAGAGTCTGAGGCTGTAGCTCTGTGCAAAGGCCCTGGATTCAATCCCCAGTACCACAGACATGCACAAAATTTCTTTCCTGAAGGACTACGTAAGTCTGTGTTTCTCAAATGTTCTTGGGTACCAATTTTGCAATCTTACTACTTCTTTCACTCACTAATGAGCTGAATATACTTTTGCGATTCTACTGTGTGAGGCTATTCCCTTTAACTCTTCTCATATTGTACTTTGACATGGAGCTGTTGTAAACTGGGGATATGGTAACTGTTCAGGGTTTGAATTTCCTTTGGCAGCTGAGAAGAGCCTGGACAGCTCTGACTATGCAACCTCAGACCATTCCATGGCCAAGGAGTCAGGTGTGCACCTCCTTCTGTCTTTTATTCCCTTCTTTGCCTACTTGATGTTCTTAGGGGGTTTCTTGGCTTCTTATCAGCTTTCTGTAGTGACACCTTAGTTATAGAAGTCTCTTTCTATTTAGCATTCTTATTCTTAATCTCTTACATACAACTTTGTCTAAAGTAATGGTAAAAATTATACTAAATCCAGAATTATTGGTAAATTTGAAGTCTAATCTTAGCAATCTTTACTGCACCACAATAGTGGTGAAAATTTAAGCATGACTTCTTCAATCTAAAAAAATTTTAATGCAGTAACAATGCTCATGATTTCTAAGATACTTAGAAATTATAAGTACTTTTCAAGAAAACTAACTTACTGTCGACCTCATCTGGACTTCATTATCCTTCATCTTGTAAGGAACACTTAATTACAGTTTTCTAAAACCCTTTTTCAGAAGTTAACATGACCTAAAAGAGCAATGAATTCAGACTCTCAGAGCCCAATATAAGAAGCTCAAAGTTTGGTCTCTGCACAAATTGAAGTAGATAGAAGAAATAGGGGAAAGAAGCAATCTGCCCGAAAAACTAGAACTCACAGAACTCTTTAACTTTGAGGTCAGAAACAGGGCAATTGTACAAGAAGAACTCAACAGAGTGGTTTGGGACAAATAAGTAACAAACACTGCTTGGGGGAAATATTAATGTATCCAACATCTGTACAGAAGGCAAATTTTATTCCTTTAATCAATTTAATAACACGTTTTTAAAATGCTTTTCAGTCAGCCCCCTTCCCCGCTGCTATCACAGGAAGGTCCCTCAGACCCAGGAAGCCTCACGAGCTGACTGGGACCCTTGGACCTCTGGCTCCACCCCCCCACTGCCACTCTGGAAAGGTCTCTCTGACCCAGGAAGCCTCAGGAATGACCCTGAATCCTGAGAAACCTAGGGAGATTTGAAAATGACAAAAAGAAGAAGAAAAATGCAATCTCAGCCAAACAACCCATGCAGAACAAGTCCAAAAAACATCAGCATGGAAGAACATGGAAGTCACACAGCTGAAATTTTGGAAATGATAGCAACTGAAGTAAAGAACCAACTACATCAGGCTATACAGGAAATGAGATCAGAAATAACTGCTCAGGTAAAAAAAGAAATGACAGCCATAATGAAAGAATTGCTCAGCATATCAAAAGAAGACACAGATTAAAAAAAAAAAAAGGAACACAGAAAGAATGATGGAAACTTTGAATAAACAGTATAGAAAAGAATGAGAGTGCATGAAACAGATTCAAAGAGATATCTTGGAAATTAAAAATTCCATTGAAAGCTGGAAAAAACACTTGAACAGAATGGAAGATAGACTTTCAGACAGCAATGCAGCTAGTGATCATGAAAGGAAAGATCTCAGAAAAATAACAAGGAACACAGGGAGCCACGGGTAGGGAGTGCCGGTCTTCCGGCTGGCTAGCTTCCTGCCTCGTAGCTCCC